>NW_027507764.1:412134758-412687258 GCF_037356315.1 Lithobates pipiens
TTTTATTTATTTTTTACACTGTTGCTTTCATTTTTTTTATTTAATTTTTTCATGATCACTTTTATTGCTGTCACAAGGAATGTAAACATCTTTGTGACAGTAATAGGCATGTGACAGGTCCTCTTTATGGAGAGATCTGGTGTCTATAAATCCCTCCTCTGCACTTTGAAAGCATTCAGAAACACTGATCTTGGTTTTTAATGCTTTTATTTTCAAAAAATGGCACAGATGTTTTCTAAGTAAACTGGAAGTGATTTCATGTCATCGCTTCTGGGTTACTTACTATTACGAACAGCCGATCAGAGGCAATTCTGGCTTTGCCTGGCCAGCTGACGGATGTACCAGCTGGCCGCTTGGGGGTCTCCTGGTGAGAGCTAGAGAGGGCTGCAGGGGAGAGGGAGAAGAGTCCGCTCCCGCTGCTTGTAATAGCAATTGAGCGGCTGGTGAGCCACTCTGATTGCTATTACAAGAGAGCTGAATGCTGGCTCTAAAAAAAAAAAAAGATACTGAGGTTATGCTTACAGCTGCAGGCATCATCATGGTATAACCGACGATATGGATAAATTGCTGGATGGAAAGTGGTTAAAACGTTTTTTTGTCAGATGCAGCACCATACATTTTATTGATGTGTAATGGTTTGTATCCCATTTAAATATAGGCTGCTACTTCTGCCAAAAAACTTCCCTTCTGTGCCTCTTAACAGCTGTCAGATACTGTTTTGAGCAGCTAGCTTCCAGTGTTGAGTGTTAGCTCAACTGAAGTGACAATGCAGAAGACGAAGGATGTCGTGAGAAACTTGGTTCCTCTGACTTCCTGTGGTCACAAGGAGATAGCTGTCTGGTTGGATGAGGGTGCCCCATGTGACTTCAGGCGTTCTCTTAAGTAAGGCAGTGTCTATTTAGGACTCCAGATCCCGGGTTTGGCATGCTTTATGCGAGTGGCTAGCGTAGGGACAGGTTCCCTGTCTGGGACAGTGCTTATAAGTAGGGAAGGGTTCTGGAGGAGTAGGGACAGTGCAGGGACTACGTCTATCTTGCTCCAGGAAGCCTCACCTTTTGGCTTTGGACTGACCAGGCCGTATTCTGCTCCTCGTGGTAGATTCTCTCAGCATCTTTCAAGTCTACAGACTGCTGTTGGAATTTGTAAGGGGCTCCAGACGGTTGAGCCTACCCGCTGGGTCTATTTGTCTTGTATTGGACCTTTTTGCAATATATTGCTATTGTCTCACTTGGACTCTGTGTTTACTACTGCACGTTTCTCACATGCTTATTCCACCATTCAGGGAACTAACCCAAATACTTTCCTACAATGTATCACATTCTTTGAATGGGCAGGGGAGATCCTATCATTTGACTGCTCCACTGCCCATTCACAGAGCGTAATGCATGGGGATGAATAAGGGAGCATCTAATTTGGGGATCACTCTGCATTCAAATATATAGAATAACTCCTAATTACAGGTTCACTTTGAGTGGAATAGGTGTGTAAATAACGTGCAGCTTAGTAATAACTTCAAAAGCAATACTGATGTAATAGTTACAACTGTGACCAGGTTCAGAGGAGCCTGCATTATAGTTCCAGAGCTCAACTCAGTGGCTACTTGGATTAACCTTAAAGCTCTTTACTGACCAGAGTCCGCGACTTGTCAATAACCTCTCTCTGCTCTGCCCCAATAGTGTTCACTAGAGTGAGTAGAGGAGATCTGTTCAGCGACATCTCCTCACAGGGGGGGCCTGTACAGATAATCAGTGCAGCCTCAACGGTGCCCATCAGTGATGGCAATTTGTGTCCATCAGTGATGCCAGTCAGTGCTGCCTTTTAGTGCCTGTCCATCAGTGCTGTCTATCATTGCCCATAAGTGCCACGTGTCAATGCTGCCTATCAGTGCTGCATATTAGTCCCTACTCATCAGTGCCCATCAATGCAGCCTTATCAGTGCACATTATTGATGGAAAAAATTATTTAACATTTTCTGACAACTAAGAAACTTTTTTTTTTTCTTCTTTAGTTTTTTTAGCAAAAAATAAACCCAGTGGTGATTGAATAGCACCAAAAGAAAGCTCTAATTGTGTGGGGAAAAAAAATGAATTTATTTGGGTATAGCGTTGCATGACCGCGCACTTGTCATTCAAAGTGTGACAATGCTGAAAATTTGACCTGGGCAGGAAGGGGCTGAAGGTACCCAGTATTGAAGCGATTAGACATGGATATAACTGCTGCCCTGCTGTTTCAGATTTCAGTACTTTTTGAATTACTGACCTGGAACAAGCATACAGATTAGTAAATCATATTGCATAGTTACATAGTACTCACAAGTTCATCAAGTCCAACCCATGTGTGTGATTATATGTCAGTATTACATTGTATATCCCTGCATGTTGTGGTCGTTCAGGTGCTTATCTAATAGTTCATTGAAACTGTCGATGCCCCCTGCTGATACCAATGCCTGTGGAAGGGAATTCCACATCCTTGCTGCTCTTACAGTAAAGAACCCTCTACGTAGTTTAAGGTTAAACCTCTTTTCTTATTTGAATGATTAGCCATGTGTCTTGTTAAACTCCCTTCTGCGAAAAAGTTTTATCCCTATTGTGGGGTCACCAGTATGGTATTTGTAAATTGAAATCATATCCCCTCTCAAGAGTCTCTTCTCCAGAGAGAAGTTGTTCAGTGCTCGCAACCTTTCCTCATAACGAATATCCTCCAGACCCTTTATTAGCTTTGTTGCCCTTTTTTGTACTTGCTCCATTTCCAGTACATCCTTCCTGAGGACTGGTGCCCAGAACTGGACAGCATATTCTAGGTGTGGCTGGACCAGAGTCTTTTAGAGCGGGATAAATATTGTTTTACTTCTGGAGATGATCCCCTTTTTAATGTATTCCAATATTGTGTTTTCTTAACAACAGCTTGACATTGCATGCCATTGCTGAGCCTATCCTCTACTAGGACCTCCAGGTCCTTTTTCCATCCTAGATTCCTCCAGAGGTTCTCCCCCTAGTGTATAGATTGCATTCATATTTTTGCAACCCAAATGCATTATTTTACATTTTTCTACATTGAACCTCATTTGCCATGTAGTTGCCCACCCTATTAATTTGTTCAGATCTTTTTTTGCAAGGTTTCCACATCCTGCGGAGAAGTTATTGCCCTGCTTAACTTGGTATCATCCGCAAATACAGAGATTGAACTGTTCACCCCATCCGGCAGGTCATTAAACAGCATTGTTTAAATCATAACTGCTAATCTGAATGCTGGTTCCAGGTCAGTGATTTAAAAAACAGTATTAAAGCCATCAGATCAGCACGACCGATAGGCTCCCTTGGTGCAATTTTCCTTATAACCGATGTCGGTTACTTTTTTTGTTTTTTGTGGTGCACAATCATGATGCATTGACATTTCTGAGCATATTTTGCTCCATATTGTGCTGGGATGTACACATTCTGTTCTAGTTTACTGAATCAAACTGATGCTTATTAGCCATTCCAGCCATGATGAGTCATTTGAACATGACCTCATTCCTGAGGCTTCTGCTCTCTTCTCTGTGCTGCATGCCTCCTTCCTACAAATGTTTTTCAGCCGAGCTTAAACCTGGAATCCACATGTGAGCAAATATTAGCAATTGCTTTGTTTTTTCCAAAATGAAACGGTGCAATGTGTTCTATTAAAAAACCCCAGCTAGTGTTCTTTGGGTAATTAAATTTGACATATCTCTTTTTGTTCAGATTTTCTTTCATCATCTGTATGCACGCAGTGACTTTACTTCGAATGAGCTGAACTACGCTAAGGCAAATAATCCCACGTTCATATCCAGTGTCTCTAGTTGTGAACAGATAAGACTGCTATATTTAGAAATCATAATTGCTGTATTGTGTTTGCAGAGTAATATCCCCATCACCAAATGTTAGCAACGTTATATAACAGCCATTGCATGTATTGGAACGGCATTAATGCTTTTCTTTTCATGTTTGATCTCACTAGGAAAAAAAAAAAAAAAAGCCAGCAGTAATCTAAAAATAAATAAACCGGGTCTGTTAAACCCTTTTAAGAAGATTGTTGACCTAGTGGTGCTTTTGGATGCAAATCAAATCACTGGTTGATTCTGAAGTGCAGCACAGACTAAATGGGATGGTGTTCCGCAGTGACCTGGTTTTAGCTGCATGTGATGATTATCTTTAGTGTTTGCTCAATACCGAACAGGTGCTCTCAGAGTCGCAGGTAATGTTGTGAAATGTTCTGTAAAATGAATTAAGCCGCTTTTCAGGCAGCCGTCTCCTAGTAATGTCTTTCCCAAACCCGCTTCATCATTTTACACATTATTCATCATTTGTCTTTTGCCCTTGTGGTAGAGCATCCCTTTGGCTAACCAGCCCTACACCTGCTATACCTATAGTTACATGCAAAGAATATGCAAAAGCCTACACGGAGATGGCTTAACAAGTGGAAAACAAAATATGGAGGGGCTGAATATTCACAATGCAGAGTATATCCAGCCAGCTGATGAATTATAATTGTAGTTGAACTTGATACATTTTTTAGCAGACGTCTAGGCAGATATAAAACATATACTGAAACGGTTCTGTATTAATGCACCCTGTAAAAAGGCCACTTGGCACCCTTATTAGGTGCTTCCATCAGTATACAACTTTCTCCAGCCAGGAACCAGATATTATAGCTGAATATTGCACTCAAGATCTAGACGACACTAGCTTAGGAATCAAACTGGAAATTACTTTATTGTAAACTCGCACAGAATTTATATACCACACAAAATCAGGTAAGCGCTTGATCACATTATGCAAACTGTAAACAGTTAGATACTTAACATAGCTAAGCAACAGCCAACATAAACCAGCAACGGATTAAACTAGCCACCTAGACCAGCCTAGATGACTGTGTCCACCCAGACTGTTCGGCCCCAGTTTCTCGGTAAGAAGACCTAGGGCTGTCCAAATCTCTAAAAGGATTAGCAGACGGACAATAGATGACTCAATTAACAATGGTAATTCACAGCTAGGAGGCATACAATGAGGAAATGATACCACGAGAGACTGAATCCTTAGTAAACAGATTACAGCAGGAGACCCCAGCATCAGGTTGATTTGAGCTGATTATATTAACTACTTGCCGACCAGTCGCCGTCGTCTTACTGCGGCAAGTTGGCTCGTTTCCACAAAACGTCATGTCGGCTAGAAATATAGTTTGTGGGCAGCCGCCCACTGTCCAGCGGGAGAGCCAATCAGCAGGTGGGGCGAACTCTGTGCGTTGGCCACCCTCAATCGTTGCCCGCAGCGACAGAACGGGGATTTGTGTAAACAAGGCACATCTCCATTCTGACAGGGGAAATCACACACATCCTGTCTTTCTGCTATGCACGAAGATGGATCTGTTTCCCCAGGCAGCCCATCCCCCATACAGTTAGTACACACCTGCAGGGAACAGATTTTACCCCTTGTTCGCCCCTGATGTTAATCCATTCCTGCAAGTGTCCTTAGTACGATGTCGGTGAATATTTTTAGCACTGATTACAGTAATAATGTCACTGGTTCCCAAAAGTGTAAAAAAAAGTTGTTTAAAAAAAAAAAAAAACTGCTTCACCCCCTACTAGACTGTGAGACTCAGAGCAGATGTTAACCACTTAAGGACCGGAAGATTTTCCCCCTTAACAACTAGGCCATTTTTTGCGATACTGCACTGCATCACTTTAACTGACAATTGAGCAGTCATGCAACGCTGTACTCAGAATTTACATCCTTTTTTTTTTCTCACAAATAGAGCTTTCTTGTGGTGGTATTTGATCACCTCTGTGGTTTTCATCTTTTGCACTATAAACTGGACTTTGACTGGGTTATTCTAACACATGAATATTCTTTGATCTAAACGATTCTATTGTAGTTCTGGCTGTATGTTTAGGAGGGTTGTCCTTCTGGAAGGCCCCAGTCTCAAGCCTTTTGCACACTCTAACAGGTTTTGTTCTAAGATTGCCCTATATTTGGCTCCATCCATCTTCCCATCAACTCTGACCAGCTTTTCTGTCCCTGCTGAGGAAAAGCATCCCCACATGATGCCACCATCATGTTTTAAGGTGGGGCTGGTGTGTTCGGGGTGATGTGCTGAGTTAGTTTTTCGCCACACATAGCGTTTTACTTTTAGGCCAGAAAGTTCAGTATTGGTCTGATCTGACCAGAGCACATTCCACATGTTTGCTGTGTCCTCGTCATGGCTTCTCGCAAACTGCAAAGGGGACTTCTTATGGCTTTCTTTCAACAGTGGCTTTCTTCTTGCCACTCTTCACTAAAGGTCAGATTTGTGGAGTGCATGACCAAAAGTTGTCCTGTGGACAGATTCTCCCACCTGAGCTGTGGATCTCCAGAAGCTCCTATACCATGGGCTTCTTGGCTGCTTCTATGATTAATTCTCTCCTTGGCCGGCCTGTCGGTTTAGGTGGACCCCCATGTCTTGGTAGGTTTGCAGTTGTGTCATACTCTTTCCATTTTCAAATGATGGATTGAACCATGTTCTGTGAGATGTTCAAAGCTTGGGATAATTTTTTATAACCCTAACTCTGCTTTAAACTTCTCCACAACTTTATTCCTGACCTGTCTGGTGTGTTCTTTGGCCTTCATGATGCTGTTTGTCCATGAAGGTTCTCTAACAAACCTCTGAGGGCTTCACAGAGCTGCTGTATTTATACTGAGATTAAATTACACACAAGTGGACTCTATTTACTAATTGGGTGACTTCTTAAGGCAATAGGTTTCACTAGATTTTAGCTAGGGGTATCAGACTAGGGGGGGCTAAATACAAATGCACGCCACTTTTCAGATATTTATTTGTAAAAAAATAGAAAAACATTTATTCCTTCCACTTCACATTTAGGTGCCACTTTGTGTTGGTCTATTGTGTAAAATATCAATAGGAAATCAAAATTTTACAGGTGTCCCTGGGACAGGAAGTGAAGAGCAACCTTGGGTAGCTTAATAGGTAAAGCCGGCTATAGATGGAGCAATTTTCTTTCCCGCAACTACAGGTTGCTCTAAAAAGGACTCCTCTCCAAGTAATTAAGGTTTTGAGGTTGACGTTTGGCAACTCAAACTTTCAGCTCACTGTAAAATTTTGATTTCCTATTGATATTTGTTTTGGTAACAGTGGGCACCAGGACAAATGAAAAAGGAGACGGTTCTAAACTCTTGACACATGGTTCTTACCCTTGGCGCTATGTAAATCCTGTATTTTTAATCATTATTATTATTATTATTATACCCTTCTCCATTCTTGCCCAAAACTAAAAAAAAAAGTGTCACTACTGTCTACATGTTTTGCAGTTGAGTTAGAATTTAGGTGTAATAATGTTTGGTTTGGGAATGCAAATTGGACGTTTTCCCAAAGTTCCTCTTCTTTTTCAAGTAGCTCTGGTAGCTTTTGGAGCGTCAGGCATCCAGCTACAGGGCTCCTGAGCACTTGTATGTGAAAAGTCTCAACCGAATTACACTGAGTTTTGTATCTTCGAGCTATAAAACTCTTTGTTGTGGACAGGGCCTTATACTCCAAAGACCTGCTTTCAGTCTTTCAATTAGTAATTCGCTTTTAAGCCCAGTCTTCCTTAACACAATAGACCTTATTAGAATATCAGAGCTAAGGACTGTCTAATATTGCTACAGTTCACACTTTTATTATCCAAAAAGTCATTTTTTTATTGGAGGTTTAAATCTAAGTAACTAGTACGAGGCAACACATTTCTTCCCAAAGCTGTTTGAATGCCATTAGGTTTGGTTTTTGAAAGCCATGTTAAAAGGTAATAGCAGGTTACGTTGAAGTAAGTCTACACAGCTGGAAGTGCTCCGAGTTGTTATATCAAACGGTGTGGTTAACATGAAAGTCTGGACGTGCCTTGCTGTAACCCCTGGGTAAGCTGTGTGCCTGTGTGATATCCTACTGTATGAAATACTGCATGCTGCTTAGATGTTTCAGTGTATTTTGCAGTTTAAAAGATGGAAATCTCAAAGTGAATTTTCTGCTAGACTTTCTGTGATGTAGTGACCTAGTTAAGAGTTTTTGTGGCATTATCTGGGGAATCAACTTAAAAGAGCGGATATACTTAGCGGACAGTTATGTCATGAAGGATTTCCATGTTAAAAAAAAATATATATATATTTTTTGTTTAACACCATGAATACATGTAAACGATTTCCTCACATACTGTTAAGATGAATTTTAACCACTTAAGGACCAGGCCTTTTTCTGACACTTATTTGAGTAAAAATCTATTTTTTTTGCAAAAAAATTACGTAGAAACCCCAAACATATTTTTTTTGTAGGAGAGGCCCTAGAGACTAAAGTGGTAGTTGCTGCAATTCTTTATGCCACGTGGTTTTTGCGCCGCGCTTTTTAAAACTTTTTTTGGAAAGAATACACTTTAATGAATTAAAAAAATAAAAAAAAAATCTACCCCAATTTTTGTATAATATTAGATGTTACACTTAGTAAATTGATACCTAACATGTAATTCTTTAAAATTAGGCATGCTGGTGGAATGGCGCCAAGCTATGGTACTTAAAAATCTCTATAGGCGACATATATAAAAAAATTCTACAGGTTACCAGTTTATAGTTGGAGGAGGTTCAGTTATAGAAATATTGCTCTTGCTCAGACGTTTGCAGCAATACCTCACGTGCTGTGCAAACACCATTTACATATGCAAGTGTGACCTACGTATGCATTTACCACTGTGCATGAGCACACGAGAATGGTGGTGCTTACATTTTTTATTATTATTATTATTATTTATTTATTTTCTTACTTTTTTACGGTGTCCCTTTTTTAATTTTTATAAACGTCCCTTGCAATAACACAGCATGACACGTCCTCTTTATGGAGAGATCTGGGGTCTAAAAGACCTCAAATCTCTCATCTACACTTAAAGTGGATATAAACCCTTACATATACCCAGTAAAGTGAACAGCCTCAGGTGATGCACACAGATGAAACAAATCTCCCTACATAAATTGTACATGTATATCTGCTGTCTTCTGCTTCATATACTGTTTAGAAAGTGCACGGGACAAAGGTACGGGACATAGGGCTTTGAAGAGAGATTACAAAACCCTGCAGATATATTTGCCCAGCTCAAATTTCATGAATCGGGTTTACATCCACTTTAAAAGTAAAATATCCCCAAAAATTATTTTTTGCTTTAACCACTTGACCACTGGCACTTAAACCCCGTTCCTAACCAGACCAATTTTCAGCTTTCGGTGCTCTCACACTTTGAATGACTCAGTCGTGCAACACTGTACCCAAATGAAATTTTTGTCCTTTTTTTCACACAAATAGAGCTTTCTTTTGGTGATATTTAATCACCGCTGGGTTTTTTATTTTTTGTGCTATTAATCAAAAAAAGACTGAAAATTCGGTATAAAATAAAATATTTGTTTCTTTTAAAATGTATGGCAGAGTATTGGCAGAGTATTACAGTGTGGCAGACTATGGGCAGAGTACTGCAGATTGTCACTGAGCAGCGTTGTGAGCACTACACATCCAGCCCACAGTGCTGCTGCCATCTCTCCCCCTCTCACTGTACTGAACGGTACAGAGAGGAGAGGGAGGAACCGGCGTCGTGATGTGACGCCGGCTTGTTTACAAGTGATCACGTGGTAAACGGGCGCTATCAGCGGCCGTTTACTGTGATCCATAATGCGGTCATGGATGTTACCGGGTGCGCTCCCCAGGGGGCGCGTGGGAGCAAGATTCTGGGAGGATGTCCATAGACGTCCACCCAGAAAAACACGACCGCGCTGTAGCCGTCTTTCAGCTATGGCCCGGTCAGCATGTGGTTAAAGAAAAAAAAGCCATATTTACATGAGAACCAGAAATTGCGTCATGACATCGCTCTGGTCCTCCAAGGGCATAGAGCTGAGTGGCAGAAAACTTGCCATCGCTTATTTCTGCCATCGCTGGTGCCAGATGGTTCTCTGGCTCAGTGATCAGTAACATAAGCCCAGGAAAGGCTTAAAAGTGATCGCCGCTCGATAAAACACCTTTTGGGATGAATTGGAGCACAGACTGAGCTAGTCCTTCTCTCCAACATCAGTGCCTGACCTCACAAATGTGCTTCTTCAACAATGGTCAACATTCCCATAGACACACTCTTAAACCTTGTGGACAGCCTTTCCAGGAGAGTTGAAGCTGTTATAGCTGCAAGGGGTGGGCCAACACATATTGAACCCTACAGGCTAAGACTGGGATGCCATTTAAAGTTCATGTGGATGTCCCAATACTTTTGGTAATCTAGTGTATGTTATTTTACACTGATAAATAATATATCTATGATGTGATATTTTAAACTATATAACGTGCAGACTTTAATGAAAGATTTTTGTGACTTTGTATATAAAGCCTTAAATTATTGAAAGATCTCTCAGCTGAAGTTGGGTGATTGATAGGATAGAGTATGATGATTTCTGTCCCCTCAGGCCTTATTTTACCGGTAAGAGCATGAATCTGACAAATTTTGTTGATTTTTTTTTTATTTTTTATAACCTTTAAATCAGGGATCCCCAACCCCCGGGGCATGGATCTGTTGATGGTCAGGCCGCACAGCAGGAAGTGAGCACTAACCACAGTCCGCACAGGGCTATCACAGACCACAATCGCAGCTCACCTCCAGCTGTGTGACCATGCCCATGTGTCGTCTCCTCTACCTGCCCAGCCAATTATGCCATCCTATAAGCAGGACAGGGGGTGGGAGCAGTTGCAGATCTCAGTGGAGAGCTCCTCTTGCCCCATGCCCTGCTGATAGGATGACATTGGCAGGCAGGGGAGCCTGGACATCCCTCAAGCCATCCACCAACAAATAACCCCTCCCCCTGGTCCCTGTGGAAATTGGATGCCATGAATCTGGTCCCTGGTGCCAAAAAGTTTGGGGACTGCCATTTTAAATGATTCCTATTAATGTTCTCCATTCACAGCATAATGTTTACCTATAGTCTGCTCAGTAATTTTTTTTTCTTTTTCTCCCGAGACCAACATTTAGCGTTAAGAAACCTTTCCACAGTGCAATTCCTGCTGAGAGCAAAGCAGCAATTTTGGAAAATATTTCATCTCGTAATATTTGCAAACACATCCTTGCATTCCAAGGGTGTCCTAAAGACAAATGGTGGAGGGTTGTCATTTGTTTGGGGGAAGGGAGCAGCAAACGCTAACACCCCCCTACCAATCGGTCAGCGGACAGGTCTGGTGCACTTACCCCATCTATGCAGCACATCCCCAGTGGCTTCCCTTGCTCAGCAGTGGTGGCAGTGGCAACAGCTTCCCCTACCCATTCGCCCTGTTTGCTGTTGTAATACCTGGGTGAGCTCATGGCGCAATGCTCTGTGCTCCGAGCCTACTCTATTTTGAAGCCTATTAGAGCCTATGGCTCTAATCGGGGTATTAAAACCCCCCCGCCTCTGTAATTCAGGAGCCCGGCGTCCTAAGAGGGACCAGATGGCCTGAATAGGGGTGCCAGCTGCGGCTGTAAATGGATTCATGCTATGTATGAATCTATCTATTATACATATAGGGGGTGGCGTGGATAGAGGGGGCAGCACCTGGGCGCTCCTAATATATGGGCCGCCACTGCTAAAGACATTAAAAAATTAAGGAATTCCATAAGCACCATAATGAAATTGCAAGTAGGTCTTCCTTAGTTTATTTACTGAACAACATTGTACTTTTATTTCAAGCATAATACTTTTATGTACACTTTTAATTTATAAAACTACTCCACACTGAATTTATTTTAAAATTTTTCTGAAAATTTCCATTTTTTGTTTTTGGAAAAAACTGGGAAAAGTTTTCCCCATAGCTTAAAAATTTCGGGAAATTTTTCATCTCTAGTCGTAACTGAGTTGATCTTAACCAGGGTGAAAAGCTGAGCTCCTTTAATGTAAGGACAGCTCTCCATGCTCTACTTGTGGAAGGTACGCTGTATTTAAAGTCAAAATGATGTGGCTGTTGACTGCCCCCCCCCCCCCCCCACCTCCACCTCCAGATCACAGATGTATTGAACCGAAACGCCTACTTTTGAGCTCCCCCTCAGATCCCTTAGGTCTTTGGCTCTGTCTGTCTGGGCTGAGCGTGCATCTAACTTGAAAAGGGTGCCCTTATTAAACATATTAAGCTCAGACATGGCTCCGACTGGCGCATGATTATTCGGACTGCTGAACCTTATAGCCCTGGTAAAGAAGATTTTCTGTCTCCATCTTTCTCTATTGAATGCTCACCATAAATCTTTGGCTTGGAGTTCTGTTGTAATCCTGTTGCTCTGATTTAATTATATGATGTGATATCTCTTGCAGAAAGCAATGCTTAATTCGGTTGTGTGCAGCTGAAACCCAAGTGAAATCACATTTTGTTGATTTACTCTTTAGTTTAAGAGTAATACATAAGAGAAAAAAAAAACTAGAGCATCACATCGCTAAAGGACACAATCAAAGCACCAGTACAGTAGAGGAAATTTAGAAGGCAAGTGAAATGGACAAAAAAAACTGAACCCTAAGAGCCGGTTCACACAGGAGCAACTCAGATCCGACTTCAGGTCGCTCCTAGTCGCCTTAAGTCTCGCTACATGTAAAAATCAATGTAAGTGAATGAGAGCCGTCTTAATGCAAGCTATTAAAGTCGCTCCGACTTCAGAAAAGGTTCCTATACTACTTCTATCTGACTTGTAGGCGACTGGTACCCATTGATTTCAATGGAGGTCACCTCCAAGTCGGATCTCAGTCTATACGGAGGCGACTCTCACAGAATTATCAGCTCTCAAAAGGGCGCCGCCCCCCCACCCCAAAGCACCTTGTCCCCATGTTGATGAGGACAAGGGCCTCTTCCCAACAGCCCTGGCCGTTGGTTGTCGGGGTCTGTGGGCGGGGGGCTTATCGGAATCCATGAGCCCCCTTTAATAAGGGGGCCCCCGATCCTGGCCCCCCACCCTATGTGAATGAGTATGGGGTACAATGTACCCCTACCCATTCACCTGTGAAAAAAAAGTAAAAAAAAAAACCACAACACACAAGGGTTAAAATAGTTTATTGCACAGCTCCGGGGGTCTTCTTCCGTCTTCGGGGGTCTTCTCGCCGGACTCCTCCGCTATCTTCTGCTCTTTTGCTAGCTCTTTTACTAGCGGAGGAGCCCGGCTTTCTTCTTCACCGCCGCCCTCTTCTTCCGACTTCGGGGGTCTTGTCCCCGTCTTCGGGGGTCTTGTCCCCCTCTTCGATTCTTCTTGCCGGGCCACCACTCCTTCTTCTAGCTCTTTTGCAAGCGGTGGCTCGGTCTTCTGTCGCCGCTGCTGCTGTTTTCTGTTCTTCTCTTCTGGAGATGTTGCCTCGTCGCTGTCTCCGGTCACAATGACAGGACATGCGGCATGCGGCGACTTATATAGGGACATCACCGGATGGTGTCCCCGCCCATTATGATGTCACAGTTGCGCCCCCCCTTCCCCAAGGCACCCCCCATGTTGAGGGCACACGGCCTGGTACGGCTCAGGAGGTGGGGGGGTGCTCGCTCGTCCCCATCCCCTTTCCTGACCGGCCGGGTAGTGTGCTCGGATAAGGGTCTGGTATGGATCTGGGGGGGGACCCCCACGCAGTTTTTTTCAGCGTAGGGAGTTCCCCTTCAAATCCATACCAGACCTAAGGGTCTGGTATAATCTCGGAGGGGGAACCCACGCCGTTTGTTTTTTTATTTGGCGTGGAGTTCCCCCTTGAGAGCTCATTCTCTGATTGGCCACGGCAAAAGTCTCCTGGCCTGGGGCGACTTAAAGTTGTGTTGTAAGTCGCCCCAAATCGTGTTGCAGTCGTATCCAAGTTGCCTCCAAAAGTCGTGTTGAAAGTAGTGTTGCCCCTGTGTGAACCGGCTCTAAAAAGAAATGGATTAAGACATTTAGCGAGATAATTCCTAACTATTTCTGTTCTAGAGGAGTTCTGCAGAGAACAGTTTGAAAAATCCCCAAAGTAAGAATGGGGAGATTGGCTAAATTCTAAAAAAATAAAAAAAAATGCTTGTAAGCAATTTCTGCAAAAAAAAGGAGTTTCAGATTGGTATATGAATGACATTTTTTAACAGTCATAAAAGCTATGTCAAGGATGACGTCTTCACTATGAAATCAACCTTATAATTTGAAAAAGAATGCACAAACTAAGTCACAAAATTGCATATAAATGAGAAAAAGCTATTCAATTACTCATCCCAAAATATTGTTTGTCTATCCCTTTTCATTTCGAAGACTAGCCAGTTATACAGGTTTAAAACTTTTGTCGGAAGGGCAAAAAATAACCTGTACACCCTGTGAGCACTTGTCATTTGCAGTGATAATTACTACAATTACAACGTTCATTTGATACTGATGGCCTTGCAAGAAGGACATGACTGTTCAATAACAATAGGAGTCTTTGGTTATTTTTACTAACGTTAAAATCCCCACAGGTAGACTTTCTAGAATCACTGTCTCTTCTGTAAAAGTCAGCAGATATTCACGAACTGTATGCCGTTAAATGGTGCCGTCTACAAAAATAACAGCAGGATTGGAAAGCTGCTATTCCTTGAAGTGACACTAAACAATAGCCTTATTCTTCAGACATAATCTACACACATCAACTTTTAATAGCTATGTAATTTATTTTTTTGAAGAATCATATCTTGCTGTGTTTTTCTGTATTCTTGTAGCGTCCTCTGTGAGCTCCCAAACATTTTCTTTCCACATTTCAGTTTATTTGGAACAAGAAATCCACATGGGGTGTGGTCGTGTGCACTACTAATGCACACCTCAAATCCCATAGGGCTGCCTCAAGAGCGAGCAAGATAAGGTGGCTACGTTCCCACCTACAGTGGGACCACGGTGAATGAACATAGCCACCCTCTAAACACAGCCTTTCTCAACCTTTTCAACATGGAGGAACCCTTGAAATAGTTCTCCGGTCTCGGGGGGGGGGACCCCTATTAAAATTTGAAATCTACAACTCATGATATATTAGTGTGATGGTCAGTGGGAAGAACAGTCCTTACACTTGTGGTCATTGGGAAGAATTGCCTCCTTACAGATGGCTAAAAAGATCAATGGTGTGAGTGGGAACTTATCTGACAGACAGAAATTGCTCAATGCTGAAGGAACCCCTAGCAACCTCTGGAGGAGGTTGAGAATCACTGCTCTAACAGGAAGTATGATCGTAGCAAGCAAAAAATAGGAATTTAAGGCTGAGAGCAACAGAAGCTACCATTTGAGTCAAGAATGCATAATTAAATAGAATTTTTATTTTATTTTCTTACATCAGGGGACACATCAAAGAAAAGGATTTTACAGGTAAGCTGTTACAAAAATCCTATTTTTAAAACCGAGCTTAGTGTCACTTTTTAAATTTGCATATTTTTACTTTTTTTTTTTTTTCTAAAACTAATGTCTCAGGTTTAGCTGAGGTTTAGCTAAACCTTTAGCTAACAGGTTTTTTCTGTTTTTGATATAGCTTGAGACGGCTAGCAACCTCGAAAGTCTCCTATGTCTTCTGAGTTGGCTATGGATATACCTGACTCTTTAAGTGCATATCTTATTTGAACCTCATTGTGGCATGTTAACACTACACATTCTGAATGAACCCTCTGCGCACTGCTATACACACTTTCCAGTAAACTATGCAATGAAAAGCAGATTTTTAGTTCACACATATTGCAATACAAGTTTAAAGTGATTGTAAAGTCTTGTTTAAAAAAAAAAAAACATTGTATACTTACCTGCTCTGTGCAGCTGTTTTGCACAGGGCAGACCGATCCTCCTCTTCTAGGGTCCCTCTTCACTGCTCCTGGCCCCTCCCTCCTGTCGAACGCCCTCACAGCAAGCAGCTTGCTATGGGGCACCCAAGCCGAGCCCTAGCTCTGTGCATCCATTCATACATGGAGCTGCCGCTTGGCCCCGCTCCCTCTCTCTCCTGATTGGCTCCCGCAGCTGTCACAGTTAGACAAAGACGCCACTGCTGTGTCTCAGCCAATCAGGAGGAGAATCCCGGATGGCCAAGGAACTCGTCTACATTGCTGGACAGAGATGGGGCTTAGGCAAGTATTAGGGGGTGCTGGGGAGGCTGCTACACACAGAAGGCTTTCTATCTTAATGCATAGAATGCGTTAAGATAAAAAAAAATCATTTTGACTTTACAACCCCTTTAAGCTGGCCAACTGCATCAAAGTAATCCCTTTTACGGCCTACACTGCTCTGCCACTACAAATACTATGGTGGACACAATGCCAACGTGGGGCATACAGACAGACCCTCATTCTGGCATGTGTGACCCTTCATACTTTGTACTCATTGTATGATTTTGCTTGTCAACCTATGTATGGTTGATAACTTTAATTTCTGTAGTAGCCATTGGTGCTGTGGTTCTTTTGTTCTCGATTTTTGTGTAGTCAGCTATTTGGTATGACTTGTAATTGTATTGTATTTGAAAAGCAATAAAGAAGAAATAAAAAAGACCAGCAAAGTTTTTTCATCTTACAGGACCTCAGCATTGAGATCTCCACGGTTTTTCCTAGCTATGTTCCTGAACCCTTTGGTGCGTTGGTCACTCCTGCTTACGTTGAGATATTCCATTTACTCCTGCTGAATTCTGTATAATTTAAAATTCCCAACAGGGAGAGTGGAACCTCCTTGTAGTCATAGCATGAGATTTGCAGGGCTGGTGAACTCAAAGTTTCAGTTTCAGGGCTTTTTCCCACCACAGCGCAGGAGGAGATGCATGCTAAATATGTGTGCTGGATTTTTGTGTACTGCAGTGCAATTTTCTTTACCCTTCTTTGTGTTCTGGTGTCACATACTAATGCATGTTACATTCATTTTGAATAACGCCCCAAAGCAAAAAGACAATGCACCTCCAACACAACTGCATTTCAAGGCATGGTAGTGGGTATGCTGCATGCTGTTTTTTTTTTGTTTTGCTTTGTTTTTTTGATAAAGCAATACACTACAACAGCAATGCAAGCCCATTTTTTCTCCCCAAAATAAGAACCAAAATATATATTGTATATATGTGAAAAACACTTTTTTTTTTTTTTTTTTTTTTTATTAAATTTTTTTAGTGTTGCATTTGTATGAAGAAAGAGAAGCTTTTGAAAATAATACTATTTGGCCCGTCCTTGCAATGGGAGTGCATTGAATGTGTCCCAGTGCAAGTGGTTAGAACAAACCCCTAAAGTGGTTGTCATCTGAAGGAAAAAAAAAAGGCTTCTAGCTAGGTATAAGATAGGCAGCTAGACACCTATGTACATATCTGCAGCAGCTTTCGTTGATCAATCCAATACCAGAATGTCATAACCCAATAGACCATTCTGACCAGGCAAAGTTTCACCACTTCCTGATAGTGATGGAATTGCCTGACCCCTTTCATGCATTCTTATTGGCCAGTGGGCAGCCCATCATAGGGATTCATAGCAAAGCAGGCAAGTTTCAAAACTATCTAGAATTATTTGAGTTTTGCCTGATCAGAACACATTTGGGTAAAAACTGCTACAGCAATGAGGTGTTTTGTTATTTTTTTTTTACTTGACAAATTAATTTGACCTCTCCGCCATAAAAAAAAAAAACGGATATTGGTGAACTGACCCTTTAATCCACAAGCCCAAGTTCCTCCAATGGAAGAAGTGATTTCTTGGTTTGGGACAAAGACCTGGCATATTTTTTTTTTTTTTTTTTTGTGAAATAGCTGAGTTGCACTACGATTCATAATCTAAATCGCTCTTTGTTCTGGTGATGAGTACAGGTTCACCATTTTTTTTAAAGTTATGAACTGATGTAACTGTACAAAAAAAGTCAATGCTATATAAATAGAGTACCTGGAATAAAAAATATGAAATACTTTCTCAGTATGCCAGTCAAAATGTATTTTGTACAGTTATGGTTTGTTAACTCCTATTGTAAGAAGTAGTAAAATTTTGGTTTCAACACTTTTTTTTTTTGTAAATGCATAATCATTACAGAGTAAGATAATCAGAAAGGTTTATTGCAGTTCTCTAGAAATGTAACACTAGTAATTCAATTATAATGGTTAACTTAAAATTCACTGCCATTTTCTGTTTGTACGTTAATGCCACAAATATGGATCTAGATAGACATTTAACCTTATACTGCAAAAAAACACACACTCTTACCACTACTATTCCTTTATACTGGCTTTTGACATTTAAAAATGCAGCAATTTAGAAATTGGAAGAAAGTTTTAGCACTGGGAAACACTTTTTGAAAGATAAAAAGTGCATTTTAGATACAACTGTATAGATCAGACCAAAATGAGGGACAAATGAGGAGAAAATTGGACAGAGGGGCTTTCTTCTGAATCGAGGACAGGCCCTCGAAATTGGAGACAATATTAATGTACAGTATACCGCTGTATGTTTCAGTTTTATAAATCTGCCAATCCCCCCCCCCCCCCCATCCCATTGGCTGCCACTCACCCAACAATTTAAATTAAAAATGCTAACAAATACTTACAAAGCCATCCACAACTTGACCCCCGGCTAAATCACTAACCTAATCTCAAAATACCAACCAAATCGTTCTCTTCGTTCCTCCCAAGACCTCCCACTCTCTAGTTCCCTTGTCACCTCTTCCTATGCTCGTCTTCAAGACTTCTTCCGAACTTCTCGCATCCTTTGGAATTCCCTTCCCCAATTTGCTTGACTATCTCCACTCTATCCACTATAGGCTCTCCACTATATCCACTTTTAGGTGAGCTCTGAAAAAAAATTTCTTCAGAGAAGCCTATCCTGCCTCCACCTAACAACTATACTTTTATTAGCATAAGCAATAGGCGTTTCCTGGAAATAATCTTTATAGGCAGCTTTTGTTACCTGATTCAGTAGACCTCCTAGTTTGCCCACCTTAAAGTGGTTGTAAACCCTTACAACACACTTTTTGCTACAGGTAAGCCTATAATAAGGCTTACCTGTAGCTACCCTGGATATCTCCTAAACCTTAACCGTTTAAGAGAGATCCCCTGTATTTGCATGTGCCGACGGCACATGCGCACTGAAGCAACGGCATGTATGTGCCATTGCTTCAGTTAGACTGTGCCATTACCAGCGACTCCCGCACGGAAGTAACCGGCCAGAGCGATGAACGAGGACTGGTGCGGGGGCTTCAATATAAGGTAAGTAATACATAATGAGCTAGTATGCTGTGCATACTAGCTTGTTATGCCTTTGTCTTGCAGGGTTTTTTTGGGCGTTTACGATCATTTTTAAACTACTGGTTGTGAGGGTTAAATTGCATCAGAAACATCTCTTCCTTGATTGCCTTCAATTGCAGAATTGTGCTTTTGTTTGTTCAGTACTGAGGTGTGTACAAAACACATCGCTCCCTTAAGTGACAGAAAATTGCCTACTTATATTTTCCTCTCAGAAATAACAGGGCAAATTTTTAGCCTTCCATCAACCGCTATAGCGGTTTGCGTTTTTTATCCTTGCTTTTAAGAACCATTCCTTCCTGCAGAAGCCCAGCTATGCAATTTCAAATAAATGCTATGTGTTTTCAAGAGTTTACTTACACATTTTTTTTCAGTTAAATGTATGATGACTGAAGGCAAACTTAAGTATAAGGATGTGTGTGCATTATTATGTAGATATTGTACATGCATGTATGTGTGCAAGCCTGTGTAATGTCAGCTGTACTATCAAGAAAGCCAACTATGTGGTCCTATGTAATGTATGTACTGTACAGTTTTCAGAGGATGGTTAAAGATTAATTCATCCTCCTTGAAGGCTTTTATTACAACAATTTTTTACTTTAAGAAGGAACTCCACTCTCTAAGCTGTGCTTGATAGAAAAAAAAGTCAGGTAGATGGCAAAGAATATTGCCTCTGGAGCTGATCTTTCTCTGTAACTGGCTTGCCAATCCTGGTCTGTGTCTCTTGATGGAAGTAGCCATTTTGGTGGTGGCACGGCTTGGCTTTGACATAAGAAAGCAACCTGCAAAGAGAACAGTGAGCAACACAGGGGTGACATCACCAAATCTTGGTCAAAATCTCCTTAGAATAGCAGTCCGCGGAAGCAATGCCTTAGATCTCACACTGCAGATATACAGCTATGAGTCTGTAGTCACCACAATACCTAGGCACCTCAATATACCAGGAAGTCCACTGCTCTTTTTCAGTAGCAAATTGTCAAAAGGTACATTTTTCAAGGTACACCCTTGACACAATAACTTTTCTAAATCTTAAATTTTAAGTTCAGTCTCAGTGTATATGGAGAAAAGACATGGTGCGCCAATCTAAGTGCAGTATGTAAAAAAAAGTTTAACCAATTTAACCATGTGCACTTATGGAATCCATGGCTGAAACGCAGTGGAGGCGTCCCACAGAGGTCTGGAGGGGTTGCCTAGATGGAGAAGCTGCTTCACCTCCAACTGGGCAATCCCTCCAGACCTCGCTGGGACGCCTCCACTGTTTTTCAGTCACGGACTCCATAAGTGCACATGGACTCCTATACATGTAACTACATGCCTGATTCTCACTCATAAGTTGTGTTTAGCCACCTGGCCAGCTTTTTAATATATTTTCATTAAAACTGTTTTTACATACTGCACTTATATTGGCGCACCTTGTCTTTTCTCCATTTGTCTTCCGGAGTATTTGCTTCTACTTCCAAGGGAGCTGCCGCTGGTGCAAACCCTATTTAATTTTAAATTTTTACCCCCTATTTCTCATTGCCGGGACTCTCTCCACATATATAATATATCAGGTAAAAGAAATAGTAATATCATAAAATATATATATATATATATATATATATATATATATATATATATATATATATATATATATATATATATATATATATATATTAAAAAAAAAATCTGTGTGTGTGTTTTATGATATGTATACTATTTATTTTACCTAATTGCTTGATTGCTGTTTCAATGTATGGTCAGCCATTGCGCCATTATTTCCCTTTCCAGTCTCAGTGTATATATCTGCTGTATAACAAAGTAATAAAATAACTTAAATTTTTTTTTTTTTTACATAATAAAGTTAACTTTTACACCTAAGGATATAGTGGCTTGAAAAAAATATTCACACCCCTTGAAATTTTCCACATTTTTTCATGTTACAACCAAAAACCTAAATTTAATATTTTTAGAAAAGGTGTTATTTATTTGTAAAAAAAAAAAAAAATCTGAAAAGTGTGGCATGCATTTTATTCAGCCCCCCTTATTATGATACCCCTAGCTAAAATCTAGTGGGACCAATTGCCTTCAGAAGTCACCTAATTGGTAAATACCATATTTTATCGGCGTATAACACACACCCCAAGTTTAGGAGGGGATTTTAAGGAGAAAACCCTTTAGGAAGGAAGTTTAAGGTAAAAAAACTTACATTTAAATGCCCATCAATGCAGCCCTGCCCCAGTGTCCATTGCAGCCTTGTCAGTGCAGCTTTGCCCCAGTGTCCATTGCAGCCTTGTCAGTACAGCCTTGCCCCCAGTGTCCATTGCAGCCTTGTCAGTACAGCCTTTCCCCCAGTGTCCATTGCAGCCTTGGATGAATTTAAAATTGGCACCACTGAGCTCGCCGCCGAGACTGGGCGGAGCAGAGCGAACGCTGCCGAGATCGCAGGGACTGGGTGGAGCCGAGATACACATAGCTGAGTGTACTCAGCTCTTCTCGACTCCACTCAGTCACGCCCAGTCCCGCCCTATGATGGACATTACACAGGTCCAATGGTGGGACTGGGCGTGACTGTGAGCAGAGCCGAGTACACTCGGCTATGTGTATCTCGGCGGTGATCGCTCCGCTCACAATCAGCGGGGATCAGCGTATAACACGCACCCGCGATTTTCCCCTGATTTAAAGGGGGAAAAAGTGTGTGTTATATGCTGATAAATACGGTAGCCCACCTGTATGTAAGTTAATCTTAGTATAAATACAGCTGTTCTATGAAGCCCTCAGAGGTTTGTTAGAGAACCTCACTGTACTATATTCTGTATGATCTGGTTTACTTCCAATGCCCGTACAATCTCCGGGAGCATCTCCCTTTTGCAAATTTCTATTTATGGGATGTGGCATGGGCTTCCAGCTCCGAATTCTCAATAGAGGTTTCCCCTAAATAATTATTTTAGTGAACAAAGAGCATCTTGAAGGCCAAGGAACACACCAGACAGGTCAGGGATAAAGTTGTGGAGAAGTTTAACATACCTGGCATTATGATTATTTTAGATTTTTGATGCTCAAAGCGGTACAATGTTTTTCATGGAAATTTGGCGTTTTATATTGTAGGCCTGTAATGCTTAGTAATGCACTTAAATCTGTCCAAACAAGAGTCTAGTAGACATCCAGGTATGATGAAGTTTGACACACAAAATCATAAATTATAATAAATAACTGTAAATGATTTATAACCATTAATAATATAATAAAAATTATTCAATAATGTAATGAAATCAAAAACACATAAATTTGCTCAGCTGCATAATTGTCGCTGTCATTACGTTCAGTGTTTGATGACCGATTTCCCCACGAATCACTATCGCTCAATTATCTCCAGTTTTCAGGCAGAAAGAACAGTATTTATAATATAAAATTGCATGCAGGGCACTGGAAAAACCACTAGGGACAAAAGAGATGGGAAATAATTTGATACAGTAATGTAATCTGTAAGATTTTAGTGTACTGTATGTATTGTGTGTTTTTTACTTTTTGAATTTGGCGCCGTTCTCCATCCCCGTGTGTCGCAGCGCTCGCAGGGAATGGAGCTTGGCACTCTGATAGATCCGGCGGAGGACACGGCTCGCACACATGGCGGGAAGACATCGCAGGGTCCTGGGGACAAGGTAAGTAACATTGCCTGGATCCTGCAATGCGATCTTGAGTGTGGCTCGGGGTTACCGTTTTTGGTACTGAAACTACACCCCGTGCCACACTCAGGATTATCGCTAAGGAGGTTAAAGCAGGGTTGGGTTTTAAAAAAGAAAAAAAAAAAAATGGAAAGAATATGGCAAATGCAAACCTACCAAGCCATGGCTGTCCAGCTAAACTGACAGCCCGGGCAAGTAGAGCACTAATCAGAAAAGCAGCCAAGAAGCCCATGGTAACTGTGAAGGAGCTGCAGAGATCCACAGCTCAGGTGGGTGAATCTGTCCACAGGACAACTATTTGTGCACTCCACAAATCTGGCCTTTATGGAAGAAGTAGCAAGAAGAAAGGCATTGTTAAAAGAAGGCCATGAGCTCACATGGTGTTCCAATCCTTTAGATACTTGGGTATCCAGGTCACATCCTCATTTAAATCTCTTTACGAAGATAACTATCCCTGTCTTTTTTTTTTTTCCCCACATCAGTTCTCTACTAAAGAAATGGTCATCTTGCCACATTTCTTTCCTTGGAAGGATCTGTGCAATTAAGATGTCAATCATCCGCAAACTTTTATAATATATACACAGTGCCTTGCGAAAGTATTCGGCTCCCTTGAACTTTTCAACCTTTTGCCACATTTCAGGCTTCAAACATAAAGATATAAAATTTGAATTTTTTGTGAAGAATCACCAACAAGTGGGACACAATTGTGAAGTGGAACGAAATCTATTGGATAATTTAAACTTTTTTAGCAAATAAAAAACTGAAAAGTGGTGCGTGCAAAATTATTCGGCCCCTTTACTTTCAGTGCAGCAAACTCACTCCAGAAGTTCAGCGAGGATCTCTGAATGATCCAATGTTGTCCTAAATGACTGATGGTGATAAAAATGACCTGTGTGTAATCAAGTCTCTGTATAAATGCACCTGCTCTGTGATAGTCTCAGGGTTCTGTTGAAAGCGCAGAGAGCATCATGCAGACCAAGGAACACACCAGGCAGGTCCGTAATACTGTTGTGGAGAAGTTTAAAGCTGGATTTGGATACAAAAAGATTTCCCAAGCTTTAAACATCCCAAGGAGCACTGTGCAAGCGATCATTTTGAAATGGAAGGAGTATCAGACCACTGCAAATCTACCAAGACCTGGCCGTCCCTCTAAACTTTCAGCTCAGACAAGAAGACTGATCAGAGATGCAGCCAAGAGGCCCATGATCACTCTGGATGAACAGCAGAGAACTACAGCTGAGGTGGGAGAGTCTGTCCACAATCAGTCGTACACTGCACAAATCTGGCCTTTATGGAAGAGTGGCAAGAAGAAAGCCATTTCTCCAAAGATAGCCATAAAAAGTCTCATCTAAAGTTTGCCACAAGCCACCTGGGAGACACACCAAACATGTGGAAGAAGGTGCTCTGGTCAGATGAAACCAAAATCGAACTTTTTGCCCACAATGCAAAACGATATGTTTGGTGTAAAAGCAACACAGCTCATCACCCTCAACACACCATCCCCACTGTCAAACATGGTGGTGGCAGCATCATGGTTTGGGCCTGCTTTTCTTCAGCAGGGACAGGGAAGATGGTTAAAATTGAGGGGAAGATGGATGCAGCCAAATACAGGACCATTCTGGATCAAAACCTGTTGGAGTCTGTAAAAGACCTGAAACTGGGACAGAGATTTATCTTCCAACAAGACAATGATCCCAAACATACAGCAAAATCTACAAAGGAATGGTTCACAAATAAACGTATCCAGGTGTTAGAATGGCCAAGTCAAAGTCCAGACCTGAATCCAATCGAGAATCTGTGGAAAGAGCTGAAAACTGCTGTTCACAAACGCTCTCCATCCAACCTCACTGAGCTCGAGCTGTTTTGCAAGGAAGAATGGGCAAGAATTTCAGTCTCTCGATGTGCAAAACTGATAGAGACATACCCCAAGCGACTTGCAGCTGTAATCGCAGCAAAAGGTGGCTCTACAAAGTATTAATGCAAGGGGGCGAATAATTTTGCACGCCCCACTTTTCATTTTTTTATTAGTTAAAAAAGTTTCAAAAATTCAATAGATTTCGTTCCACTTCACAATTGTGTCCCACTTGTTGGTGATTCTTCACAAAAAATAAATTTTTTCTATATCTTTATGTTTGAAGCCTGAAATGTGGCAAAAGGTTGAAAAGTTCAAGGGGGCCGAATACTTTCGCAAGACACTGTGTATATGTATGTATGTATATGTGTGTATGTGTGTGTATCGGTGAAAAATGTAGTGCAAGCGCTCAACCTGTATACACTTCTTATAGTGCTACAAAGTGATATAAATTCAAATGTATATATAAAATAACCCAAAAGCAAAAGTGAATACAATATTATACAGGTACAAAATATAAACATATATATAGTGACTTATACATGTGTATATATAACCAAAAATGGTGATTATTAGGATATTGTATCCCAAAAGGGAAACAGTGACTGTGGATATCTGTAAACACAAATCACAGTGACGAAGTCTATAAATAGATATATAGTCCAAAGCAATCGTGCAAAGTGCCAATATCAGCCAGGGTTCTGTAATGTTGTGACCGAAGAGAACAATATTTCACCATGTGACGATCCCACCACCGTATAAAGTGCAGGCTTACCGGATCTATATGACCCTAACAGGCATACGCCTCAGGGGTCAATCACAGCTTGCGATCCCAAAAAGGTCTCAAGAATTGGATGTATCAGTCATATCATATACGATCCCACCAGATCCCAGCAGATGGCTAGATGTGGTCAATATTCCTCATGTGCATGTACAAATCCAACAACGACTCATAGGTAGGCATAAAGGATGAGAAGACGGAGCCAACATAGCATAATAACGTTTTTTTTAAAAACTTTAATAAAAAATATTTTTTCTAAAACTCACATTTCAAGAAGAACAATCAAGCGTGTCAGAGAGATGAAAATGGCAGTAGCGGAGTAGATCCGGTAAGCCTGCACTTTATACCACCGTCACATGGATCGTCACATGGTGAAATATTGTTCTCTTCGGTCACAACATTACAGAACCCTGGCTGATATTGGCACTTTGCACGATTGCTTTGGACTATATATCTATTTATAGACTTCGTCACTGTGATTTGTGTTTACAGATATCCACAGTCACTGTTTCCCTTTTGGGATACAATATCCTAATAATCACCATTTTTGGTTATATATACACATGTATAAGTCACTATATATATGTTTATATTTTGTACCTGTATAATATTGTATTCACTTTTGCTTTTGGGTTATTTTATATATACATTTGAATTTATATCACTTTGTAGCACTATAAGAAGTGTATACAGGTTGAGCGCTTGCACTACATTTTTCACCGATTTCTCAGCTAAAAAATCCCTAGTTTTAGCGTGCTGGCTGCTAACCATACACACTTCTTGTTATTTTTCCATCTTCTTTTGCGCAATATTGTTGGTGTATACTTTCTTCCTTGTATGTGTGTGTATGTATATATATTTATATATTTATATTGTGACAGTCGGAGATGCTGTCAAGGTAACATTGATGGTTTCGGGGACACAGGGTATGCTTAAATGTAGACTGGCGATAACTACTTTCTACAGGTTTTGGTATTCGGTCATGGGGCTCTGTAGTTTGGAAATTCCATAGTGTTTTGGGTGGGACGGGATCTCCAACCCTGTGTCCAGACTTTGTAAACTACCAGCAGGGTAGTGTATAACAGCACTTATAATGAGGGTATGGGAAGACCTCATGGCTCCCAGTTGGAGACTGCTTCACACCTAGAGAGACAGGAGGTCTCCAGGAGTCTGAGAGGTTGCAGGAGGCAGCCAGAACGTTTGACTGCAAGAGCAAGAGGCAGTGCAACAGCCTGAGGACTAAGGCCAGAGCGGAGCTGTGGGCGCTAAAGAGAAACCATCCACATTGAGGAATCCTGTTGTCTGTGTGACCAGGAAAAAGAGCAGAGGTACTGCTAAAGAGCCAGGTGGGCTAGCATTTGTGTGTTTATTTGTTGGAGAAGAACCCCTGTGTGGGAAACCTTTATGTCACAGACTTTTATTTGCCTTTTTAATAAAAATGGGCAACCATGCCCTTAAATATAGTTCCTGACTGGCTTGAATCCCCAACAAACGCATCTGCCACGAGAGCTAATGGTCCCCCTAGTGTGTGTGTGTGTATGTGTGTATATATATATATATATATATGTGTGTATGTGTATATATATATATATATGTATATATATATATATATATATATATATATATATATATATATAATAGCTTCAAAAGTTCCACCCCTAGCCTTATACTTAGGAGACATTAGATTCATACAAACTCACAACAGCTATAACACTTTCACAATATGGATCAATAAAAATCTAACTACATTGGGCTCTCTCATCATTGACTCAGGATTTCCATCCTTCTCCACTCTTCAAAAGAAATACAATCTACCCCACTCTGAACTCACCCATTATATCCAAATTAAACAATTCTTTTCAAAATACTACACATTACAAATTCACACACGCCAAATACCCTTAACCTCCTCAAGAGACAGTGGCCTTATTTCTCAACTATATAGTCACTTGAATTCCCTCTGACTGAAAAATCTGCCCCGATGATGCACTGGGAGGCAGAATTGGACTGCTCTTTTACCACTGAGATGTGAAATGTTATGATTGACAACCCCCGAAAGAGTAACAGAGCTGTCTCATTTAGGGAATCCCCAACTAAACTTTTTTCTAGATGGAATATGACTCCATCCAAAATACACGCCTGAATATATCCTGAAACCTCCCCTAACTGTTTTATGGGATACACAGAACTTGGTACTTATTTACACATTTTTTTTGGAGCTGTGACCTTCTCAAACTAATTTGGCAAGCGGCCATAGCCAGAATTGAAGAATCATCCAAACAAAAAAAAAATCTCTCTTTCCCCTCAAGCTTGCCTTCTATATGCCAATGAACCAAACATACCATTACCTTGCAACAGGCTCCACTCACTGATCAGTTTGATTCAATGGATGATAACATTCAACTGGAAGTCAAACAACCTATCATGGTCACAAGTTCTATCGAGAATGGAAATGCTTTGACTGTCAGAGAGGATCCACCCCACCTTTTATGACAGTATGCATATTTTCAATAAATTAAATTATTGGATCTTACCATAATATATCTCCCACATAATTTATCCTAAATCAAACCTTCATCTGACTACAGGTTCAGTGCTTTCAATTCCCAAGTGGTAATAACTACCCTAACTTGAACAATCCTTAGATGGTCTTGCTGCGCTATATATATATATATATATATATATATATATATATATATATATATATATATATATATATATATATATATATATAAAATCACTGTTACCCTCCTCAACACTTCTACATGAATGATAGCTCTTATACTGTACAATTGATGAACCACATTGTATTGTTGTATGAAACTTTCTTTATTGCATTGGCACTATATGTACAAAAATTCTAATAAAACTTTTGTAAACAGAAAAAAAGCCATAAGAAGTCCATTTACGGTTTGCAAGAAGTCATGTGAGGAACACTGCAAACATGTGGAAGGTGATGCTCTAGTCAAATGAGGCCAACATTTTAACTTTTTGGCCTAAAAGCAAAATGCTATATGTGGTGAAAAACTAACACTGCACATCATTCTGAACACACCATCCCCACCGTGAAACATGGTGGTGGCAGCATCACGTTGTGGGCATGCTATTCTTCAGCAGGGACAGGGAAGCTGGTCAGAGTTGATGGGAAGATGGGTGGAGCCAAATACAGGGCAATCTTAGAAGAACAATTGTTAGTCTGCAAAAGACTGGAGACTGTAGTGAAGGTTCCCCTTCCAGCAGGACCAGGACCCTAAACATACAGCCACAGCTGCAATGGAATGGTTTATATCGGGGTCTCCAAACTATGGCCCTCCAGTTGTTCAGGAACTACTATTCCCATCATGCCTAGTCATGTGAATGTCAGAGTTTTACAATGCCTCATGGGACTTGTAGTTCAGCAACAGCTGGAGGACCAGAGTTTGGAGATCACTGGTTTAAATCAAAGCATTCATATTTCTCTCCATTTCCTTGCTGCTTCCCACATCAGACTGGTTCACAATAAAAGTTCTTATTTTGGGTCAAATTGGAGACTGATATTATCAGTCCAATCTTATGCCCTGTACACACGGTCAGATTTTCCAACGGAAAAAGTCCGATCAGATTATGTTGTCAGTAAATCCGATCGCGTGTGGGCTCTATCTGAGTTTTTCCGTCGGAAATCCCGACGGAAAAAGTTTTAGAGCTGGATCTAAAATTTTCCGACAACAAAATCTGATCTGACTTTTTCCGATAGTTTGTAGAGAATTCCGACGGACAAAGTGCCACGCATGCTCAGATTAAATTACGAGACCAAAGCTATTGGATACTAGCCTCTACGTAGTCCCGTCCTACCCAACGAACGTCACAACTTTGTCAGACCGTGTGTATACAAGACAAGTTTGGCAAAAAATCCATTCGAAAAAATCAGATCGGTTTTGTTGTCAGAATGTCCGACCGTGTGTACAGGGCAATAGTCTCTCTCGTGGGGTTACCTTTGACCTCCCACCCACAAGAAAATGCTTAACCACTCGGTATCATCTGCTATCTATCTAGATATACAGGATATGTGTGTATATTTTGTTCATATCCAGCAATAGGTAATATGTTTGAAATTCTAATTTTTATTCTTATCTTTGGTAACCATGCAACTTGTCTGGAATATTCCCAACTGTCCCACTATCTTAAATCGCTAACGCTATCGGATTTGCTTAATAGACCTCTTACATCTTTTAAATCTTTACCGACTCAAACAAACCTGACCACATAATCTATATAGCTTATACCCCCAATTTCTGAAATTCACCCCACCCTCTGTCTTGTAACTAAATTGGAAGGGAAGTTGCTGACCACAGAAGACCTTGACTGGGCGAAATTATTTATGAAAAAAAAGTTGTTGATCTGCTCAAAGCCTCAGGAGCAAAATCCTAAGATCTTGTGCACATGGTATCGCAATCATAAAATTAATTCCTCTTTCCCTGATATCAAGATTTGGGATCCTGAGCTTTCCCAGGGTCCTGTGGTGGGGCTCAGTAAGGTCACCAATGCCAATACAGGAAGTTGTCCAAAGGTGTGGTATAAGCTGTGTATTTTTACAATTTTCTTTAAAAAAAAATTAATTTGGGGAATTGCAGCATAAGCAGAAATATTTTAAATATGTCTTTTATTTACAGTGTACAAACAAGCATGTTAATTAGAATCATCTTTTTCTTTGCAGAAACGTTCGAAAGGTCAAGTTCTCTTTGATAAAGTGTGTGAACATTTAAACCTGCTGGAAAAAGATTACTTTGGTTTAGTGTATAGAGACTTGGAAAATCAAAAGGTAAGCTTTTTTACAGATTCAAGCCTCATGTACACTGGATGTTTTGGAAACCTCTCCTAGACGTCGTTTTTTTTTTTCTGGCAGCTGCGGCAAAAAACAGTTAATGCTTGTTAACGAATGTATGTCCATCAAGCGCTTGGGCATCAGTTTATTTCATTGGCCAGAATAAGAATTAATTCTAGCCATTGAAATTATCATTCAAGCTGTAAACGTGTCTAGCATTAATGTGTGTTTAGGTGCGTTCACACCCATCAACCGTTTTTTGGACGCGCTGGCAGTGGATTTTTTTTTTTCTGCCACTAAATGTACCTATCTTCATAGGTGTGTACAGCCTATTGCATTAGGATGTGCACCCAAAAGCTCAAACACACATGCATGTATACGTGTCTACATATGTACGGCACCCGCACGTAGATCTCCTTGCTGACACAGTGAAAGAAGTGCGTGAGCAGAGCTAAAAAGGATGTTTTTCCCATCTCCTCACCTGCACACAGAGTAACAGTAAGTGTACAAGGGGATTAGGGTGTGCCCAGGCACACCCTGTGTGTACTCCTATGCCTGCCTCTAAATGGACACATAGGCTAACATAGACAGGTGTTTATGGCAGAAAAGAAAAGGCAGACACCCCTAAAAGCATTGTTAAAAATCTCCAGTGTGCACAAGGCCTAAAGAGGTATATTCACTTCATACACAAATTACACTTTTTATTTCCTGAGTATATTATTCAGTATAACTATTGGCTGCAATTACTCCCTCCTGCATATTGTTAGTCATTAGTCATTGATATCAGTTACTCTAAGCCCTTGTACACACGGTCGGAGAATCCGTCGGAATGTGTCCTATCGGACCGCGTCGTCGGATAATCCGACTGTGTGTGGTATGCATCGGACTGATTCCGTCGGAATATCCGTCGGACCCAATTTTCCAACACGTTGGAAATATTTCCCGACCAACTGGGCCGATCGGACATACTCCGATCATGTGTAGAGAATTTTGATCGGACCAAGTCCCACGCATGCTCAGATCAAATTCCTACATCAAAGCTATTGGCTACTAGCCTGAATGTAGTCCCATCGTAACTAAATTACATCATCACGTTCTGAAAGATCGGATTTTTTTCGCCAACTTTGTCCGACAGCGTGTATGCAACGGTTTCGGACAAGATCCAACGGACAAGATCCAACGGACAAGATCCAACGGACAAGATCCAACGGACAAGATCCAACGGACAAGATCCAACGGACAAGATCCAACGGACAAGATCCAACGGACAAGATCCAACGGACAAGATCCAACGGACAAGATCCAACGGACAAGATCCAACGGACAAGATCCAACGGACAAGATCCAACGGACAAGATCCAACGGACAAGATCCAACGGACAAGATCCAACGGACAAAATCCGACGGGCAAAATCCGACGGATTTGGTTGTGGAAATCTCCGACCGTGTGTACAGGGGCTTACTCTGCTAGTCATTCCACCATTATAGTTGAAAATTCACATATTTTATAACATATGCTACATATAGTGGATCATATTGTGATTTTACTAATTAATAAAGGGGATCAGTAGCTTAGTTATAGTGAGTAGATATTTTGAGTTATTACTGTAATAGTAACCAGAAAATCTTTTTTACATTGTTTGATGTTCCATATTTTCAACATTGTATTTCATACACCTATTTGTAGTTTCTTTCTGTTTGTTAGGTTAGTACTGGAGAGATTTATCACAACATTTTATCTCAAATACTGATGCCACCTAGGACAAGAAGTTAACTCAACTGTCAGACAATAGAAACAGAATTTTTAAGCATCCCGACTCTCTAACACTTAAAAAAAAAAAAAAAAAAAAAAAAAAAAAAAAAATGATAGGGCTCTACTTTAAAGGTGTTCTGTTACAAGTGAAACCTAAAGTTGGGCGTACTTAGGGGCATTTTATATTCACAAACAACTAGATAAAAATGCATAATCCTTGTGTGACTGACTCTGGACACCCTGTTGGGTATCTCTGCCAAGAAGCTGCTTCTTAAGTTCTAGAACACGAGACCCGTAAATCTGGCTATAGCTACCCCAATAACTACGCAACACCAGTTATGGAGTACACCAGAAAGAGAACTGTTTATTTGAACAAAGGCACAAAGATATACACTCAGAAACATTCCTCTTTCTTTGCATAATGACACAGGCAGGGGTAAACTTCATTCAGTAACAGACACACAGGTGTATGCACACTTCTCATCAGTAGATTGTCCTATCAACAGGGAGAGCTGTTGGAGGAATTCCAATCTCCCTCCTCACAGATAATACACATACACATCCCATAATACTTTTCTCCCAAGGCAGATACACAATAGAACAATGGGATACAGGCACTTTGCAAACTTATGGCAAACCCCACCTCAAACCATTTAGCAATGGTCTCTGACAAAAGGTGGACTGTATCTTCATATATTCCTGAAGGATATTGTTCAGAAATATAAATGTGTGGGGGAGTTGGACAAGGATTTTCCAGAGCTCTCCAAAGTAAGCTGGGTTCCACAAGCCCCCGCCCAAAGTAACTCCAGTCACACATCTCCCTTTTTTTGCAAAAGACTTAACATAGGCGGAGACCCCAAATGGGTTAACTTCGAAGTTAGTCCATAGTTCCAGTCCCCCAATGCCTGTACCCATACAGTACCCTAAACACATTGTTCCAAACAGAGCATTACTCACCCAGCCAACCTCTGCCTCTCTTGTAGAACATACCTGCCGCTGGGGAGAAGTGCAGACTGGTCCTTCCACCTGGAGTCCTTTCAGCCGCTAGAGGGCAGACAGGGTGACTGGGCCCACTTTGTCACGCTGTTGGAGATCTGGGCTGACTGCCCAGCATCCCTGGGGTATACAGGTGGAGACTGAAGTCCCCTCCACTATTGCTAGATGGAAATCCCTGAGCATTTGCAGAGCAAGGCTGACATCTTCCTGTTCCAATGCCAGATCTTTTTCTGGGGTTGGGTCAGTGGAGACCAAAGTCCCAACCACTACCACAGGAATTCCATCTTCTGTTAGTTGAGGGCAGAGGCCAGCAGCACCCTGCCCTGTTGCCAGCATTTCTGCTGGGGAACCCACATCATCCACTCCGGCTAACTGTTGTAGAGGGAGGCTGGCTTCCTTCACTGTGGATCTGCTGCTGGGAAGATAAGCCGGTTGCTCCATCTCTCAGACTCCCAGATTCCCGTTGTGGAACACCTTCCTTTGCTCCTAATTCACTACACTGCTGTTGCGGCGGGAGGACGAATGCCTACTCTTCCCTTCTCCCCCTGGATCCCAATCTGCTGCTGAGGAATTACTGCCACCTTCTCACCTTTAGACCTCTGGATCTGCCACAGGCGTGGGGCAGAGGTCTTGGACCCTCTGTCCAGTTGCCAGCGCTTTAGCTGTAGATATTTCTTGTAATGCCACAGATGCTGCTGGCAGGAAATCACATGTTCCTGTCAGTGGTGTAGGTGAAAGGCTGACTGCCTCTTCTCTCAGGAAAGCGAAAGCCACTTTTGGTGCTGGGCAGAGCTCAGTGATGTTTGGCCCTGAAGGCTTACTAGGTTGTTCTTCCTCAATGGAAGAGTCTATTAAATGTCCAGTCTCTGGAACTGGTGTATGCTCTTTGCAGATGCTGTCTAGCAAATATTCCAGATCAGGTTTAAGCTTTGAGACCCCTACAAGACTGATCATAGCCTCTCTGTATTCTGTGAAAGAGCCCTTTCATTCTTTAAACCCAAACCACACATATAGAACCCTGGACAACAGGGGCAAAAGGAAATTCTGAGTCCAGTGTGGTTGTATGGTGAGTCCGATTAGTGCAGATCAGACTGGAGTTCTCCATCACCCTGTGCCCCTAATAGACACAGGGGGTGGGGGAGCTGGACAAGGAGTTTTCAGAGCTCTCCAAGTTAAGCTGGGTTCCACAAGCCCTTGCCCAAAGTGACTCCGTCACACCTTGTACCATCAAATGAGGTGAGATTCTTAGTTGCTTCTCAAAGATAGAACAGCACCCACAGGAAAGACCTCTGCTTAAAAACCACCAACCTAGAAAACTTGGGTTGATATTCATAGCAACCAATGATTCCATCTTTTATTATTTGATCTGCACTAGAAAGAAAAGGGATAGTAAAGAAGAAGTAACAAAGAAGTCCAGTAATAATGTGACATAACAGACTTACTGTGGGTCAGCATAGTAACAAATGATCCTACCCATGCAATAACTGTAAGGCCCATGGCGATGCCACAATCCTCCGTTTAGTAGCATTTTCTATATACAGTAAGCCGTGTCCTTATCTGGAGAGGTATACTTGTCTTCCTTCTGCTGCTCAGGAACCAGCTTGTATTTGTCAGTGAATACTAGGTGGGCTCTAATTCACTGAGTTGTAGATTGTTATGTGATCTGTCGCTCTTCTCCACCTCTGCCAGTCGACGCCTGCTTGGTATTCATTAGAAAAAATTCAAGCAGTTCCTGAGTAGCAGGGGGACAGAAGGGTCCGATTTTGGTTTCCAGCAACATCGAGAAGTCACTCCTACCTCTACATAAGAGGACACTGATTACTGTATGTCGTGAATTCTACTGCAGTTGATTGCAGCATCCCCAGCAACCATACAGTTATTGCATGCGCAGGATCAGTTTTTACTAGGTTGGCCCACAGTAAGTCTGTTATGTGAAGAAATTATTGGATTTCTGCTTTTTTTTTTTTTTTTTTTTTTTTTTAATGGATCTTTCAGAGCATTACATCTGTGATAAGCAGATTGTGGCTGCAATGACAGGATCCTGCAGAATCTTGGTAAAGCGGTCTGCCCATACCTCCTATGCAGTCAGTTACTAAAAGCAGAAAGATCAATGAACCACAAGAGTGCTCACCAGCATCCTCACAGTTCATTGAAAATTTCAAGCCATGCCCTGAGGTATTTATCGTTCACTCATTCACAGATCGCTGTGAATGAATACTGCGGCTGTGTGCACGGCCATACTCTTTTTGAATTTTGAAATGTTTCCATATTTCCAATACATTTTGCTATATTTGCATTTTACATGTAATTGTATCCAGAGTTGTACTGAAAAATGCGGTCCCCCATCTCATTGCCTTTGACATTTGCAGCCAGTCAGCTATTTACATTGGGGAAATACTTAACTTGCTGGAAGTATATTAACTTTTCTCTTGTCCTGCAAGGTTTGGTGGAAATGTAAACTGTCAACCCACCTGTTCATTTTATACTGTGCTAGCAATCTCAGCAGTAATAGGGAGTTTATCAGTAATGCCCATCTACTGTGCAAGGAGTGAGGGCAATTTCTGCTGTAGTGTGAGGGACAAAAGTAAGGTAATTTTCATGATGGCTAGAAAAGACCACCCGAGGAGCTCCACAGTGGAGCAGACACTCATCACATAATCGTTCTGCAATATCTGCCTATGTGAAGGATGAAATGTCTAACATGCTGTGCGATGCTAGTTTCTAATTCTAAAACCTTGTGAAACACATGGGTCTTTTGGTAGCAAATAAATCAAACACACAGATGTGTAAAGTTGATATATCTGCATATGGTGGGTTATATTACTCCTCAGTTCCTAATAACTATGGCTAATTGTACAAGTAAAATGTAGTCTGTGCCCTTTCACAATTCATTAAGATGATACTTCTGGCAGCTGGAGTCTTCCATTATATGTTTATTTTCCAATAAGGAAAATTCATAGGTTGAAACAAAAAAGCATAAGTTGGCTATGTAACAACTGTAACATTTGATGAGAATTAAGAAACCCTAGTGCACATATCTCATCACTTGAGCCCAATTCAGAATAAGAATCCAGGATATGATTTAGATTGCAAGTAAGCTTAATGGAAATATTAATTTTGGGTAGACTTGGCTTATGCATACGCCTATTATTGGGTAGGTTGGCCAAAGGTAATTTTTAGATCTCATTTAGCAAATCGGCATGCTAACAGGCAGTACATGACCTCTTAACTATGATTTTTATCCAATCAAATGGCAAAATAGATCATTTAGTTGAATTATTATTTAGTTATATTGCTTCTGCTGCATATGTAGTCACTGTGCAAACTATTTGCCCATCTCTATTCCATGCACGGGAGTGCCAAATATCAGTCACACTTTTTCAGACCTTAAAAGTATTGTTTCATCAGATAAAGATGGGATAACTTAAGGTTTGAGACTAAAATTGGTTGGGGCAGTCTGACTTTACATGTCACCGGCTCCATTAAATGCTGATGTAATTTCAGAGTTCTGAGATTGAAATATCCAGTTTAATTAGTTTTGAATTGTTGGCTTCTGTCCATTTGAGGAAGTGCCCTCAATCTGTACTCTGGACATGTACCTTTCATATTCCATAAGCAATGAGAAAAGAGCAGTGCCTAAGGCGAGCTGTAACAGCTAGCAGGTGCATACATAAATGTGAAATAATTATAAGCTGGCCTTTGTTGCTCTGTCTCTGCAAGGTACTCAAACGTTCAAGCTGATATTCAGTATTCATTCGCATAGCGCGAACACCTTGTTACTAATTGCATTTACATATGTATGAACCAATAAATTGGAATTTTCTTTTGACAAATTCATTCTAGAAGGACAAAACATTCTTTAGAGGTTTTCACTTTCGATGTGGTTATCCTGTTACCGAGACATTTACTGCCTTCTGCTACAATGATTCTGTGGAAAACAAGTAAAATGAATTTAGATGGCATCCTGTTGAGCTAAATCTTTTGTTATGCAAATACATATTTAAAGGGCATCTCATCATGGAGATTTACTATATTTTGCTGGAGGATCTTTCCTAGAATTCAGTTCTAGCCTTCCTGTTCACAGATTCTTCTTGAACTAATGCTGTATATCAACAAGGTAAAGGCTAAGCGCTAATTTTATACCAAATGTAGTTTTATTCAGTTTGCTATATAAAAATGGCAGACTAACTTCATAATACTATATAAAAATCCATTAAGGTCAGTTGGACCTGTTGTCATCACTTTACATTAAAGCAAAAACAAAGAACATATAGGGACCTGGATTTTCTATATCTGATTCAGGCACACTTGCTCCTGTTTGGCAGCACTTCAGAAAGCAGGGACCACACTCGGAAAAAAGGGGGGGGGGCCCAGAGTTTGAGAATCCACACCTATACAATCCAATGAGAGTGCCAGACAAATTCAAGAGTCCAAGGTAATTTTATAGTGATTCATAGCAGAATTGAGCTAACACATTTTGGGGGCCAAACACACTCCCCTTCATCAGGTCTTAAGAATTCCGACTGTATTTAAATGGACTTGGGTAATACCAAATAAAACTGCACTGTGATATACTGCTTGAAAAGTTTCAGAAGGGCAGGTTACTCCAGTGTTAGTAGCAAAGGAGATTGATGTTTTCTCATGGGGATTTCAATAGCAAAAACTGCACAGAAGTTTGATTGGGTGGAGAAGAAACAGACCTGTTGTCATCACTTTGTTTTAACCTACTAAGAAATGTCAAAGATAAGAAATTTTAAGGGTAGATTCACACCAGGTGTGGTGGAACTGTGTGGGCAGCTATAACAGTGCAGTCCCACTGCACCCCCCACCACAAGACAAGGCAAACTGCCTTGTCGGTGGTGTGTGGGCGGTGTGCACTGAAAAAAAAATGTACTGCATCCAGTACTCTTTTCCAGCTCTGTGCAGTCAGCGCAAGCCAGTCGGTGGAACTTCGGCATGTACCTGTGTGACATTTCAAAGAAGTTGATTAAAAAAAAAGAAAAAAAAGTGAACAGCTTGATGCACTGGGATTGACGCATCAACACTGCAGCCGTTGTGTTGTACTGCCACAACTGGTGTGAATGGATCCTAATGGTGCTGTGTGGCTGATCCTTTTTTTTTAATAATATATAATAGACCCCTTACCTAGTTTTAGGTCCTGAAATTATTCCAGACTGCTACATATGTTTTGTTACTTTAGTATCACAGCAGATCTTGTATTCGATTCTGAAGATATCAGCGGTCACCTTGGCATTAAATGATCAGAATATAAAAGCATGGTGTTTGTTCTGTAATGTTTATGTGGTATCTGTTTTGTGACATCTTATCTCCTTAACATTTGTGGTTACAATAATTTTGACATTTTTTTTTTGTCCTGTTTTTCTAGAACTGGATCGACCCTGCTAAAGAAGTCAAGAAACAAACCCGAAGTAAGCTTTGTGTGTGTATATGTGTGTGTGTGTGTGTGTGTGTGTGTGTGTGTGTGTGTGTGTGTATGTATGTATGTATGTGTGTGTATATATATATATATATATATATATATATTATATTTTTTTTATTTTTTTTTGAAGACTCAATATGACATTTGTTTCGTTTTAGTTATATCTGTGGTTTTTGATTAGTTTGTGATTGAGAGTATTACCTAATGCATGCTACAAGGCTTGCCTTGGATAACACTGACTGAATAGTATTGAGCGGATTGTCAAGTAAGGCAGAAGTAAAAGAAATTAGGTTTGTTTTAAGGGTGACTGCACACACCTGACAATCTCCATTGCACCACACACTGCAATACATCAATTATACAGTTTTCTTGGCCAGAAGTGATCAGCCTTGTCCAAGGATGGATTTATAGCTCAGGACGTCATACCCTCTGACACCTTTGTTCCAAAACAATACAAAGTGTCTTGCTAAACCAACTCTTTTGTACTAAACTATTGAAAAAAAATTGAATAAAAGAAGTCAACGTTCATATGCAGAATTTGTGTTAAGCTACAAGAAGCAACATTTGCCATATTGGAACAAGACTTTTGTTAGCCGAGGAGCCACATTTTCAGGGTTGTGATGGTACCGGAAACACCACACTACAAAAGAGAACTGGTTACTTCGTTCACCACAATGCAAGAGATCTTGTTACAAAATGTGCCAGAGTATGAGAGTGGTGTTATCATATGCATGTTGCCCACTGCAAGAGGGTCTGGTATAGAGTGTGCCACATTAAAAGGTCTTGGTCCAGATGTGCCATGAGTATGTGTCACATAGTACGTTACCATAATTGCCACGCTACAAGAATGATTGCAGATGGGCCTTGTTGCAAAAGAGATGTTACCTGATATGTCAGGCTAAATGAGTGTTATTACCAGGTGTGCTGTGCTGCATGAGAAAACCTTTAAACAGATGCGCTAATAGTAGGATATTTTAGCAGATGTGCCACACTATAGGAGAGTTTTAGGTGTGCTACGTGAAAAGATATTACCAGATGTGCCAAAGCACAACATGATACCTTACTGGGTGCAGTTTATACTTAGGCCGGGTTCACACTATAGCGATGCGGGAACGCCGCGAATCCGCGGCGTTTACCCGCATCGCACACCTCCCGCCGGCAGTTCACACTGCCCTATGCGGACGGCTGGGAGTGTCAATGTTATGTTAATGACACCCCCAGATCCGTCGGCATATCGCAGTGCGATCTGCCGACTCGCACAGGGATCGGATCGCATGGTGTGAACCCCCATGCGATCCGATTCTGTTGCGGACCCAAAAAAGGGTCCCGTGCGAGTTTGCTGCGGGAGCGATGCGAATTCAGCCATACTATCTGTATGGCTGAACTCGCATCGCTACGGAGATCGGATGTGATTTGCTGTGCGAATCACATCCGGATCTCCCCCCGCAGCGGTGTGAACCGGGCCTTAAAGAGAACCTTATTAGGTGTCCTATGATGTAATCCGATATGCCATAATCTGTTATCTGATATGCCAAATTACAAAAGGGAAGTTTACCAAATGTGCATGCTATGAGCGGGATGCCATTGTACCTGGCACCTGTATAGCATTTTTTGAGACTCTACAGCAATACAGTTCTCTTCTTTGGCAGAATATGAACCTCATGCCGTACAGAATGTAGGATTTGCTTTTTCAATTGTTACTTCCGTAACCGTGCAGTCATCTTCTCATTCGTCAGACTGATAGTGTTTGGTTGACAGTTGCAGTGGCCAATGAGGTGCCATGGGCAGAAGATAACACATGTTCAGATTGGCAAATCAAATGAAAAGTTGACTAGCCCTACTGTGGAAGAGAACATTAGTAGGGGAGGCTATGCACCCTTGTGGCAGGTCTGGTGAAAGATTGTCTTTAAAAGCTGTGGTACACGGGAATAAATAGTGTCCCAGAAGATTGGGTATTTCTTAGGCAATGTTAACTATTGTCCAAGGGCTTAAATATATAAAGCCAAAACTTTTTTTTTTTTTTTTTGATGGGGTGAGGAAGAATTAAAACGGACATTTTTCCATTTCTTTCTCATTATAGAGACTTCTCTTCACTTTCTGTTCAGTAGACTCAACTGGAAGTGAGAGGACATCTTCCTAACTGCTAGGGAAATCCCCCTTAGACAGTTGTCAATGAAACAAGTGTCCCCTTTGGCAGATTTTCTCTATACTTGTTTTAGTGGCAACGCAAAATTTTGTATTTTACCTGCATTTTCATTCCCTGTGACATTGATGATCAGGACAATTGGAGAGAATTAATCTATTTTAAAGGGGACATAGACAGCAACTTAACAGGGGTTCTAAGCCACCACTAGCATATCCAAATCTATAAAAAAAAAAAAGTGTTGCCATAAAGTGATGCTAAACACACACTGTTTAATTTACATCGTCCCTTTTATTTCTGTATATGGATGATGACACTGTAATTATTTTAATTTAAAAAAAATCTAAGTACCCTTCTCCTACTCAACATAAAATGGCCACATGAACCAGCTCTTTCCCAGCCTGTCTGCAGAGAAACATAAGCAGGAGGAGCTTCTAGTCCTCTGCTGCTGGTCACATGTTCAAAAAAAAAAAAAAAAGCTTTTGGAATACAAGGTAAAATTAATATCAATCAACTGTTTTACATCATCATACAAATATATATTTTAAATCAAATCTTTATTATCTTTTGGATTATCATGGTGTGGGTGGATTTCTGCCAGGCACAGGCTGTGCCACACGGTTCAAGCCTGTTTCTTAGAATAAGAGGGAAGTGAAGTCTCCCTCAATCTACATGTAATAACCCATCCCATTGTGTGTAGCTGGTTGGTGGGCCTAGAGGAGAAGGGAGAGAGTGGGCTGTCATTTACCAATGTGTATTAGCACACATGTGTGACTCTATAGTCGCATAGGTCAATCAGCTGTGATAGGGAGGAAATGCTCAGTATAGAAACTCAATGAAAACTTAGCATGTGCAGAGCTCCCAAAGCTGCTCTGCAAAATCCCCAGCTGGATTGGGGTCTTGGACAGAGGGGGGAGATGGGGAAACTGCAGGATCAACCAGGTTTTTTTTTGCAGAATACAGAAAACAAATCTCATGACAAAGTATGAACGGCATGTAATACAGCATTCATTGATTTTTTTTTTTTTACGATTTGGGTTTAGTGACCCTTTGAGTTATACTTCTACCATGCCTAACTGGAGGATCAGTGGTGTTCCTATGATTAATTGCCTTTTTTCATTCTGCATTTCAACTTAAAAATGGGTAATTTAAATGTTATTTGTACTTCACAGGTTTTATAAATTGGAGTGTTATGTGAGGCTATTATTCAGAACAAGTGCATTGCAACACTGGATACATTTTGAATCATAAGGTGATAGATGCCCAGCTGTGCTTGTCAGTAGGCACTGTGCAATTATCATTTCTGAACTCTACAGTGCCATTGCTCTTTTATTATACTAATTATCTTCAGCTTCTACTATTACTGTGTATCAGGCATGTCAAAGCCAAATGACACAGCAACCCAAATTAAGTGAAATAAATATTTGCTGAGGGCCACATCTTTTTAATTGCAGACAAAGATTATAGCACTAGTTAAAGATCCTAGAATTTATAAATGTCAGCCCGGGAGAGAGAGCAGTAATTAAAGTGATGTTACCTGTAAGTCAGTTGAATTCAGATTACCTATATACAATGCAACTGTTGCATGCTGCCACCTATCTACAGTAGCTAACTAAGCTGCAACCACTAGATGTGTTCCCACATAAAAGTGCAACGTTCAAAATATGCGATTGCGCTGCCTAAAATAATTGGAAGATTAAATAGTAATTAGACCAACCTCATTCTTAATTTCATAAGAACTACCATGTCATAACAATTACACAGTGCCATAAAATAAAGTTAACATGTGGAAAAAATAACATCAATGGCAAAATCCCAAAAAGAAAAAAAGGAAAAAGTCCCAATAGGCCAGCACAACTGTATTCCAGTAGTTCTTCAAGAAAAACATTGAGATCGTAGAATCCACTCAGTGCACCACCAGACATTACATAAAGCTCTGCCACCTAGTGAAGTGCACACTCACCTTATGAATACACCTATGAATAGGCCAGTATCTCATACAGGGTTCCAATCCAAACACTCATGGTGCCTGGCCCTGCCTCCACGCGTTACGCCACCCTCTCACGTGGCTTTGTCAAGAACTTCCAGACAAAGCTACATGGGAGGGCAGCTTAATGCGTGGAGGCGGAACCAGACTGCATGAGTGTTTGGATTGGAACCCTGTATGAGATATTACTCGTTATTCTATGCTTCACAGCTGTTTTATGCTTGTTTATTGATTTATTAAATGTGAATACATTTCTGGAAGCTTGGTTGGTGTTGCTTGTATATATATATATATATGTGTGTGTGTAAACATACTACACTATTAGTGGCTATTTCCTCTTTCTTGAGAGCTGTATGCAGCCACTCCCTCTAAGGAAACTACAACATTTAGGAAGATCGTCATCCGGTGTGCGAGATTCTTTTGAGAATAGTCCTGTATATGTGAGATTGGCCTATTCAAAAGGTGAGGGCGCACTTCACTAGGTGGTGGAGCACTGTGTAATGTTTGTTGCACTGAGTGGCTTCTATGATTTCAGAGTTCATTTCTAGAAGAAGCACTATTCGAATACAGTTGTGATGGAATATTGGGACTTTTTTTCTTTTTGAATTTTGGGATAGCCTTTTACCATTAAAATATTTTTTTTTTCACAGGTTAACCCTATTTTATGGCACTGTGTAATTGTTATGACATGGTAGTTATTATTATGCAATTAAGATTGATGTTGGCCTATTTACTATTTAAGCCTTACAATTATTTTAGACAGCACAATCGCATATTTCAAATTACCTATAGTAGACAGCTCGGTTAAGAAATTGGTTTTGACTGGTTTTAAGCAGCATTGTTTTTAGCACTACCATTTTAAGTAAAGCCATATTTATTTGTATGCCAGCAAAAAAAATAGTAGGATGAATATAAAAGTCATTTTGGAAAGAGTAGGGAAGGGTTAATGTAGTGCATATGTGCGAGTATGGTACTAGAGAATACAAACGCACTTTTCAAGTCTAGACCACTAATATGAACACTCAGCAATCAGTTGGAGTAGATAGTCCACTAATATGAATGCTCTCAGTAATCAGATGTATTGGGGTTTATTTGTGTGTATTCAATATGGGGTTGCTTTACTAAAGGAGTAGCGCATATTCACTTTCAGAGTGAATTTTCACTAATCTCAGTCACTGAGGTAAAAAAAAAGTGAACGTTTATTTTGTAAAGCATACCCATTGATGTGCAAATAAAGTAGGATTTTTGCTTGGCTTGTGGTTATGGTGTGCTTATGATTATGGTGTGCTTTTTTTTTTATCTACTACAAAATCCCCTTTGGCATTGAAAAAAAGCAGATGTTTAAGAGGCAGCAGGACTGCCTCTTTAATACCTGCCAATTGTTGCTGTACCACCAGATTGCTTTTAATTGGGTGCATACAGCGCTCCCAAACCACTCCAAAGATACTGCTTGCAGGACTTTTTCAAACGTCCTGCAAGCGTAACACCAGGGTGTGAAAGCACGAGGACTTTCACACTGGGAGGGCTTTTTCAGGTGTTTTACAGGCGCTAAAACGCCTGAAAAACGCCTCCTTGTGAAGAGGTCTTGGTGAATGAGATAAAAATGTGTTCCTCTTCATCTGCAGCACTTTTTTTTTCTTTTTTTTTCTTTTTTTAGATCTGTAGTTGAAATCCCTCTGAATATCTTACATACTCTGCATCCTTCCCAGCAGCGTTCTCACCCATCACTTTCATTTTTACTCAGATCTGGATTTTACCGCTTTTCTGTACAACATAATGACCTGGCAGCTTCCAGCGTATTCCTGCTGCAGCCGTGATGAAAGTAGTTTTGCAACATGCTGGGTCTCAAATGAGTTAATACTTGCTGAAATCTAGTGTCTACAGGCATCCATGTCTTTTGTTTCTTGTATAACTGACAGTAAAATGGGCACAGGACTTGTTTGATAGTCAATGTCAAGCTTTTATAGTTTAATAAAAAAGTATAAGGCTCCCATAATTGAATGTATTGTTGTTTGTTTTGCAGATGGATCTTGGCTGTTTTCCTTTAATGTTAAATTCTATCCACCTGACCCTTCCCAGCTTTCAGAAGATATAACCAGGTATTCAAAGCCAGCAAATGTAGTATTAATGTTGATATTTTGCTGAAGTTTAAATGAGACTTTATACAGTGGCGTATGTTTTCAGGAAAATGCTTTAAGCCCATGCAGGGGAAAGGAAATAAAAAAATACTCCCTTGCAGGTCTGCAAGGGGTATAGGAGGAGTACAGCCAAAGCTCATTTGGTTGTACTTCTCCTGTGGATCACAGGAGTGCAGACCATTTTGCACTCCTGTGACTTGTTTTCAACAGACAGCGAGCTGAAGCCCGCTGTCCTCTGACATCACAGAGTCAGTCCAGGCTCGGGCAAGATCATAACAATGCAGTTGGGATCTGCCCACATGCAGAAAGAAACCTGTACTTCTCTTTTAAATGCTTGTTTAGGTCTAGAGGACTGCAAAAAGCAGTTTTACTTGCCTATTTTCTGCTCTCCTGGCAGCCAGCGCTACTCGAACGGACTTGGCCACACACGGTCACTCCAAAAGTCAGACGGATTCTACGTAATAACGTAGAATAAGGAAGCTCATAGCCAGTAGCCAATAGCTGCCCTAGCGTCAGTTTTAGTCCGTCGGACTAGCATACAGACAAACGTATTGTCCGCTAAAAGCCGAGTCCAGCGGACAAATTTGAAGCCAGTCTTATTTCTAGGTCCGCCGGACTTTTGGGAAGAAAAAGTCTGCTGGAGCCCACACACGATTGAATTGTCCGAAGGACTCTGGTCTGCCGGAAAGTCCGATCATGTGTACGCGGCATTAGAGTTCTCATGTGCAATGCAGGAATATGGTCTCTATGTTGGACTTGATGACATCAGAGAACCTGCGCCTACTGATATATAAGGGAAAAGTGGCTTTGAGAACTGATTTTACAGCCTGCTGAAGCAGAAAGTCAAGTAAACTGCAGTAAAACTGCAGTTTTTGACCCCTTAGACCTAAACAAGCATTTACCTCTTGCAGAGCAGGGGCAACCCCATTGCAAGTGGACATTTTTCCATTCCCTGGAGTTCAGCATTAAAATACTCTTTCAAGTTCATCCTAGCTCTTGTGTATGTCTTGCAATGTGTTTCACGACTCCAAACAGGCCAAAAAGACTGGGCAATAAGTTCAACTTTGAATAACCTTTTTTTTTTTTATATATACTCGGAAAAGGGCTGTAAAGGGATCCCAACTAGAGGTGACCTTGAGCAAGCCTCAAAACTCATCTCTGTCCGAACATTAAAATTGTGCTTCCCCCCCCCCTCCAATTAGCTGTGGTCCAGGTCATTCTCCACTCCACAGCACATGTAAACAAAGGGATGCTGGTGACATCAGTACCCTCATATGGGCGTGTGTTAATATAAGGGAATTGACGCCACCAGCATCCTGCCCCTTTTGTTTACATGTGCTGTGGGGCAGGCAATGACTCAGCCCACAGCTGATTTGAAGTAAACAAAAAAATGCAATATTATGATTTGGTTAGAGTTGAGTTTAGAGAAGCCCCAGGCTCATTTCTAGTCCCAATTTTTATCTTTATTTTTCAAGTCTGGCTAGTTTTGCTTTCTGGAACTGCCAGATTGTAAACTGATACTCTGTCTAATGTAGGAATTGATTGAGTGACGGAAAATACAGCGCACAAATTGTATATATCCATTAAATGGCACTTTTCAGAAAATAAAAAATAAAATGTTAAAAGCTGGCAACGCTTAAATGCTTCATGATCGGTTACCAAACAGTTTGAGTATCTTTTTTAGAAATAAGTACCTGTACCAGTACTAATAGTGTTATTATCATCATTATATTGGCCTTTCCTGCTCTTTCTTTTTAATTCAGCTTTTGCTGTTTATAATGCATTCATTATCTTTTAGCTTTGCTTAATGGATTAATTCTGAAAATCCAAACAATGAGGACAACATTCTTTTTAACCAATGATTATATGTACTTCTTTGCAAAAAATGAATCTTGGCTGACTTAATTACTTTCATTATGTTATAGTCTAAGAGGCATGAATTTCTATTTTATGCACACAGAAGACATGACATGAATTAATATTTACTAGTGTATAAAGGTCATATTAAACATTTAAATGTTTTATAGTGTATTTTGTGATTATAACAGTTGGGATTAGAAAAACAGCTTTTTAGTATAGATAAAATACTTACTATAATGTATACAGAAGATGCCTTGCAGCCCATAGCAACTAATCCTACAACCGTTTCAGGTGCTAAGGTGGGTTTAGGTTGCTAATAACAGGTCAAACATCTAATCCTGGTCCTGTGTTTCTTTTGAAGCTAAACTCTGGATTCTATCCATGAAGGTAAAAATATTTCTCTGTGCACCAGCAGCCCCCCCTCCCCCCCTGTACTTAAGCTCCATCGCGATCTAGCGATGTGCATGGATGCCTCGGCTCTCCGGAGACTATTGCTCCTCAGTCACTGAGGCAGAAACCATTGGCTCCTGCTGCTGTCAATCCCAGCCAGTAAGCCAATGAAAAGAGGGAGCGGGGCCGAGCCACAGCTGTGTGTGTGAATTAACACGCAGAGCAGCAGTTAAAGAGCGAGCCTGCTTGGGGTGCCCCCAGAACAAGCTGTTTGCTCTGGGGGCACTCGGTAGGGGGGAGGGGCCAGGAGCATCGGCGGGGGACCCGAGAATAGGAGGTTCGTGGGTACTCTGTGCAAATCCGCTGTGCAGAGCAGGCGAGTATGACATGTTTGCCATTTAAAAAAATTAATATCGCTTCAACCATTTGCCTAGTTTATTGTGATTTACCATAACATAACCACATAACATAGCTGTGTTAGAATTTTTTACAAACTACAATCCATTTTGCTAGAATAGCTTACTTTTTGTGTTTTTTGTGTGTGTGTGTAAAACTGCGAGAAGCTGTAGAGAATTTTTGTTGTGTGTTAATGATGTTAAGACCATGTACACTTAACATATGTAAATTGTAAGGCCGCGTACACACGCGGGGACTGTTCGCTCAACTTTGTCCGTCAAACAGTTTCAGCGGACAGTCCGCTCAAAATTAGCATGGACGGACTTGCCCACACACGACGAACGAACAGTCCGCTGAAACCGTGCGCGATGACGTGAACGGCACGTACGACGGGACGAAAAATACGACGTCCTATACACTGCAATGCAAACTTCGGCGTGTAAATCCTTTCTGAGCATGCGCGGAACTTAGTTTGACGAACAAGCCTACACACGAGGGGACTGTTCGCTGAAACAGAGTTTCAGCGGACAGTTTTTCGGGAATTTCCGAAAAACTTTGTTCAGCAGACTGTCCGCTGAAACTGTCCGCTGAAAGCCCACACACGAGCGGACTGTCCGCCGAAACACTGTTCAGCGGACAAAGTTGAGCGAACAGTCCCCGCGTGTGTACGCGGCCTAAGAGTTAATCATTTTAAAACCATATTTATTGCTTTAATTAGACTGGATTTTTTTTAATGAAAATAAAAAAAATAAAAAAATACAAGATTCTCAATTTGTAATATATGAATTGTCTTTGAAATAATTTAAACTATAATAACATGCTTCTAACAGCAATAATGAGCAGTAACCTAAAACCAATTACTCACAATATGAAATTACTGACTTCTGATTAGCTGCTATGGGGTGCAAAGCATATCTGAACAAACTTCAAAGCGCCAAACGTTCCTGCTTGTGTGTATTCATCTTTACGGTTTAACGTGTATTTATTCCTTATAGGTATTACCTCTGCCTGCAACTACGAGATGACATTATATCCGGGCGTCTCCCTTGTTCCTTTGTTACACTGGCCCTCCTGGGATCCTACACTGTACAGTCAGAACTGGGTGATTACGACCCTGATGAATATGGCAGCGACTATGTCAGTGAATTCCGGTTTGCACCAAACCAAACAAAGGAACTAGAGGACAAAGTAGTTGAGCTGCACAAAAGTTATAGGTGAGATAAATATGAATTAATACCCATTTTGAAAAGCAGACCATTTTCAGACACAAATATTGTGGTGAACAAGACCATTATCGGTTTAATATTTTTGTAATTCATGTTCTTGTTTTTTGCCACTCTAACAAAAAGGTTGCAAACCACTAAAAATGACTGAGTTTAATAATCCATAAAAGGCAAATAGTCACATTTTGACTCTAGATCAGGGGTAGGCAATCTTTGCAAGGTAGAAATCTACCTGAACACCATGAAAGAGAAAAGATCACCAGGGTTCAGCGTCCGTTTTTAGTAAATTTTCTTTTTTTAAATATAACTAGCAAGGCCTGACTAAATAGGAAGAAAGAGTTAGAAAATATAATAAAACAAATGTCACTGTAAAAATATAATCCAAGCCTAACTTAAGTGGACAGTGTCAGTAGAGCAGTACATGGTCACAGTAGACAGTGGTCACATTAGTCAGGAGGGCAGTGGGTGGTGGCAGTAGTTGTTTTTTTTGTGTGTGTTTTTTTTTTTTTTTTTTTTGTGTTTTTGATTTTTTATTTTTTTTTTTGCAGCCCTGTTGGGGGTCTTTGGTGAAATATCAGGGGTACAAACAGACCCCTGATGTCTCACTTTTGAGACACATCTCCATCTCTGAAGCCTCAGCAATACAAAATGAATGAACAGCAAAAGCTCTGCACAGTGTTCCTATCCATTTACAAACTGAAGCCTTGTAACCACAGTTTACTATGCTTCGTTTATGAATGGACACAGAGATTGGTACCTCACTGTGTTCATTCAGAAATAAAAGGGGTGGGTAAATGGAATATTTACTGCCCCTTCCCCCACTCTTCATCCTGAAATTATCCCCCACAGAAGCTGGAGGGAGAAGAGGGAAAGCCATCAGTGCTGGGGGAGGGGACCCAGGGGATCACACGGGGCCAGGACAGCAGAAGGAAGGGGAACAGACAGGAAGGGCAACGGGGGTGGGGGGGGGATTAACAGGCACAGATCCTCTATTTTCCTCCAGCAGCTAAATACTGGCGGGAGGGAAAGAAGAATCCAGCTTTCAGCTACTGCAGTAGGAAAATACAGGGGATCTCTTCCTGTAAATGCCACCACCGCTCCTGTCCAGGTTGTAGGGGTTGGCAAGGAAGGGGCACAATCTACTCATGACTTGCCTGTGATCGACAGGTAGATTGCGTTCAATGGGTTTCCGATGACCACATAAACAAGCTGCCATTCAGGGACACCCCCTTTCCTGAAAATCGGCTTGTGCTGGAACAAATCACAGGACAGCCGGACAGCGGGTGCACACTCTACCCAGAAGCACTGATCACGACCCCAAAAAAGGTTGCTTCATTGCCACTTTACTCACTGACAGTACTTGTTCTGGTTGGCCAAGACCCATTTTACCTTGTACCAATGTTGGCTTTACACTGCCCTGCAGTGATTATACACATGAGGTGGGATTTCTGATTACTCCAATCACAAGCAGGGGATTGGGAATTGTGCCTCTCCAGACATTCCCAGCCAGTACAAGTACTATCAATGAGAAAGCAATGATGTGGCAGCCTTTTTTGGGGGCACCAGATCAGCCTGGGTGTGGTTGTTTGTTTCATTGTGGAACAGTGTGTTGCCCGGGACCGACCTGCAAAATACAGGACTGTACCAGGCAATCTGGGACACGTGGTCACCCTTTTTTCAACCCCTGCTCTAGATCACCTTCATAATGGGTGACCTTGAATGGGCAGATCTTTCACACAAAACTATTAATATGTCAGCAAGTACTGTCTTGAATCTTAAAGAATACTTAAACCCAAGAACAAAAATGACTCTATATTGCAGCTTACTAGCCTTAGATGTGATGGTGGATGCATTTGTTTTCTCTTTTTTTTCAGGCTACATTTTCTGCAAGTGCTGATCCTGATAGATAACTAATGTCCTTGTAACATCCTGTGCTCTGAACGGATATCTCTGACAATTCTGTCAGCTTTTCAAGCTATCTTCTGTGTACTATACAACCCTTTCTCCCAATGTAATGAAGAGGGTGGGTTGTTTGAAGTCAAAATCAGGAGAGCAGCCTAATGCCCCGTACACACGATTGGACTATCTGGCAGACTTCGGCGGTTTCTTAAGTCCACCAGATAGTCCGATCGTATGTACGCGGCATTAGTGCGACAGCACTGCTGCTCCATAGTTGCAGTGCAATACGTGAGCACTCTCGCCCAGGGACAAGAAGTTTGTTACTGGCAGGAACACCAAGGAAAATGGAAATCCTTGCAGCCACCATTTATAATGGCTGAAAAGCTGCTATATAGTACAAGTTGTGGGGGGCTAGCTATGCTTTAAAAAATCCAGATGTAGCCATTTCCTTTGATTAACGAGTCTTGCATTATTTTCTAAAATTTCTTTTGGCTGAAGGTCTCAGAGATTTTTCAATGCCAGAAAAACCTTTGCCTTTGATAAAGTTGATGCTTCAAATCACTTATCACTCTTGTTAGCCCTTTTTTTCTTTTACAAACCATGCTTAAATTTGTCTTGTTGAGAACGTGTTGGCTTGAGTTGGTAAAACAATCTTGTAAAGAAGTTGAAAAATGGCAGAAAGGAATGGCGCCACAGTAATGCAGATTTTTAGCTCAGTGTGCAAGCTAGAGGCCTCCGTTTACTCTTAATTTCTTTTTTTTTTTTTTGTGATCACAACGCTGTAGAATGTAAAATAAGCAACTTAATTGATTTTTTGATTAGAAGACAAACAACTCTAGGATCTATAATCAGCTAAAAATAGAGCTTATTTTGTATGCTAGAGAAATTCCCTTTGCAAAACTGAATATTTGAAGTGAAGTGGCTTATTAAATTACAAAAATTTCTTAACTGGCTGGTTTCCATGTGCATTGTTTTCAGGAACACCACATAATGTGGATTTTCTACATTTGCTTACATTAACATCATGACAAAATAGGCCTTAATTGACTTAAAGGCCTTGATTCATTGAACTACAGTATTGCAAACCAGAGATATTAATAAGCTCTTTTCCCCAAGGTCTCACAGAACTAAAACTAAAATGAGGGTTGGCATTGAATGACTATTTGATGTGACTGTTGAGCATAATTAATATTTTTTTGTAATATCTAAATAAGTTACGAACACGCAACACATCTTGTTGACAAGAAATTAGTCTTTCTATTTGAACTAGCCTACGGAAGTGATCAATGAGTAAAAAAGACTCCTCCCAGTATTTGAATACTCTTTCTTCCTTACAAAATGAACTTACAGTAACTGTAGAAGCTGTTTCTAAAATTCAGAAGGCACGTAGAGTTTTTAAGGATTAATCGCTGATACTATTTATTGCCTGTGACCCCTTTTGGCTGATTTTTCTCCTTTACTGAATTACCCTGCCTTGTTTTGAAGGGTGACCATCTTGGTAGAGGCAAGGTTTTGCTTACTCTGGTAAGTCCCTCCAGCAAGGAGAAAAATGAGCAGCACAGTAATGCCATTTTTAAATCTTCTGTGAGAAGCAGTCCAAGGTAACCATAGATGTACTGAATTTGTGCTGGTTTAGCACGGACCAGCCACGCTTTGATCAGTGTGTGGTAATTCCTGCTTGACAGAAGTCAATTGTTTGCTCATCTTCTGTCGACAGGACATGTTGGAAAGTTTTTGCTGATCACTGTATTCTGACACCGGTGGGTCCCACTATCCGAATACAAAGTCCCTGTGGGGAGGGGGGAGTGGGATTCCTCCATCAACCTTTGTGTGAATTGAGGAATCTGTTAATCATTTTTTTATTTGTTAAATCGCTGACTCAACAAAAAAAAAAAACACATCTATAGCCAACTTTAGACCTCACACTGCATATATAAAGCTATGAGGCTGTAGATCCAGAAATGCCTAGGCACCCTCATGTAGTAGGAATTGAACTTCTATTCTACTTCCCGACCTAAAGAAAATTGCCATTAATCTTCTTCTAGAACAGCAGCCTGAAAGGGATAACTGGTTCCTCCCTCTACATGAAGCACAAGCAGAACTGTGAAAAGCCACTCCAACCTCCTCTTTCCTAATTTTTTGATTGTATTTCTTACCATTTCTTACTGTTGTTTTTACCAGGGGATTGTTGGGTCAGCAGTCCCCCTCTTGATACAGATCTGCATGGCTGTTCTGCTTTTGTCAGAGGAAAGTCATTCATCTTTTTTTCCAGGATTTTGGCCCCTTTTCTGTGGTGAAGGTTCAGCCTCTGAAGACCTTGGCCTGTGAGCCCTATCCCCTCCTCATTTTCCCTCTGGGTGCTTGTTTGGCCTGTGGTGTATTCCTGGTTGCAGTATCTTCTGGTGTTGCAGCCCTAAAGTTTTGGCTGTTGGGGTTAAGATGTACATAAGTCTGCAGGAGAAACAGGGCATCTCTTAACGGTCTTAATCTTAAAGAATGGTAGAAACCTAAAAAGAGGACCTTAAATGTTGGATCATTGGGAAGTTTTGCTTTAAAGAAGAATTATGAAAAAGGTTGTAATTTTCTTATTTTCCCATGGCACCAAATGTATAAGTACTTGGTCCTGTTCTGATTGGTGTCCTGGTGTCCCCTAAATCCACCTATTAATGCTGGGTGTAGCCCCACCCAATTCTGAAACCCAAATTATGGGCATTCTCTTGGGGCAGGCTCAGCCATTACAGAACCTCCACCTCCTTTCTAAATTGAGTGATCCATCACTATTATGAATGAGCAATCAGCACTGCTTGTTTATTCATAATGGTATAAGATCACTCGCTGCAGTGCTGTGAAATGTATCTGCCGATGCCCTGTATATTTACAAGCAGCTGCAGACAGGTCAAGGAAGCTCTGAGTGATCGTGTAGTATTATGAATAAACAGGCAGCACTCATTGTTCATTCATAACTGTAACAGCTGCGGCTTTGTGTGTCTATTTGAGGCTACCTTTTATACATACAGTGCTATGTGATTATTCACTTTTATGAATGAATGGTGATGTCTGGCTGGTTCCATGTATGACCCAGCCAGGCAGCACTGCCTATTCATTCATAAAAGTGAAAAACCACCCAGCACTGTGTGATCCATTAACCAGGGCTGTGTATTTTTTGGATGCAGCCACAGATAGATCACAAAGCAATGCAGGCTATGTTGCATGCGCTCACCAGCCACTTTATTAGGTACACCTTGCTAGTACCGGGTTGGACCTCCTTTCTTTTTTTTTCTCTTCAGAACTGCCTTAATTCTTTGTGGCATAGATTTAGCAAGGTGTTTGAAACATTCCTCAGATTTTGGACCATATTGACATAATAGCATCATGCAGTTGCTGCAGATTTGTCGGCTGCACATCCATGATGCAAATCTCCTGTTCTACCACATGCCAAATGCGCTCTATTGGATTGAGATCTGGTGACTGTGGATGCCATTGGAGTGCAGTTAACTCATTGTCCTGTATCAAGAAACCAGTATGAAATTATTTTAACTTTGTGACATGGTGCATTATCCTGCTGGATGTAGCCATCAGAAGATGGGTACGCCGTAGTCTTAGAGATGGACATGGTCATCAACAATACTTGGGTAGGCCGTAGCATTTAAATGATGCTCAATTGGTACTAAGGGGTCAGAAATTGTGTACCAAGAAAATATCCCCCGCATCATTACACCGCCACCAACCTGGACCGTTGATGCAAGGCAGGCTGGATTTATTCTTTCATGTTTATGCCAAATTATGACCCTACCATCTGAATGTCGCACCAGAAATCGAGACTCATCAGACCAAGCAATGTTTTTCCAATCTTCTATTCTCCAATTTTGGTAAGCCGGTGCGACTTGTAGCCTTAGTTTCCTGTTCATAGCTGACAGGCAGCCGGTGTGGTTTTCTGCTGTTGTAGCCCATCTGCTTTAAGGTTCAATGTGTTTTGTGTGTTCAGAGATGGTATTATATATACCTTGGTAGAGCCCCAGTAGAGCAGCAGTTTTTTAAATACTCAGACCAGCGTATCTGGCACCAACAACCATGCAACATTCAAAGTCACTTAAATCCCCTTTCTTCCCCATTCTATTGCTCGGTTTTTAACTTCAGAAAGTCATCTTCACCATGACTATATGCCTAAATGCATTGAGTTGCTGTCATGTGACTGGCAATTTGTGTTACCATGTAATTGAACAGGTGTACCTGATAAAGTGACCGGTGAGTGTTTATATACTATGTGTGTGTGTGTGTGTATATATATATATTTATAATATGACATTTTTAATGGCAGGCATGGTCTTAGAGCAGTCTCTGCTGCCAGAGACCAAAATTGTCCATCATAAATCCTTCTTTTTAACACTGAGATCAGGCGCAAAGGGGAATTGTCCGACTATGATGTGACAGATTTGTGATTGAAACCAATGGAATGGTTTTGAACAGGAAGTGTCAAGTGCACTTGGTCCTCTGGGAGAAAAAACAAAATGTAAAAAGCTGTAATGGGATTTGTGTAATAAAGAGGAGGAAGCCAAGTTTACATGTTCTAAATTAAAGTCTACCTGGTCATCAGGCTTCAAAAATGCAGACCTTTCCATTGAAGATTCTGGCAACAATAAAGACCACATGGACCACGAAGCTGATGCGCTTCTTAGGAGAGCCTGGGATGCTGACATATGCGTGGCAAGAAACATAAATGTCTGATTGGAGCTTGACTAACAGCATCTTTCTAAAGGTGTGCCAACCAAGCAGCCTACATAATGGTTCTGAATTTGATCTCATCCTATCTAGATCTGTGGAAAAAGGCAACAAATTTCCAAAAAAGAACACAAGTACATAACCAAAGGTTTTTTTTCGTGGCTCACAAACCCAGTCTTAGTTGAAGAACAGTGGAAAATATTATCTCCAGCTCAGCAATCCACAAAACAAAATTTGGTAGCAGACCTTCTCCGTTGCAAAGCAATTCGCCACTGCAACTAAGAACTGCATCAGGAAGTATTTCTGCACATTACCAGCAAGCAGGGCATGCCTACGATAAAGCGATTTACCAACAGTAGTAGTAGAATACCCTAAAAAACAGCGCTGTTCCTCATTTTGACACCCGACCTCAAATGTGAAGAAATTTACTTAAAGCAGTATTAAATCCGAAAATATATTGCAGGTTATTCGATGTGGGGGCTACATTAATTTTCTTTTTTTGGGCCTTTTTCCCTCTATTTTCACCTGGTGATCTGGCCAGTAACACATACCTCCTGTATTAGCGTACCCCCATACTGGATGAAGGAGCAAAGGGCACCAGCATTGTCAGTCTGGGAGGAGAGGAGTGTTAGATGTACTAGCAGATTTAGATACACTAAATTGAAGCCAAACTCCAGCTCACACTTTACAGTTACAGCAAGTTTTTTTAATTTGTTTGGGAAAAAGGTTTTACATAAAAACTGATCATTGTGTGCATCCATATCAGTGTTAAATAGTCTCATCCATCTAACTACACCTGCAAGACAGCTTGTACTTTTGAAAAACTACAGACTTACTGGCCAGATTACCAGGTGAAAATGAAAGAAAGAGAGCCTAAAAAAGAAACCGTATGCAGCGATCTTATCTAAGAATTGGTAAGCGGCAATATGTTAGCTTTTGGATTTAAAGGGGTTGTAAACCCTTATTTATTTTTTTAAATAACAAACATGTCATACTTCTCTCCACTGTGCAGATCATTTTGCACAGAGTGGCCCCAATACTCTTCCGGGCCCCCCCCCCCCCTTGGCGCTGGTAGCTCTTCCCCGCATCAGGTGTCCACATTGGAGAAGCGATTTCCTTGGTCAAGCTCCCGAGTCCTGCTTCTGCGTGTATTCACACAGAAAGCAGGACTCGTCCCCGGCGCCCGCGTCATTGGATTTGATTGACAGCAGCGAGAGCCAATGGCTGAGCTGCTATCAATCTATCCACCATCCATTCAAAAGCCGAGACAAAGGGCATAGAGGTAGAGCGTCTCCGCCTTGGGAACAAATGTGCTCAGGTGAGTAAAACTGGGGGGGCTGCTCAGTGTCAGAAATTTTTTTCACCTTTTGAATGTATTAAGGTGAAAAAACATGAGGGTTTACAACCCCTTTAATATTGCTTTGATATTTTAAAGCTGGACATGATTGTTTCTCTGTGTATTATAGTGATATGGTTGACCTTTTTAATTGTTTAGGTACTGTCTAAGGCCCGTTGCACATGATAGCCTGCTCAGATCCACCTGTCTATTTTCCAGATGGATCCGAGTGGGCCACTTATTGATATGTATGGTCAGGCGGATGTCCGTTGATGTGTCCACTGACACCCACCCGCCATCCGATCCGATAAAATCCTCTCAAAGCAGATGGATGGCGATATGTTCGCCATCCGTCCAGCGGATTGGATGAAAGCAGACATGCTGTGTGTTTTCATACGATCTTTCCATAGAAATCAGTGGCTCACCGGGGATCAACGGAGTGATCTCCCGCTAAGCTAGCAGAGTTCCCCGAGTGGATCCACCACGTGTGAAAGGGGCCTTATTCTTTCTGTAGCCCACATAGTGAACTATGTTTACATGAGAACATATACCATTTATCTTCTTGAAAAGCTACTTTCACGGTAATGTAGGCAGGAACATTCTCAAGAACATTTTGGCCTCAGTTTATGTGATTGACAAATTGTAAATCGTCTCTTCTTATCTGAAATCCTTGTTGTGAAGCATAAAGGTAATGATAAATTCATATTTATTTCAGTGCAGAAATCATATTTGTCTATAGAATTTTAAGTTTTTTTTTTTTTTTATCCACAGAGGAATGACGCCTGCTGAAGCTGAAATGCACTTCTTAGAAAATGCCAAAAAATTGTCAATGTATGGCGTAGATCTACATCATGCTAAGGTGATAATATTAACGTTTATAAATATTTGTGATCAAAATGGGTACCATGAATGATCAGGTCCTGATTTGTTATGGCTTGTGAGGTCAAAGAGCAGGGAATATATTGTTTCTCCTAAGATAACTAGAGGTACTGTCAGGAGGTTGAGCATTCGATACCATGCCTAAATCCATAACCCATTTTGTCTTTAACTACTTCAGCCCCGGAAGGATTTACCCCCTTAATGACCAGGCCACTTTTCTTGCGATACGGCACTGACTTACTTTAACAATTGCGCGGTTGTGCGACAACGTACCCAAAAAAAATCAATGTCCTTTTTTCCCACAAATAGAGCTTTCTTTTGATGGTATTTGATCACCTCTGTGTTTTTATTTTATTTTATGCACTATAAACAAAAAAACAACATATTTGAAAGAAAAAACAATATTTTTTACTTTTTGCTATAAAACCTATCCAATAAAAATATGTAAAAGAATCACATTTCTTCATTTTAGGCCAATTTGTATAATGCTACATATTTTTGGGGAAAAAAAACCCCAATCGGCTTATTGATTGGTTTGCCCAAAAGTTATCGCATCCTCAAACTATGGGAGATTTAGGGACTTTTTTTTAATTATTATTTTTTACTAGTAATGGTGCCGATCAGTGATTTTTAGCAGGATTGCGGCAGACAAATTGACACTAACTGACGCTTTCTTGGGACCTGTGACACCAATACAGTGATCAGTGCCAAACAAATGCACTGTCGCTGTGCTAAAGACACTGGCAGGGAAGGGGTTAACATCAGGGGCGATCAAAGGTTTAAATGTGTTCCCTATGTAGACTGTGTGGGGGATGCTGACACTAGACAAAGAGATTGGTGTTCCTGACTAGTAGGAATTGCAGACTCTCTTCCTTTGTGACAGAACGATGGTCTGCCTTGTTTACAAACACAGCAGGAGCAGATTGCCGGGTGCATGTGCAGGAAGTGTGAACATCGGACAGGTACGTTGTTTCGCACAGCTGGGCCGCTCTGCCGCAGTATAGGTGGGCGGTCCAGAAGTAGTTGGTGATCTCTGTACTTGGAAGGATGTTCAGTCTTGACTTAAATCTATTTGTTCCCAGATTTTGTTACCTTGTTACCAAATGTTTTTCTGTCTTTTACTGGTGTTTGATGCAAGTCTTTAAAAAAAACATTTTACATTCTTGTTGTGTAAAAAAAAAAAACTGCATGGCATGGACAAAAAATGTCACTGTAGAGTACCCACCTATAGCAACCAACCAACATTTTTATTGTACTGGCTTGATTTAACAAAATTCTGATTAGTTCACTGTAGGTTACCACACTTTTCATTATCCTTTTTATATAAAAAGGCAACATCCTTTCTCAAACACAAAGCAAACATTTTTTACATTGACTTTGGTATAATCTACTGTAATATGAGTTGTCTAAAATAACAAAGAAACTCCCCTCTGCATTTCATCACTTTGGGTGGGGGGGGCCGTGGAGCCCAGCTTACCTTAGAGAACTCTGGAAACCCATTTTCCAGTTCCCTTGGGCCCTCTTATGTGTAAGTAACCCTGTGTCTATTAGGGGCACAGGGTGACCAAGAACCCCAGTCGGGTCTGCCCTAACCAGACTCCCAGTACAACCACACCAGACTCTGCATTGCATTTTACCCCCTGTTATCCTGGGTTTTATATGTGCGGTTTGTGTTGAAAGTTGAAGGGGCTCTTTTACTTGGGACAGTAATATTTCTGAACAATCTCCCTCAAGAAATATATGAAAATAAATAATTCCACCTTTCAGACTGCTAGAATAATGCAGGAGTGTCTTATAGACCAATGCTAGCTAGTTTGAGGTGGGGTAGGGGTTGGGGTGTTTATTGTTAATTGTCTGTGTTCTATTGTTTGTGGGCGCAAACGATTATGGGATGTATATGCTTATGTGGATTAGCTTGAGGGTTAATTAAATCGCTGTCGGCTATTAGTTGCTAGAGGGGAGGGGGATTTTTCCAACAGCCCTGCCTGCTGACAAGACTGTCTGCTGATGAAAAGTCTGAATACTTGTGTGTCATGTTACTGAATGTAATTTGCCCCATCCTGTGTTGTCATGCAAAGAAAGGGGATTTCCCCTGAGTGTATCTTTTTGCCTGTGTTTGAATAAACAGTCTTATATATCTTATCACCCTACACTGATGTCTTGACAAGTGACTGGGTGGGCTAAGGAACCTTGGATTGTGCAAGACAAGGGAAGCTTATACGGTGGACATACTCCTCTTGAGTATGGGTCCGTCACACTAAAGTCTCGTAGACACTACAAGTATTTTTTCGTGCAACCCAGCAGGTTGAACAAAATAAAAGCTGACAGCTCAGGTCGGTGCTGCTATACTAACAATCCAACGGCGATCTCTCCTGCTGCGCTATTGTGTTCTGACATTGGCTGAGAGTGCAGCTTGGGAGCCGGTCGGCAGACCTTTTTTGGTCATGCCCTTTGACAGAAGCTGTCCAGACTGCTGTACACATGGGCCGAATGTTGGCCGATTTCTACTGAACCGACCGATTGCCCCCAGACACTTGGCCTATTTGTATTGGGCTTTACACTTTTGGGAAAACAGGATGTATGTACTGTCATTGTTAGTGTTCTGTAGGCATACTAAGCAAATGATGATAAAGACTTAACAGAATTAAAGGCTCTAAAGTTAACAGATTAGTTTACTAAGAGGGTTAAAGAGATACTGTTATGAACTGGAAAAAAATACAAGTATAATGTTTATAAACCTGTGCAGGTGTATCTGCAACAGCTTCCCAAGCCTTATGGTCAACGCTGAATCCCCAGTCATTCTGACAGACAAATCTGTAACATGTCCTTATAGTCTGAAGCTTGCCTGCATCTTCCCTCCTACTGATTACTATTGATTATTAGCTTAGCCTATTATAGTTATAAAAAGCACATGTGACAAATAGTGAAAAAGGAGAGAAAGGATATAAATAAAAATCCAAATATTCGGTGAATACAAAAAGTCCTTAGAGTCCTCATAGGACAAGAATAGTGATAAATCGCATAAAATGGACGCTGGAAGGTGATCATAAAGACATCTTGAAGCAGTGAATTCTCGGTGAAATTACAAGATGGGTACGCTTACCAGAACCATGAGGTCATATGAGCATATAAAGATGGGTGGATCTCCACAGGTCTGCCAGCCGTTGAGGTTGCCGGAGGTCCTCTGGTCATAGGAGGAATGATCCGTATCATCCCCAAGATGCCTGTTTCTCCAGGGCCCCGGTGGAATGGACGGAAAGAAAGCTCAACTCCAACAAAAACCAGGAATGAGGAATGGCTCCAAACTCATATAGAAAATCACACGAGGGACAAAAATATTGAATGGCTGTTTATTGGCATAAACTCAGCAAATACAAAAATGTATAAAATATTAAAATGAAAATAAAGACTACCACACCCTACACGTTTCGTCCCATAGGACTTCAACAGGGGCATCTAGATTTTAATATTATATAAATTTTTGTATTTGCTGAGTTTATGCCAATAAACAGCCATTCGATATTTTTCATCTACACTATGGGAAGCTGTTCTTTTTTGTCCCTCATGTGATTTTCTATACGAGTTTGGAGCCATTCACCATTCCTGGTTTTTGTTGGAGTTGAGTTGAGCTTTCTTTCCATCCATTCCACCGGGGCCCTGGAGAAACAGGCATCTTGGGGACGATACGGATCATTCCTCCTATGACCAGAGGACCTCCGGCAACCTCAACGGCTGGCAGACCTGTGGAGATCCACCCATCTTTATATGCTCATATGACCTCATGGTTCTGGTAAGAGTACCCATCTTGTATTTTCACAGAGAATTCACTGCTTCAAGATGTCTTTATGATCACCTTCCAGCGTCCGTTTTATGCGATTTATCACTATTCTTGTCCTGTGAGGACTCTAAGGACTTTTTGTATTCACTGAATATTTGGATTTTTGTTTATATTCTTTCTCTCCTTTTTCACTATTTGTCACATGTGCTTTTCACAGCCCTTTTTTAGCGCTACATTATATTGTTGGAGTTTTATATATGAATTTGGTTACGTTCGTATGTAGCTGCTGGTTTATGTACTCATTTTTGCTTTTGGGGTTATCGCAATATTATTTCCTTTTTTTCGGTTATTATAGTTATGAGCCAATAGGAATGCGGGGAAAGCAGGGGGTGGATAGGGATTTAGCTACATACTCTTGACACTTTTGACTGTTAAAACACCTGATTCAGCCATGATGGGAGAATTTTAAAGGTTGCTGATAAAAACAGCAGTCTGCAATCTGAGTGTAGTATATTAACAGATTTATTGAGGTGAAAAGACAAATGGCAACTCATTGTGACAGTTAAAATCAGGCTCATCACATAAGTGCTTCCGATGAACTGTCTCACAACAGGGAACATTTTGCCAAGATAGGAGTACTGGGTGGATGGATACACATGCAGGATCAAGTGAACACACCAGGGGGCACCAAACTAAGTGCAACATTAATAGAAGTGAGAAAGTAACTTTTTCATGGGAAAAGAAATGCCACTTTTTGTAATTCATGAGCGGTCGGGATGGGGAGCCTCTTCCTACAACTTGCAACCTGGAAAGTCCGGATGTTAGACTGGATGACAGCTTGGATAAGGAAGTGGAAACAAGATGACAGCTTCTTTTGTGGTGCAGAGCAGACCGTAAGTGATGTCATCTGGATGTCAGGGGCGGAGCTATGCATATCAAGTTTGCCCAAGCCTCTTTCTAAAGCTCTTGTTCATCTAAGCTGTCATCCAGCCTGAAGTTTGGACTTCCCAGGTTGCCAGATGCAGGAGCCAACTGCTCATGGATGCGTACAAAAAGTGCCATTTCTTCTTCCCATGTGAGTCACTAATGTACAAGTATTTCTCAGTACTAGTAATGCTGCACTTAGTTGGGGCCCCTGCTACCCCCCCCCCCCCCAATAAATCTGGTAATATACTACACTCAGATTGCACATTGCTGCTGTTCTCCGTTTGCCTAGAGATACTTCAGTCTCTTCAGAGGTGCTGCATCTGGTTCATTGAAATCAACAGAAAGTAACCCTTTAACCGCTTCAGCCCCCGGAAGATTTTACCCCCTTTCTGACCAGAGCACTTTTTACTATTTGGCACTGCGTCGCTTTAACTGACAATTGCACGGTCATTCGACGCTGTACCCGAACAAATTGCTTTATTTTTTATTGTACTCCTTCAAAATGTAACTTTTTAGGCTGATGGGGGAAAGAAAATTAGTTTTCTACAAACGTCAGATTTTTGGCTGCCAGTTTTATTTTCTTTGGCAGAAGATTTTGATATAAATTATAAGACTGTAGCTATTCTAGTTGGTAGTTTGTGTTTATAGCGTTCGTGCATAATTGGATTTGATTAGGTGTACAATGTGCCAATCTCTGAGTGGTTATACACATCTGCAATGAATCTGTTAAAGTGGCTATGTTAAGAGAGAAAAAATAAAAACTCTTTATATATATATATATATATATATATATATATATATATATATATATATATATATATATATATATATATATATATATATATACATATATACATATACACATACATACATACATACATACATACATACATACATACACACACACTCTCTATATTGCCAAAAATATTGTGATGCTGCGTTTACATGAACTTTAATGGCTTCCTAGTCTTAGCCTGTAGGGTTCAGTATTGAGTTGGCCCACCCTATGCAGCTATAACAGCTTCAGCTTTTCTAGAAAGGCTGTCAATGAGGTTTAGGAGTGTCTTTGGGAATGTTTGGCCATTCTTTTAGAAGTGCATTTGTGAGTGTCCTGACCCAATAGGTCACCTTTGGGAGGAATTAAAGCGCAGACTGTGAGTCAGGCCTTCTCGCTCAACATCAGTGCCTGACCTCACAAACGTGCTACTGGAAGAATGGGCAAACATTCCCATAGACACTCTCCTAAACCTTGTGGACAGCCTTCCAAGAACAGTTGAAGCTGTTATAGCTGTAAAGGATGGGCAAACACAATATTGAACCCTGTGACTAGGATGACATTTAAAGTTCATGTGCGTATAAAGGCAGGCGTCCCAATCAATACTCTTGTGTGTGTGTGTGTGTGTGTGTGTATATATATATATATATATATATATATATATATATATATATATATATATATATATATATATATATATATATATATATATATATATATATATATATATATATATTCTCATTCATACTTGCCACTGCGGCATGCACGAAGGTTTACAGGACACAGTAATGATGTAATAGGCAGCAGAAGGAATCCCAGCGGGGGACTAAACATCCAACACATGCATTAAGAGTGTTTAGCAGTTGTAGCTTTTCAGCACAGTAAACAGTCACTGCGATCCGGAGGTAAGTATTAAGGCTGTTTTATTGCAGGCTGCTATTTTTTAATTTTTTTTTTTTTTTAACTAGCAGCCTGCAATAAAACATCCTTAATACTTATCTGAAAATTAATAAAAAGTGCTTTAGGTAAACTAAAATGATTGTTATTACTTATCCTATGAAATCAAGCAGTCAAGTAATCATTTTAAACAATCAGAATGGGTAGTTTGGGTTAATGATTCTACTATAATGGAACATTTCTTGTCATTCTACTTCCTATCTTATGACAAACTAAGGAAGCTTCTAATCAATACCAACCGATTATTTCTTAGCAACCAGGCGGTGACCTGGTGTACTTATAGAGCTTCTTGAGTCACTGCCACCTTGACATCAACAGAGCTAAAAAAGAACTCCTGGTTAAAGTACCACAGATTACTCCAGTTGTATACTTTTTGAGATTGTGTCTTCATATCAGCTTCCTGGAATTCCCTGTATAGCAGGACTGAGACTGGATCCATTTTAGATGCTACAGTGCGCATACTAAAAGGAGTAGAACGCAACTGAGCGCCTTCATATTCTGCTCCTGTCTAATCAATAGGTGTGGGGGTGGGGTTATTTTATTTTATTTTTTTACCAACCTATGTGCCATCTGCACTGAAGTTTGGGGTTTTTCTGTCTGGCAAAGGTGCCTAGATCACAAAACTGGCTGCAGAGAACTATAAACTCTTTGGTTGTTCATGAATATGTATTTAAACTGTGTATTTAGCAGCTTGACTGGAGTTCAATTTGCTTGCTTTGCTTATTTTTGGTTATTTTGAAAATGGGAACCATACAACTAGTCCTTGCGTTTTTAATGCACATTGTATCCTGTGTTGCGTTTAATGCATGTGATCACAATGCACAAGTGTGAAGCCAGCCCTAAAAATTGCAGTTTCTCAGATAAAGGTCAAGTTTTGTGAATGTTTTGATAGTTTTTCTGGTGTTAAAAATTCAAAATCCTTAACCCACTTTCTTAATCTTCAGGACTCAGAAGGAGTTGAAATAATGCTGGGCGTTTGTGCCAGTGGCCTCTTGATATACCGTGATCGGCTACGGATAAACCGATTCGCCTGGCCAAAGGTCCTGAAAATTTCATATAAAAGAAATAATTTTTATATTAAGATTCGCCCAGGTGAGGTAAGTTGACGTATTTAACAGGGTATATATAACAGGGCATTTCTCTTTATTCATAAACACCCTAGCCAGTTAATATTTTGAGTTTTGCAAGTTGAACTATTGCTAGCAGGTAACAGACATATAATTGTTCATTAGTCATATTTGGCCTTTTTCGAGATAAACAGACTTGACTTATCAAGCAATGTGCATGTACAATTGTTAAATTGGCTGCCTTTGTTGAATGAGATTTTGGCAAATGAGGCCATGCATTTCAAACCAAATCATAGCTATATCCTGGATACTGTTCATTATTTTACTGCAATCACATTTTGAAATGTTGAGGCTTTTGAACTATTTGTGTGATATAAACACAGCTTTTTAAATAAGGTTATTATGCATATCTCCTGCAAACTAAAGTAATTTTATCCACCTTGTGTATCATATGATCCATTGGGATATTTCTTCCCAACCGATAGACTAATCTGATTGCTCCCATAACCATTTGTATGCTCAATTCTGCCGTAATATGCAGAATAAAATTATAATAGTAGTGTATTTTAAAACTGGACAGGTCATTGGACAATAAAAACCTCATTGCAAGATATAGTTTACTTTGTCCAGCTGATTAGAACAGCGCACAATTTACTGGTATTTCTTGTCTGGCTGTTTGCTCAGGGGAATAGCTAAATACATTTCAGGACAATTGCTGCATGCACTAGCACAGCAACTTTCCATTACTACTCTCACAGTTCAGTTTCTAGTTCTACTAAATTGATAGGCATTGAAGAATGTGAAAAATACCCTTGACCGTTCTGGATAGAATTGTAGGTGGGAGTTTAATTTATTACTTTTGTGTCTGTTCAATGGAATGTTTAAGCTACTGTATTTATTCACATTGTAATAATTGACCATCACATTTGTGAATTTAGGAATATCAAGAGAATAGATTTTAATTTAGAATTTACATTAACCTATTTTATTTCCTTCTAGTTTGAACAGTTTGAAAGCACCATTGGGTTTAAGCTGCCAAATCACCGGGCTGCAAAACGCTTATGGAAAGTGTGTGTTGAACATCATACTTTCTTTAGGTATGTTTCATTCGTTTTCTTGAGGTTTTATATTCCACGTTCTGCTCGTAGGGCTTTACCAAAACCTTCTGAATCCGTTGTGAGGTCTACAGTAATTTCTACCGAGTATAGTCTATAATCTTTACTATTTTTGTAGCGTTAGTCAGCAGAAATATGTTTTTCAGTTTCAGCCATCACCCAAGTTCAAGCAATCATTTTTTTGCTGATTGTTTGTTTTAGATTTTGTTTTCCTATGTTATCTGCATCCCAAATACACGTAGCAGGATGTCTGCTTACTGTATTCTTTAAGTGCAGATGTCTTGCAGTGACATGTTAAAATTATAGTCAATCTCAAGGAACGCTTTGAAATTATGGACAGTCTCTGGGGCACCCTAATATTCTAATCGTTTTGCACCACACATAGTGCACCCAAAGTTAGTGCCGATTTTTTCTTCCAAAGCAAATACGCTTTTGCACATTGGTAGTGACTATGTCCAGTGTTTCTCTTCTCCCTCACTTTCTCTCAGTCAATCGGCTAATATGACCTTGGTGCTGAGGGAGAGGGGCAGATGCGGGTCAAACAAGGATGCTGTGGAGAGGACAGACATCCTCCTTATCAACTGAGGATGTCATTGGCTGTTAGGATGCCAATGTCTAGAAAGTCATAATGGTGCATAATGATAACCTGGCTTTGTGTAGCTAAAAGGCAGGCTTAATCCACCTGCTGGCTTGTATACAATTTATGATCAATTTTTAGGCATTTTACCAAGGCACACCTGAAGAAACCTCAAGGCACCCCGGTTGAAAAAGGCTGGTTTGGAGTGCTGAAGATATTCTTGCATTCAGCTTAAGTTTTTTAAATCTATTTAGATTTTTCTCTATTGAAGGGATGGCACTTTATACCCATTTGAGATTCAATCAGGCCTTCTTTATCCAAAAGCAAGTGTTATTTCAAGTTCAGCAAATGGGCCTTATAGTTTTCATATGTTGATCAATGTGATTGGAAGATTAACTTACATGCTCAGTTGAGTGCACAGAGTGATGTTACAGGATTTTTTATGTACTGTGTAAAGTTCTACTTTTTTTTTTAATGGCTTAAACTAATTGTAATTTATAACAAGTTGCTATGGGGAGAATTCATCTGCATGTTTTTCCATTACACTATTGTAAGGGAACGGTTTACAGTGACACCAAATCATATACATTTCTTGATTTAATTCCCCAAATTGTTTGTGTATGGTTTTCTTATTGGTCAAGCAAAGAATTAAAGCCTAACTCTAGCAAAAATATTTTATTTTGTTTTGGATAGAACCGTAAAGCATTAGATCTGGTATTTATTTTATTTTATATTGCCATCTCTAACCCTATTTGGGAGATTTTGTCTTCACTTTGCTGTCTTACCCTAGTCCACACTCCATTTGTTCTACAGTTATGTCAGAATGTGGGAGAAAGTATTCTCAATGGGGTCACAGTCAGTAATAAACAACTGGAAGGAATTTTTTTTCCTACTCTGTCTGATAAAAATGCTGGAGATCAGCTAGGCTTTAAAGTTTAACTAAAGGCATTTTTTTTTTTTTTTTTTTAAGTTTTGGATGTTAGGGAAAATTCACCCTCTCTATTTCTCCTGTTTACTATTATCAAGAGTGAAAGCGAAAAAAATCCCAAATTTTTGTTTGTCCCCAGTACAGGAATAGAAAGGGGATCTTCCAATAGGGGCACTAGTTCTGATGACAGCCAGGGATTTCCTCACTTTGGAGGGATTTCCTTTCACTTCTGGTTTTGGCTATGGGACAGGAATTGAAGGAAAAATCTCCCCAATGTGACGCCCATGGAAAAAAAAAACCTGACGGGTTATAACCTTCTTTTAGCTCTATTCAAAATGAAAGAAAACATTTTGCTTTTTAGTTCTGCTTTAATCAAGATAAGGCTGCAATTTAGTGCAAACCTCTTTGACCATAAACATATCTCACATATTACAATCTGAATTTAAAGGGTTACTAAACCCACAACAGTAAAATCAGTCTGTATATCCAGCATAGCATGCTTGTTATACTCACTGTTGAACATAAGGGGTTAATCCTCTGCATTGTGTAAAAAGGCTATTTTATCCTGTATGCACATATGCTTCCCTCCTGCACTCTCTATCTGGGGAAGGCCAGCTAACACTGGGCAGTGTAGCTGACCAGCACATGCTCAGTTGTGTTCTTTATGCTGGAGAGAACAATTTCTTCTTCTCTGAGATAGCCAGGTCACATGATATTGACATCACACATGTGGGCGTGTATACAGGCTGCAGTGAAAATCTTCTTACTGAACTCTCAGTATTGAAGAAACGCTGCAGTTTATCATGTAACTGTGCTATACAGATCATCCAAAAAGGTATATATTGGCAGTATTTTAATGTAAAAAGATTTGAGCTGTGTGGGGGGGGGTGGAGAGATGAACTATTTTCATATTACTGGGTTTAGTAACACTTTAAGCCCACCCCTAATGCAATCAGACTGTCCTAAATGGCCCTACATATAAAGCTAGTCCATGCCAATTTCATAAAGTACAAGCCCTTTCAAATTCTTTAGAAAGCTGTTCTTCTAATACAATTTTTCTGAATATATTTGTAATATGCAATATCTGTATATCCACTTTTATAGGCTGATGTCCCCAGAAGCACCACCCAAAAAGTTCCTCACCTTAGGGTCCAAGTTCCGCTACAGTGGGAGGACACAAGCTCAGACAAGAAGGGCAAGTGCTCTTATTGATCGGCCTGCACCCTATTTTGAACGCTCTTCAAGTAAACGCTATACAATGTCGCGAAGCTTAGATGGGGGTAAGAATATTGTTCACCTTTTAATGCGCAGTTCCTTTCTTAAACTGTGATCTTGAAAAGAAGACAAGGCATTTGCTAATGCACATTATAATTTAGAAGTAGAAAGTTAGCAGCTGTTCCGACTTTAAAAAAGGTCTCCTGCTTGGTGTGACAGTATCACAATGAAATAATGGAAGGACACCCACACATAACTCCCACACCTAGCTTTGTGCTGCAATGGCTTTCAGATTCTTCTCCTGTAATTTGTATGTATTGAATGCTGAGAAGATCTGATTTATCAATTTTTTTAGTCTTTCTGGAATTCTTGCTGGTGTATTAATTGATACAGTACAAACTCCTAGAGAGACTGTCAGTCACCTAAAAAATGTAAATGTCAGTTTGCTGCAAAAAATAGCTATTCTATTCACATGTCCGCAGGGGGGCTGTGACTTACTGTATTTATTGGTGTATAACACTCACTTTTTCACCATGAAAATTGGGTGCAAATAGCGTGTGCGTGTTATACGCCAATACTTCAATTTTAGCTGCCTCTGAGTGGACAGGACAAGCGCCATCAGATTACATACAGTGAGAATCTGTTTACTTGGCAGCCTCTGTAATAGGAAGTCCCATCTCCTGGGCCGCCATTAGACCAGCGTTCTGTCTATCATAGGAGATTCTCACTAAATGGCTCCAGATGGGCATAGATCAGGCTGCCCTAATGGCAATCGTGAGGATGCTGCATTGATGGCAATGGTGAGGTTGCATTGATGTGGACTGATGAGGCTGCATTGATGGCACTTGTGAGGCTGCAGATGGACATTGATCTGGCTGCATTGATGGCAATGATGAGGTTGCAGATGAGCACTGACCCTTATTTTGCTTCAAAGTTCCTTATTTAAAATTAGTTTTTTTCCTGAAACTTCCCTCTTAAAATTAATGTGTATGTTATACGCCTGTGCGTGTTATACACTGATAAATAATCAAGTCAATTTAAATCACAGTTTAAATCAGTTTAAATCACAGTTTAAATCATTACTGTGTTCCCCTGAAAATAAGCCCAGTTCTTATATTCGTTTTGGCAACAAAAGACCCAGTAGGGCTCCGGTGCTTCTATCGACTCACCGATTTTATCTGTGAGTCAGAGACAGGATCCGCCAGGCCCCAGATGGTGACCATAGAGAGTCTCTGTGATCGTTCGGAGGCCAGAAGCGATGTTATGACGTCACGCCCGGCCTCTGCATTCAAACAAATGGCTGAGAAGCTGAGATCGTTTTTTTCATAATTTTTTTATTTCAGGCTTCCCAGCCTTGAGGTGAGATGTGGGCTCTTATCTCACTGTAAAGAGTTACATATGTACATATAGTTACATAGTAGGCGAGGTTGAAAAAAGACACAAGTCCATCAAGTCCAACCCATGTGTGTGATTATATGTCAGTATTACATTGTTCAGGTGCTTATCTAATAGTTCCTTAAAACTATCAATGCCCCCCCACTGAGACCACCGCCTGTGGAAGGGAATTCCACATCCTTGCTGCTCTTACAGTAAAGAACCCTCTACGTAGTTAAAGGTTAAACCTATTTTCTTCTAATTTTAATGAGTGGCCACGAGTCTTGTTAAACTCCCTTCTGCGAAACGTTTTATCCCTATTATATAATCACCAGTATGGTATTTGTATATTGAAATCATATCCCCTCTTAAGTGTCTCTTCTCCAGAGAGAATGAGTTCAGTGCTCGCAACCTTTCCTCCCTTTCCTCATAACGAATATCCTCCAGACCCTTTATTAGCTTTGTTGCCTTTCTTTTTACTCGCTCCATTTCCAGTACATCCTTCCTGAGGACTGGTGCCCAGAACTGGACAGCATACTCTAGGTGCGGCCGGACCAGAGTCTTGTAGAGCTGTAGAATTATCATTTTATGTCCTGGAGTTGATCCCCTTTTTACTGCATGCCAATATTCTGTTTGCTTTGTTAGCAGCAGCTTGGCATTGCATGCCATTGCTGAGCCTATCATCTACTAGGACCCCCAGGTCCTTTTCCATCCTAGATTTCCCCAGAGGTTCTCCCCCCAGTGTATAGATTGCATTCATATTTTTGCCACCCCAATGCATTATTTTACATTGTTCTATATTGAATATGTAGTTGCCCACCCTATTAATTTGTTCAGATCTTTTTTGCAAGGTTTCCACATCCTGTGGAGAAGTTATTGCCCTGCTTAGCTTAGTATTGTCCGCAAATACAGAGATTGAACTGTTTACCCCAACCTCCAGGTCATTTATGAACAAACTAAATAGGATTGGTCCCAGCACAGAACCCTGGGGGACCCCACTACCCACCCCTGACCATTCCTCCCTTAGGTTAAGGGGCCTGTAGCATACTCCAAGTATTGCTTTCCCCTTAGCTTCATCGCTTTGGAGCTCTAGCCATAAGGATTCCACCTCCTCCCTAGCTCCCTTATGCCACGTACACATGATCAAACAATCGGGTGGAAAAGTCCGGCAAACTCAAGTCCGCCGGACAATCCCCCCGTGTATAGCCTCCGCAAAGGAGGCGTCGCTGGCCCCGTCACCTGGTATGGACTTAAAGGGGAACCCCAACGCCGAAAAAATCGGCGTGGGGTCCCCCCCCAGGGTCCACATCAGACCCTTGTCCGAGCATGCTACCCAGCCGGCCAGGAAAGGGGGGGATGAGCGAGCGCCCCCCCCCCCCCCCCTGAGCCGTACCAGGCCGCGTGCCCTCAACATGGGGGGTGCCTTGGGGAAGGGGGGGCCGCGTGGCCCCCCCACCCCAAAGCACTTTGTCCCCATGTTGAAGAGGACAAGGGCCTCTTCCCGACAACCCTGGCCGTTGGTTGTCGGGGTCTGCGGGCGGGGGGCTTATCGGAATCCGGGAGCCCCCTTTAATAAGGGGGCCCCCCGGATACCGGCCCCCCACCATATGTGAATGAGTATGGGGTACAATGTACCCCTACCCATTCACCTGTAAAATAAAGTAAAAAAAAAAAAAACACAAGATAAAATTGTTTATTGTACAGCTCCGGGGGTCTTCCGTCTTTCGGGGTCTTCTTGCCGGACTCCTCCGCTATCTTCTGCTAGCTCTTTTGCTAGCGGAGGAGCCCGGCTTTCTTCCTCGCCGCCGCCCTCTTCTTCCGACTTCGGGGGTCTTGTCCCCCTCTTTGGTTCTTCTGCCGGGCCACCGCGCCTTCTTCTAGCTCTTTTACAGGCGGTGGCCCGGTCTTCTGTCGCCGCTGTCATCACCGCCTTCTGTTCATCTCTTCTTCTTCAGATGTTGCCTCATCATGTCCTCCGCTCACAATGGCTCCGACGCGACTTATATAGGGACATCACCGGATGATGTCCCCGTCTGTTATGATGTCACAGTCCCAGCATCATCCGTTGATGTCCCTATATAAGTCACCGTGCATCGCGTCTGAGCCATTGTGAGCGGAGAACGCGACGAGGCAACATGTGAAGAAGAAGAGAAGGCGGTGACGACAGCGGCGACAGAAGACCGGGCCACCACCTGTAAAAGAGCTAGAAGAAGGCGCGGTGGCCCGGCAGAAGAACCGAAGAGGGGGACAAGACCCCCGAAGTCAGAAGAAGAGGGGGCGGCGAGGAAGAAAGCCGGGCTCCTCCACTAGTAAAAGAGCTAGAAGAAGATAGCGGAGGAGTCCGGCGACCCCCGAAGACGGAAGACCCCCGGAGCTGTGCAATAAACTATTTTAACCCTTGTGTGTTGCGTTTTTTTTTTTACTTTATTTTACAGGTGAATGGGTAGGGGTACATTGTACCACATATTCATTCTCATAGGGTGGGGGGCCGGTATCCGGGGGCCCCCTTATTAAAGGGGGCTCCCGGATTCTCATAAGCCCCCCGCCCGCAGACCCCAACAACCAACGGCCAGGGTTGTCGGAAAAAGGCCCTTGTCCTCATCAATGTGGGGACAAGGTGCTTTGGGGTGGGGGGGGCGCTCGCTTGTCCCCCCCCTTTCCAGGCCAGCCGGGTAGCGTGCTCGGACAAGGGTCTGATGTGGACCCTGGGGGGACCCCCACGCTGATTTTTTTTCCGGTGTTGGGGTTCCCCTTTAAGTTCATACCAGGTGGCAGGGCCAGCGACGTCTCCTTCGCGGGCCCCGCCTACCTGGTATGGACAACCTTTCCTCCACGTGTGTGGGCGAGTCCGTTTATTTCAAAAGTGCGGCGGATAGTACGGCGGACTTAGTCCGCCATATTAGTCCGCTGAAAAAGTGCCGTGTGTGGGCAAGTAGCCCGTTCGGAAAGTCCGGCGAACAGTCCGCCGGATAGTCCGCTACGTGTGTACGCGGCATTAGTGAGGTCATCTCTCACATTCACTCGTACATTATTCTTGATATATAGGCATACCCCTCCCCTTTTTTTTTACCCTCTCTATCCTTGCGATAAAGAGTATACCCTTGAATGTTTGCCAGCCAATCATGAGAGCTGTTGAACCAGGTCTCTGAGATTCCCACAATTTAAATCCTGCTTGTACAACAGTATCTCTAGTTCACCCATCTTGGCCGCCAGGCTCCTGGCATTGAACATGCCATGTAGTTTAGACCAGTCACATATTATCCTCTTATTGGGTGTTCTGAGATTGCAACTAGGACTTGCTACTATACTTACCTTGGGTTTATGTGCTTTGGTCAGCCTACCACTAATGCCCTCAATACTACCCTCTAACATTTTGGCCATCTTCATTGATCTGCACCCTCCTCATTTAGGTGCAGTCCGTACCTTCTATAGTACCAGTTATCGACTGAGAAGTCGGCCCAGTTCTCCAGCAACCCAAACCCCTCCTTACTACACCAGCTCTTCAGCCACTTGTTTACTTCCCTAATCTGCCTTTGCCTTTCTGGTGTGGCTCGATGTACCGGTAGTATTCCTGAGAATACTACCTTGGGGGTCCTTTTCCTCAAGTTAGCTCCTAAGTCCCTAAAATCGTTCTTTAGGACACACCATCTACCTCTGACTTTGTCGGAGAGAATTGAATTGAGTCCCCTACCACCAGAACCTGTCTCTCTTCCCTTTGCTTTCCCCCCCACTCTCACTGGAGGAGTTCTTCCCCCGGAAGCTAGGAGAGTCCCTCAGCTCCAGCAGTGCTGGTCCCTGACTGGTTTCACTAATGTCACTCAATGGAGCGTACTTTTTGGGATTCTCCAGACCTGGCACTTCCCCCTCTACCCTTCCTGACTGTCACCCATCTACTCTTTGCTAGTGCCTTCACCTCTTTATCTCCCCCTGCCTCTGTGCTGGCCCCAGCTGGCACCTGCCTTGTATATTCCTGGCTCTCCTTTAGTATGGAGGGACTTCTCAGTGCTGACAGTTGCTTCCCCAGATTCAGAACCTGGGCTTCCAGGGAAACTATGTGCTTAAATTTTGCACAGCAGTATTCACCATTGATCGGATGATCAAGGAATGTATTCATGCTGCAAGATGTACAACGAGTCACCTCTCCACACCTGCAGAGCATCGTACCTATTAAATTTAATGAGGATTGGGGATTATACCCTGTCCAAATTACCGAACGACTAGCTTCCTGACACTAATACTCAACAAGACAATGCACAGGTACTCGCAGAGCTACGTGCACTCGCAATACACAAGTACTAACGATACACACACACACACACACACACACACACACACACACACACACACACACACACACACACACACACACACACACACACACACTACTCTGACAACACTCAGGTACATGCACTACACAGGTATTTTGACCCCTGTTATAATCTCCTGTTTTCAACTCCGGTTCCACTGGTCTAAGAGGACCGATCATGTGATATTCCTATTACAAGGGATGTTTACATTCCTTGTAATAGGAATAAAAGTGATCATTTTTTTTTTTTTTTTTAAAGTGTCAAACTAAAAAGTTAAATTAATAAAAAAAAAAAATATTTAAAGCTGTCCCCGAGTGTTTGCACGCAGAAGCGAATGCATACGTAAGTGCCGCCCACATATAAAAACTGTGTTCAAACCACACGTGAGGTATCGCCGCGAACGTTCGAGCGAGAGCAATAATTCTAGCCCTAGACCTCCTCTGTAAATCAAAACATGTAACCAGTAAAACATTTTAAATCTTCGCTTATGGGGATTTTTAAGTACCGAAGTTTGGCGCCATTCCACTAGGGTGTGCAATTTTGAGGCGTGACATGTTGGGTATCTATTTACTCAGCGTAACTTCATCTTTCACATTATGTAAAAAAATTGGGATAACTTTAATGTTTGTTTTTTAAAGCATGAAACTGTTTCTTTTTCCCCCCCAAAAAATGTTGCACAAATACCATGCGAGATAAAAAGTTGCAGCGACCGCCATTGTATTCTCTAGGGTCTTTGCTTAAAAAACATTTATAATATTTGGGGGTTCTATGTAATTTTCTAGCAAAAAAAATCAGGAATTTTACTTGCAGGAGAGAAATGTCAGAATTGGCCTGGATGGGAAGTGGTTAATATTTATCCATGAGTAATTTTGCAAAACATGTTTACATAAATCAGTGTGTAAGTAATGGTTAGTTGCCGTTTAACATGCTACATGTCATTGCTGTGTCAATCCTTTGCCTAAAGTACATAAAAGTTTCCAACTTTTTTCCCCTAAAGAACAAGATAGATCTTGTGCTGTTGTAACGGTGGCTATCATTGATGAGCTATAATTTCAGTTGTGAAAATAGCTGCAAACCAAAGGAGAGAAAAAGCTTGTAATCCTGGTGGTGACACCTTCCCTGTATGAGCTTGATGCTAGTCATTGTTGTTATCCTGCTGTGATTTTGGTATATCTTTCTCTGCATGTGCATAGAAAGTTGTTGCTTAGCAACTATGGCCTGGTTCTGCCCATACGAATGCCCTTGCGCTGTTGTTGCTCTTCTTCTTTTTTTTTTTTTTTTTTTTTTTTTTTTTACAAGTCAGACATCATTAGTCTTTCAATAAGTCATTTTATTTATAATTAACAGCAATCCTGCCATAATAATAAAGATAGTTACAATCTGATAAAGTATTCTACAGAAATAAGATTGCAGGTCTGTTGCGTAAATCTTCTCTGTGAAATTTGATCATTAACTTTCTAAACATATTTCTGCCCAACAGGTATATAGCCTAAAATGTGTAATGCATGGAATTATCAACTAGCATTTGCAAGGTGCAAAATAGAATTGGCGCCTTTTTATGTAACACTTTAAAGATTAATACTTGTTTTTTATAAGCATTTTTTTTAAGCAACTTTTGAGCTATGTAACAGGGAAGAGCAAGTTAGGCAGCATCAATTGGCTTTGGGGTTTCATTTTGTATATTTTAGAATATTATCTCGGTTTTTACTGATCACGTGGCATGTACATATCATGTAACATAAGCACTTACACTTGATAGCTAAATGTTTGTGGACACCTAACCTTCACAACTATATCAGCTTGTTGGACATCCCTTTCCAAATCATGGGCAGTAATGTGGAGTTGACTTCCTCATTGCAGCTATAACACCCTCCACTCCTCTGATATGGCTTCTTAAAAGATTTTGGATTTGGTGAAAATGTCTGCCAAAACAGCATTTGTGAGGTCAGGTACTGATTGATTCGAAGACCTGACTTGCAATTTGTCCCATTAATATTCAGTAGGCTTCAAGGCATCTGGAGTTCTCCAATCCAAGCTTTTTATGTCTTTATGGAATTGGCTTTGTACACAGAGACACAGGGGTTGATTTACTCAAAGTAGAGTGTGCAAAATCTGGTGTAGCTCTGCATAGAAAAAATGCACAGTTGCACCAGATTTTGCACTTTTAGTAAATCAACCCCTGCAGTCATACTGGAATATTGTAAGAGTCTTCCTCAAACTGTTGCCACAGGGTTGGAAGTGAACAAGTGTCTAAATGGGTTTGTACGCTGGAGAATTAACAGTACTGGAAACACCTGAACTCAATAATTTCAAGGATTTAGGGCCATATAATGTACTTAAAGCGGGAGTAAACCCAGTTTCGAAAAACACCTACATTCCCGGCATGCCGGAAATGCTAACTTTCACATTGGTTGTGCTCTCAACCAATCTTTCAAACCAACCAATGTCTGGTTTCATAACTGATCACATGTGCAGCATTATGGCAGTTGAAGAATCATTAGAGGCCAAGATGGCGGCTTCCTTGACTGAAAACGATAGAAGGGTTTACTTCCGCTTTAAGGTGACATACTGTAGGGGCATCAGGAAGTCCTTGACTCTTTCTGTTACTTCCACTTGCTTTGTGTTCCATTGCTGAGCAAGGCAAGCTGGGAATAGTCACATTCATCACCATAGTTGTAACTTTTGGTAAATACAGAGTGTTGTCAGAAATTTGAGAGTCGTGTGAAAGTCATATTGGAAGCATCATCTAGTCTAGGTAGTCTTCTCTGCTTTACCTATGTCTGTTGCTCAGAGCACATTTCCAGGCCAACCATGAATTATACATATACAGTACTGTGCAAATGTTTGCCCAAAAAATGTGAAAAATGCTGTAAATTAGGACTGCTTTCATAAATAGAAGCATTTATTTTTATCAATTAACAAAATGGAAAGTGAACAGAAGAGAAATCCAAATCAGATCAATATGTGGCATGACCACCATTTGCACTTGAAATCGGCATCAATTCTTCTAGGTACACTTGCACGCAGTTTTTGAAGGTACTCTGCACGTAGACTGTACCAATAATTTTGGAGAACTAACCACAGCTCTTCTGTGAATGTAGGTTACCTCCAAATCCTTCTGTCTCTTCGTGTAATCGCAAACTAATGATGTTGAGATCAGGGCTCTGTAAAGGGCCAAGCCATCACTTCCAGGACTTTTTTTTCTTTATGCTGAAGATGGTTCTTAAAGCCGTTGGTGAACCCTGCTTTGCCATTTTTACCTACAGGTAAGTTTATAATGAAGCTTACCTGTAGCTAAAATGAATATGTCCTAAACATGCACTGTTTTTAGGAGATATTCGCATGTTTTGCAGATGGTGATATCACTAGTACATGCACACTGCGCTCTGAATTGAGGGCACAGTGAATGTGCCACCAGTCCAGAGCTCTGTGCCGCATCCGTGACCCTTGTGTATATGCACGGGAGTGACATTCTCGCGGCTCAGCCATTCACACGACAGGATCTTTTCTACCTAGAAGGAAGGCTGGGTGAAGATGGAAGCCCTGTCAGCAGTGAGGGCTTTGTTATGCAGGTAAGTCTTTCATAATGTGGTAGTATGCAACACATACTAGCACATTATGCCATTAACTTGCAGGCGGACCAGACTATTTTTTTTTTTAACTTTACTACTGCTTTAATGACATTGGCTGTATGTTTGTTTTGGATTGTTGTCCTGCTGCAGAATACAATTGGGAGCAATCACATGCCTCCTTGATGGTATGGCATGATGGATAAGTATCTGTCTGTATTTCTCAGCATTGAGGACACCATTGATCCTGACCAAATCTACAACTCCATTTGTAGAAATGCAACCCCAAACTTGCAACCTTCACCATGCTTCACTGTTGCCTGCAGATACTCATTATTATTGTACCGTTCTCCAGCCTTGCGGTGTACAAGTGTGTCTTGCTACAGCCAAATATTTCAAATTTTGACACATCAATCCAGAGCACCTGCTGTCGTTTTTCTGCACCCTGGTTCCTATGTTTTTGTGCATAGTTGAGTTGCTTAGCCTTGTGTCTATGTTGGTGGTATGGCTTTTTAGCCCCAATTCTTCCATGAAGGCCACTTCTGGATAGACTTCTCTGTACCTGGGTCTCACTGGTTTCTGCCAGTACTTTGCTGCTGGCACTGCTAGATATTAAATGAGCATGATGTGTCTTTCATCTGCTGCATTACATTTCCTTGGCCGACCACTGCATCTAAGGTTCTCAACATTGCCCATTTTTTGCCCATTTTTTGTACTTGAATTGAAAGAGCTTGAACAGCATATCTTGAAACTCAAGTCTGCTTTGAATCTTTGTCTGGGAGAGGCCTCGCTGATGCAGTATAACTACCTTGATGCTGTGCTCAGTCTTGCCATGGTGGATGCCCTGTGACATGAAAGGTCTTCCACAGCCTCACTTTAGTAGCGGAGTTTTGCTGTACCTCGCCAAGTTTTAATCTTCCTACACATCTGTTTTAGTTAATGACTGTTTCAATAGACCTATAAAATTGATGATCGTTAGCACCTGCTTTGTATATTTAATACAATACCTGACTCTAATCCTGCAAAATCCCTTACTTTATGCAAGTGTACAAAATGTGTGAGTGTAAGAACTGTTACTGGTTTAAAGTCAAAGGATAGTCACACTAAAGAATAATTTGATTTGGATGTTTCTTCTGCTCTGACTGCATTTTTTAAATTGAGAAAAAAATAAACAATTAAAATATATAATATGAAAGCATTCTTACTTTACAGCATTTCTTGTCACCTGACTAAAATTTTTGTACATTACTGTATGTGAACAGTTTTACTTGCCAAATGATTTGCAGGCCTTCATTTGGGAGCAGTTTACCACCCCACTGCTCCCCTTCTCGCGTTTCCAACCTTGTCATGGACAAATCGCATTATCACACTGCTCTTCTTTGTTTTTCTATTAAGGACATGTCTCCCATAAAGCTGAACAAGCAAATAGTGCAGTATTTTTCCTGGTCAGTTGTGCAGTGTGCATGCATGTGGTCTGTCCATAATGACATTACCCTGCATAACATGTAACAAGAACCTGTACACAGTGTTAAAATACAGCATACATGTTCTGTAGGATATGGACATGCGCCTTCATTTGTTAATTTAACATTGCTTATGTCATTTTTTAAAGAGAATTGTGATTACTGCCGAATAATTCACTCCTTGGGCAGTGATAATAGTGACAATGATTTGGTGATGGCTTTGTTGCTTTTTCATCTGTTTTTCAAACTGCATTATCAATCCTTTTGTGTTGCTCTTAACAGACCATCCCATACTCAGTTACTTTTTCCCAAATATCATGTTTGCTTTTAGCATCAGTGAATGAAAACCATGACATGTACATGAAGGATTCTGTGTCTGCCACAGAGGTGGGCACTGGCCCATACATCACAGCAAAGGGTGTGTCTCAGACCAATTTGATCACAACGGTAACACCTGAAAAAAAGGTGGAAGAAGAAAAAGATGAGGCGGAAGAAAAGAAAAAGAAAATAGAAATCACCACTACTGTGACCACCATTCGACATGAGACAAAGGTAAATACCATTTGCTTTCAACTGAGCTGTCATATTAAACTGCATTATTATTCTGTTCAGAATGCTTGTGGACATTGTGCTTACACCATTTTAAAGGGACCTTAACCCCATATTTTTAGAAGGTCCTTATTGTAACTTGTAAAGGACAACCCACACAAAGCGCAATATTTGATTTGCTCAAATCAAATAGGCTGTTCACTTTACAAGTTAGTTTGCACTTTGCAAGGGACTTTAGTCCTAGAGCTTAGTGAATGGGGTGTAGCTCTGCTGACTTCCATCATCAAATCGTGTTCAAGATAAATTTTTTATTTTTTTGTTTTATGCATGTGATTAGGCATTCTTTGCAAATGTTCACCACATTCACTAAGCTCTGGGGTAAATTCCCTTGAAAAGTGAACAGCCTATTTGACTTAAGTAAATCAACCCCTTAGCATCATGTGTTGTGTATTACCTTACTGAGAGAATATACCTTTTATGAAACTTTCTTACGAAGTCTTTATAGCTTGAATTGGAAGGTAACACATGAATAGGATATATATTTTGTGCAAAATGGGAAAACAAAGTTAAAGTCCCTTTATAGTATTCTCCTATTATATAACTTTCATGTAGTGCTGTGCTGTTTTGCGTAATTCACTGATGGCTGTAAGTTTGCACATGAAAATGAAATCCTGCACCATGCTAGGTACTCTGAAGCCTTTATTTTACTAAAATTATATATATATATATATATATATATATATATATATATATATACACACACACACACACACACACACACACACACACACACACACACACACACACACACACACACACACAAAATTCTTGGGTATAAGATGATTTAAAGCGTTAGTAAACTGCAGCCATAACACACACAAAAAAAAATCCCCTGCAAGGCAATTGCATAATGTGCTAGAATACATCACATACTAGCACATTATGAAATGCCCAAGAACAAAGCCCTCCAGCGGTGCGCTGTCACCGCTGACAGGGCTTCCATCTTCACCTGTTCTTCCTTCAGGGTTTACGGGGTTTCCTTCAGGGTTTATGGGCTCCGACAGCTAAATTGGCTAATCCGGGATGTCACACGGAACATGGCGGGTGTGACGTCACCAGCTGCCAAAAGAGTGAAATTCTCCTAAAGAAGGGATCTCCAAACTACGGCCCTCCAGCTGTTGCAAAACTACAAGTCCCATGAGTCATTGTAAAACTATGACATTCAGACATGACTAGGCATGATGGGGATTGTAGTTCCTGAACAACTGGAGGGCCATAAGTTGGAGACCCCCTGATCTAAACGGTGCACATTTTGGAAGATAATCTTACCTGCAGTTAAGCTTTATTATAAGCTTACCTGTATGTAAAAATCGCAAAGCGGACTTTGCTTTAAACAATTTTTTTTTTTTTTTTTTATCTTGGTAACAGTCATCTATAGTTGACTAGAACGACTAGTGAATACCATTTACAAAATGTTGGACTGAGGAAAAATTGCAGTTTGTATGCATTTTACCCATTGCATTTACAAAAAAATATTTCTTTTTCATACATCATGGGACACAGTCAGGCTAATATTCATTACCTGCTGGATTATACTTCATCTCCAGGTGAATGTCTCAGTCGCAGAGGCTTTTCATCCTGACTCTGATCGAAATGGTTCGTTCTGCCTTTAAGTTGCCTCTTGCAGAGTTTATTGAGCCCCCCTGGTCCTCCTGGGATCACTGAGGCCTCTTCAAGTTACACAGGCTTTTCTCCTACACACCCCCTGCTGAAACAGGCGGTGTATGTTGATTGGGAACATCTTGACAGGATTTTGTTCCTCTTAAGAGGTTTTCCCTTTTTATATCCCACGGTTGAAAAGTTTGTTAAAAAAGGTAGCATGCCAGCCATAGATGCAGCAGTCTCTTCCTTAAACAAGAACTTAACTAGTCCGGTAAATAACCCACAGGGCTTGAAAGACCCAGTTGACAAGAAATTGGAGTCCTTAAAGGCTATCTTTTCTTTCGCTAGTTCAGCTATTCAGCCAGCTGTTGCAGCAATTGATATCTGCCAGTCCATAAAGGATCAGGTCAAATGGCCTTAAAAGTATTTAATACAGCAGGTTTCTCATTTGCAGCTCGTCTGTACATATGCAGACTTTTGTGGCTTAAGAACTGGTCAGCTGAGCTTCCTTGTGAAAAGTTATTGGCGGGTTTCCCTTTTCATGGGGAACATTTATTTTGGTGATCATTTGGACGAATATATCCAAATGATTTATGGAGGGAAGAGTTTTCTACTTCCTGTGAAGAAAAGCATCAGGCATCCCTCATTTTTAAAACTTCAGGGATCGTTTCTTCAAATGTCACAGCACCAAGGCAATTCCGCCGCCAACAGGGCGCTAGGGCCAGAAAAAGCCCTGGGTCCAAAATTCTTATAAACCCAGCATCAAGCCCTCCTTTTGAGGGTAGCCCCCACTCCATCGGGTGGGGGGAAGGCTGCTGCACTTTGCGGACATTTGGACAATGATAATTCAGGACGAGTGGGTCACCTCAATTATATCCCTCGGTTACAAGTGGAATTGCGGGGGGGTTCCCCCCTCAGAGGTTTTTAAGATCCAGCGTTCCCTCGGATCCTCCAAAAATAGACTTATTGCTTCAGGCACTACATCATTTAGTGAATCAAGGAGTAATTGTACAGGTTCCTGTATCTGAAAGAGCGAACCTGTTTTATGGTTTAAAAACCAAACTGGGTCACAAGGCCCATTTTTGGGCCTAAGATCCCTGAACCAGCATCTACTAATCCAGTCCTTTCGGTTGGAGTCTGTCCACTTAATTGTAGCCTCGCTCCAGATGGGAGTTTTTCTAGCCTCCATCGATATAAAAGACGCTCATTTACTTGTATCTTTCAGCCTCATCGGAGGTTCCTGCGATTTGCAGTAGAGGAACATAATTTTCTGTTTGTGGCCCTACCCTTGCTACAGCTCCCCGGGTGTTCACAAAGGTCCTAGCACCAGTACTGGGTCTTTTTAAGCGCCATAGGGATCCTGGTGCTCGGGTATCTGGACAACCTCCTGCTCAGAGATCACTCATTACAGGCTCTAGAACAGAGCATAACATGCACAGTTTGGTATTTGACAAGCTTAGCCTGGATCAGAAATAGCAAAAAGTCAGCCTTGAAACCAGCTCGATGTCTAAATTATTTAGGTCTGATCCTAGATGCATGGTCCAAGCAAGGGTATTCTTGCCACCCGCAAGGATCTGTCCCTTGAAGAATAAAGGGCACCGGACAACCCTTCATTCGGCTCTATATGAGCCTTCTAGGGAGGATGGTATCCTCCAAGGATGTGCCCTATGCCTAGTTCTATTCCAGGCCTGGATTATCCAATGTCATCTCCTAGGGCAAGCTTAAGCTTAACCTGGTGGTTCCAGGATCAGAACCTGCGAAAGGTTAAATCTTTCCTCCTGGTAACTTGGAGAGTACTGACTACAGATGCCAGTCTCTCAGGCTGGGGAGCAACCCTAGAGGGGCTCACAGCTCAAGGGAAATGGTCAGGGACAGAACAGATCCTGCCCATCAACGTCCTGGAATTACGGGTAGTATGACTGGCCCTATGGTCATGGACAGTGGCGCCCCAGGACTGCCCTATCAGGGTTCAGTCTGACAATGCCACTGCAGTGGCCTATATAAACCACCTAGGCGGTACCGGGAGTCGTTCAGCTCTGAAGGAGGTGAACCACATACTAGCCGGGGCAGAGGGACATATGCATTCCATATCCTAGGAGTAGAGAACTGGAAGGCAGATTATCTCAGCCACCAGCAGATTTGCCCGGGGGAATGGTCCCTACACCCAGGGGTGTTCCAGGAAATCTGTCAGCATTGGGGATGGCCAGAGGTCGACCCAGGTTCAACAACAAGCGACAGCAGTTTGTGTGCCAAACAAGAGATCCTCTGGCAATCAGAGCAGATGCCCTGGTAGTTCCATGGAGCCAGTACACTCTGGTTTATGCTTTACCTCCGATCCCTCTTCTTCCACATTTGTTGCACAGGATTCGGAGAAAGGGGGTTCCAGTCATTCTGGGGGCACCAGCCTGGCCCAGAAGCCCCTGGTTCCCGGAGATTGTGAGACTGACCATAGATGGGCCATGGACGCTTCCACGTCACCTCAATCTACTGTCTCAAGGTCCTATATTCCTCTCCATTTACTGTCTCTAAATTTGATGGCATGGAATTATTAACTATTCAATCCAGGGTGTTAAAGGCATCTCAGGACCAGTGGTGTCTACCCTAGTGAATGCTAGAAAAGCTGTCACTTGGAAGATATATCATAAGGTTTGGAAGACTTATATTGCTTGGTGTGAAGCCAAAAAATGTCATCCTCGGAAATACGTGATTGAGAGAATTATTTTCTACAGTCAACTGTGGATATCAAATTGGCTTTGAGTACAATCGGAGGTCAAGTTTTGGCCCCATCAGTATTCTTCCAAAGGCCTTTAGCCTCCCATTCACTGGTCTGAACCTTTATGCAGGGAGCAGCTCACTTGCTTCCCCCCATTAGGTCACCTATGTGTCCTTGAAACTTAAACTTGGTGCTGTCTGTGCTACAGAAACAACCATTTGAACCTATGATTGAAATTCTATTAGACTTGCTGTCATGCAAGCTAGCCTTCCTGATGGCTATCACCTCGGCTAGAAGGGTGTCATAGTTGATGGCCCTTTCATGCAGCGGACCATACTTGATCCTTCACCACGACAGGGTTGTGTTACGACCTGTTCCATCCTTTTTGCCAAAAGTGGTGTCGGCCTTTCATTTAAATCAGGACATTATTTTGTGTTCTTTTTTCTCTCTGCCTCATTCGGCAGAAGAGAGACTGCACTCCTTGGACGTTGTCCGGGCAGTTAAGTTTTATTTGTCTAGATCTGCAGAGATCCAAGGATCAGACTCATTTTTTGTTTTACCAAAAGGACCCAAGAAAGAACAGGCAGCTTCCAAAGCTTACATTGCAAATTGAGTCTGTCAGTTGGTCATTCAGGCCTACGATCTGAAACTTAAAGCTCCTCCCTTTAGGGTAAGAGCTGATTCTACCAGGGGTGTAGGAACCTCCCTGGGCTTTTTGCCATCAGGTATCTGTGGCTCATATTTGTAAGGCTGCTAACTGGTCTTCAGTGCATACGTTCACAAAAGTTTATCAAGTGGATGTTAGAGCAGCCAAGGATTCGGCTTTCAGCTGCAGTGTACTGCGGGCTGCCGTATAAGTTCTGATGGCTATTGTTTGGCAGAGTGTCTCCCTCCCATCAAGGCTATTGCTGTGGGATGTCCCAGCAGGTAATGAATATTAGTCTGACTCTGTGCCCCATGATTTATGAAAAAGAAAATAGGATTTTTTTTGTCATATTTACCTGTAAAAATCCTTTTGAGTACATCATGGGACACAGAGATCCCTCCCCTCTGTTTTGAGGATTCAGTGCTTGCTACAAAACTGAAGTGCTTCCTGTATGGGAGGGGTTATATAGGGGATCACTTCCTGTCTAAAGACCTTTTGGTTAAGCAGTGTCCATTCACCTGGAAAAGAAGTATAACCCAGCAGATAATTAATATTAGCCTGACTTTGTGTTCCATAATGTACTCAAAGAAAAGATTTTACAGGTATGATGAAAAAAATCTTGTTTTTAAAAGAGATTCCACTTTAAGTGAGAGAGTGTAAAACTTGTTAGCGTTGCTGCTGCTGCTAATTCGCAGGTGGCTGCCCTCAAATTGCTTTTAAATGGGTTTCTCAGGCAGACTGGCTGCAAAGGTGGAATGCACCATCTGAAGAACACCAAGCAGTTTTAACGAGTCCTGGTGGCCTTGTGGTAGCTTAGTAGAGTTCAGAACAGCTGAGTAGCTGAGGTTCTGTGCATGAAAAATAGTGGAAGTAGGGGGCAGGTGCAGAAACTTTCTTATTAAAAGTATAAAACTTTCTTTTAGCATTATTTCTGCCAAAAAAGGCCTTATATATTTGAAACATAGACTGATTTTTATCAGTTTGAAAGTAGGCGGCAGATCATACAAGTCTGATAATCCTATATGTAAATGGCCACCTGTTGACCTGGCTTTAAATCATAGTCATGCCACTGCCCTCACTAGCCTTTTCTACTGCTGTTATGCTATTACCCAGCATTTCCCAACCATCTACAAATTGCTTTTACATTTTCTTCTCGTTTGTCAACTTTTTTCTGCAGAGATTCTACATACAGTGCCTTGCAAAATTATTCACCCCCTTGGCATTTTTTTTTCATGTTGCCTCTCAACCTGGAATTAACATAGATTGTTTGAGGATTTGCATCATTTAATTTACAGAAGAACATGCCCACAACTTTGAAGATGTTGTGTGTTTTTTTTTTTTTTGTTTTTTTTGTTTTGTGAAGCAAACAACAAATAGGACAAAATAACAGAAAAAGTCAATGTGCATAACTATTCACTCCCCTAAAGTCGACCTTTTGCAGCTATCACAGCTCCAAGTCACTTTGGATAAGTCTCTGTGAGCTTGCCGCATCTTGCCACTGGGATTTTTGCCCATTCCTCCTTGTTAAACTGTTTCAGCTCCTTCAAGTTGGGTGGTTTGTGCTTGTGAACAGCAATCTTTAAGTCTGACCACAGATTTCTATTGGGTTGAGGTCTGGGCTTTGACTAGGCCATTCCAACACATTTACATATTCCCCTTAAGTGTTTAGCAGTGTGTTTGGGATCGTTGTCCTGCTGGAAGGTGAACATCTGTCCTAGCCTCAAATTACACACAGAGTGGTACAGGTTTTTCTCAAGAATATCCCTGTATTTAGCACCATCCATCTTTCCCTCAACTCTGACCAGTTTCCCAGTCCCGACTGCTGAAAAACATCCCCACAGCATAATGCTGCCACCACCATGTTTCACTGTGGGGTTGGTGTTCTTTGGGTGATGTGATGTGTTGGGTTTGCACTAGACATAGCATTTTCTTTGATGGCCAAAAAGTTCAAGCACCTTCTGCCATACATTTTGGGAGTCTCCCACATGCGTTTTTTCGCAAACTCAAAACGTGCCGTTTTGATTTTTGCTGAAAGTAATGGCTTTCTTCTGGCCACCCTGCAATAAAGCCCAACACTAAGGAGCGTATGGCTTATTGTCCTATGTACAGATACGCCAGTCTCTGCTGTGGAACTCTGCAACTCCTCCAGGGTTACCTTGGGTCTCTGTGCTGCCTCTCTGATTAATGCCCTCCTTGCCCGGTCTGTGAGTTTTGGTGTGCGTCTGTCTCTTGGCAGGATTGCTGTTGTGCCATGTTCTTTCCATTTGGTTATGATAGATTTGATGGTGCTCCTAAAGATTGCACACAGGTGGACATCATTTCACGAATTATGTGACTTCTGAAGGTAATTGGTTGCACCAGAGCTTTTTATGGGCTTCATAACAAAGGGGTGAATATATATGCACATGCTAATTATCAGGTTTTTATTTCTGAAAAATAGTTTTGTGTATATATTTTTGTAATTTTACTTCACCAACTTAGACCATTGTGTTCTGATCCATCACATATAATTCAGATTAAAAAAAAATAGAACTAAAGGCTGTAATGTAACAAAATAAGTAAAAAGCCGAGGATGGTGAATACTTTTGCAAGGCACTGTAACGTGATTCAAACATGATCTGTGTATGAAATCAAACATAACTTAAAAACTCCAAATAATATTATGAGGGCTCCAGATGTGAAAGACCAAATATTCTGCCAGACCTTATGGCTATAGTTCTTATCTGATAAAGACAGTGTAAAAGAGACCTGGTTACCACCATTTTGACCACTGGCATGTTCATCCTGAGCTCTGGCCAAAGATGCAATTTTTAACCATGTCTCTACTTGTTCCAAAACTTTAACCAAAGTTTAAAATATATGCAAAATTTAACTTTTTTGGTGCATGGAGTAGGAAAGGGTTAGAACCTCCGCCAGGTTTCCATCGCTTCCTGGGTCACTCACTGGACAAATTCAGCCTTGCTTTTAGTCCTGGTAACCATCGTCACCGGGAGTGTAATTGAGTAAAAAATCCAACATTTTGAGTTGTCGCCGGAGCAAACATTGATTACTTCTCTCTTCCTGGTGTGTCTAAGGGACAGAAAGTGAAGTCTGTTTTCTCCAGTGGGACACAGGCAGTAAAATGGTTTTAAGCATTCCCAAATCCAAAACTAAAAACAAAGTTTTGCATTTAGATTTAATAATTGTTTTAAATAATGCAGAGCAATGCTGATGAAAGTCATATGCTCTCCTCATATGGCGTATAACGCAATGGTAAGATCTAGCCTGTGGTGTCATTGTCGCGCAAATGACTTAAAACTAAGTCACTGGATTAACTATAGGTAATTTATTAATAGAGTGTAACCAATACTCTTATGCTTTTATTTACTTGATTGATAATATCCAGTGCCTAAGGGAAGTCTATGTCAATCGGGGTCACCAAAACTGATTTGGATGTTGCGCAATCATGTAGATCCACCTAGCCTTTAATAAGTAGGATATTTAATGCAGCCTTTAAGTTTATTATGAAGATGGTTCTCTTTCTTGTAATTATGATCATGATCAGTTTTATAATTTTAGTCTGCATTGTTTTAAACTTTGATGTAGCAACTTCATGTCATACACTTTTATAAAGTAGTGAAAAAGTAAGCAAGATTTTGCTGCAAAAGTAGTAGTAGAAGAGTAGAAAGTAGTTACAATCTTCAGTCTTTGTAAATAGCACCTTGATATCTACATGTATGAATTTACAATAAATTGTAGTTCTGTTTGTGATATGCAATGTGATAGTATGATGTGTGTGTAATACAAATTGGAAATTATAGAATTTCATTCCATTGTACAGTTTTTTTTTTTTTTTTTTCCCAATTCAGGAATTGTCTTTTACCTCTAGTGATTATAATATACAGGGGTCACTTAAATATATATGTATTTCTAGCTCCCCTTGGCATGTTTGTAATCTCTCTCTGTGTGATTAATGTGAATACATTCCTATTTAACTAAAGCCAAGGGTAAATTCCACAATTTCCAGTTTGTGTTGCTTTTTTTTCTGTCTTCCACAAAATGGGTATCTGTGCTAGATGTTTTTTAACCTAATCGCCTATCTGCTCTGAAAACTGTGTTTTGAGTACAGTGATTAGATGTCCTGTGAGGACCGAACACTCTACAGTCTATGCAATGTGCACAGTACTGCTAAGTGCAGGGAACTGGGTGTTCTAATTTTCAGTACAGCTTATGTAACCACAGAAATTGAAACTGTATAATTGGTTGTAATGGTAGAGCCATCCATATTCCTCGTCTATGGGCAGCATGCAGGTGCATCAAAACACATTGCAGAGCTGATATGCAAATTACCAGTTTTATATGAAAATGTGATTTGTTGTACTATGTATTTAACTTTGTCACTATAAATAACTGTTTAAGGGAACATGTTTACATTAGCACAATGTACTCTATCCACTATAGAGGTTGTGTCCCTTCTACATAAATTTTTTTTTTTTTTAAATGGTGTAGCTCTACTTTAAAGTAGACTCTGCCATAAGAGAAAAACTGCTTCAGGTATAATGAAGGCACCTATATGCACACATCAGCAACAGACTCATAATTGCTACCTGCAGCGCACTCTGAAACCCATCACTATGAAGGGCTGCCTCACACGTTCCTGCAGGAGGCAGGAAGAATCAAGCAAACCTCAGGAAGTACAGCAGCTTTGCTTGGAAGGATAGTCTGGCAGTTGGTTGCAAAAGCAGGGTTTCGTAGTGTGCTGCAGCTATCTGCTTTGTGCCCCTTAGGCAGGTTAGCAGCATTTGATGTTTTTATTCTTGTAACAAATCACAAATACCCCATCTTTCTTCAATTCTTAAACTCCCATGTGACATAAACCTCAAATATTTTTTGCGTATTATAATTAAATAAGAGTTCCATTAAGCACTATTTACATTTAAACTTTTCACATAATGCTAGTGTACCTTACAGAAAAAGTAAGGCCTCTTTCACATGGCTGGTGACTCCCAGCCATTCTTGAGGCTGGAATGACAGGGGCAAAAGCAGCATCTGCTTAGGCTTTTTAAACCAGTGACCGACTCCTAGCTTGGACGTCCATTCTTACCTCCAGGTAGCCGCTTTGTGTGTGGGCTACGTGCCTACAGCAGCGGCTGCATCCAGCCTATCATTAGTTTAAATAGACTGAGTGGCAGCAGCTATTTGCGTGCCCCAGTCATTCCAGCGGTAAGAATCCACTGATTTTTGCTGTCGCAATTCAGTGGCTACATATAACTGCCCATCTGAATGTGGCCTAATAATGAGCAGGGCCCTCTGATTCATCCTCTATTGAATTGCATTGTACTGTCTGCTCTCATGTTGTAAAGTGCTGCGCAAACTGTTGGCGCTATATATATCCTGTATAATAATAATCATACATAAAATTTTAAAGTGCTTAAATCTGTTGGAAGTATATGTGGGATATTGGATATCATTCCCATCCACCATTCAGAAAATGGGTACAAACACAGCATGACTCCCACTGCCCATTCAGGACAAAGTAGCAGTGTCTTTTTGTAAGAACCCCTTAAAAATTCATCACTCCTGACTATTGTAGCCCTTACTAAAAACCAGTTGTTTTATTTTGAGGAGCATTGACATCACTCTTATAGCCATTTGACCTCGCTTGAATTTCGCGATTGTCTGCTAAGCTTGAGCACTGGCAAATGGCAGGACTTGACATGCTTCCCAAACCCAGAAGCATTGGGTTATGTCTTCAGCTGCAGTACAGGCAGGGACCACAAGAAAACTGGCAAGATAAAAATTGTAGATTCAGGGGGAATGGGCTTACACAAATGCCTGGTTTATGGGGTCAGCTAATTTAGAGATTGGCTATCCAAGCTTCAGTACGGAGTAAAAATTGTTATAATAGTTTGAGAGCTACCCAGCTCTACTATAAGAAACTGTAGAAATGTTTCATTTTAGACTGGAGATCTTCTTTAATGTAAACTGAAATTTTTCAGACATTTACTTTATCCTTAAATGCAAATGATCTTGCATGATGAATGCATTGCTGATGTAACTAATTCAGTTCTTTATTATGAAAACCTTCATTTACAAAAGTTAAACAATTGTTATGCTTTTATAACGACTCTGCAGAATACCATTTAACTAATCACGGTTTTCTTTTTGTCCTCTTGATCTTACATTTTGTTTGCTGCTCTCTGCCTCCAGCCATCTTGTTGTTCAACTGAGCCATTTCATTCCCCTCCACTGTCATGCTCTAGTTCCCCCTCATCTTCAAGCCGTTTACGTAGGAGATGTAAGGAGAACTCTCATAAGTCATGTGAGCCTGGATCAGATGTGGCTCAAATGTCTAATGAGCTTGAATGGGACTCTGAACAAAAAGGGAAATTATACCTTGATGAAGATGAAATGGGTATAAGCTATAAGCAGCAAGCTGGCAAAGGAGGGACTCTGTTTTCTTTCTCCTTGCATCTTCCAGACTCATTCCCTTCTCTGCTAGATGATGATGGCTATCTTTCTTTCCCTAACATTTCTGAAGCCAATTTCCTGCCTGAAAATTTACAGCATTATCTTCCAATCCAGTCCCCATCCCTTATTCCATGTTTCCTCTTCATATTTTTCTTTCTGCTGTCAGCCTCTTTCTCTGTCCCATGTGCCCTCACGCTCTCTTTTCCTTTGGCTATGTGCCTCTGCTACCTGGAGCCCAAGGCGGTCTCCTTGAGTGCCTCACTTGACAATGACCTGAGTGACAGTTCAGATGATGAGGTGTGTACCTCGGCATAGAACACATCTTTTTTTATTGTGTTCAGTGCGTTTAGTCCTAAATGATGCTAGATTGCTACCATACTGGTCCGACTTTCAGAGCCTCATTTTGTCTGCTTGCTAATATTTGGAAGTTTTGTCCTTAGGTCACAAGGGTTAGGCACAACATATGGATAAATGCATTTTCTTTTGTGAACTACTTTTCTTTACCTAACTGTGGATATTAATATGGACAAAATGTACGGTATTGGCAGAAGATAGGATTTTTCTTAACTACTGTACGTTCTATATTTCAGATAGGATAGGATGCAGAACCTAATGCAGATAATACAGCTACAGTAATGGATGGTGTCAGCCTGCAATTTGTAGTATAAAAGAAAATTTAAGGAACAGCCGTAAAATCAGAGCAATAGCGATGTCATGCTCTTGGCTGTAAAAGCCTATGCAGATCATAAAAGAAAAGACATGTTTCTAGGTACCTTTTTATAATCAAGTATGAAGGGACCTTCAGAAAATAATGTCAGTGCTTCTGCATCTGTAGCATATACAAATTGTACCAAGTCTAAAATCCATTTTACCCAAAGGAACAAATTTTGTATTTGTTTTATAGAACAGTTGTAGAATTTTCTTAAAGCTAGCAACATAGACATATTTTCCTGGTAGTCATAGCTTGTGCCTGATCCTTTTTACCCATTGTGTATCACATGATGCATGTTCTGTGTCTGACATGTCTGCATTACATTGGCTATACACATTGTCCAAGCCGGAAGTGTTGTGTAAGTCATTTTGGAGTCCAGGGTAGTAGTGTATGCATGACGAGCCATGTCTAGCTTGTTATAGAATAGTACAAACTGGGAAGGGAGAAACTTTAAACAAACTACAATGGAACTTTTTACAGCAATCTGCACAATATGCGGGCAGCTATTTTATGAGCTAATAATATCAAACAAGAAAATTCAGCTTATAAGATCACTGGGGTGCTGTGCCTTATGCACTTAAAACAAATGTGATACTAGTTAATAAGCACCCAAAAAAGTAGCCCACATCATGTGAAACTAATAAGTTCTTTAAAAAGGCAACTGCACCCAAAACTGATATTTTTTTTTATTTTGGATGGGCACCAATGGGTTGCACAACTCAGTGTTTTAATATCTTTCAGAGATCTCATTGGTTACATAACCCAGCAGTGCTGTCTTTACTCCTCCGGCTGGGATTTGTCATTCTCTTGTAGCAAGATTCCCCAAATGATTTGCTTATTCTTGTTTATGGATCTATCTGGAGAGAGTAAAGCCATCATTTGGTTCAGTCACACTGGTCGTACAGTACTAGGAATTATGATTGAAATATCTTCTCAATGGAGTCTAGTAAAGATTTAACACTACATCACATTCAACTTAAACACATTCATTTTGGGTGAAATTGACTTATCTTTTAATTAAAAAACCACTAGAATATCTCCTTTTTAGATTACAAACATCTTTTTACCTGCTTCCTAAAGTAGTAACTTTTATTCAAACTGCCCTGTTTTTAAATTCTATCCAAATCAATGTAACATATCAAATGTGACAATGTAATTGTCAATAGCAGTATTGCAGTATTCATTTTAAGTAATTTAAAAAGTAACAAAATACCAGTTTTTATACATTTTGCCTGTTTCGTAATGCAGACAAATCAGGCAACTAGGCAATACAATTTTATAAATGAGGAGCTGAAAGTGAAGAGGCTGTTATAGTAGTTTTATCTAAATATTGCATTCCAAAAGAATAAAAAAAAATCATACTGAAGACCAGATTCAAACTATATGGGGAATATATACGTATATGTATATAGTACAGCTTAAACCTTTTAGATGTATGCTGATAACCATAGACCTAGTTTTATGTAGACAAAAAAAAATACTTTTCATCTTTTTTTTTAAACTTATGCCTTGAGTATTCCTCAGAATCTGTTCTGTTTGTGTTGGTTTGCTTTTCTCTTTTATGTTTGCTTTCTTGGCTTTTGTTATCTACAAGAGGCTATTGTAATGAGGTTATGTTGTGATTCTCTAACAACATGGGTTTATTCTTTGTTCCCGCTTGCGTTTTGGAATTTGTGTCGTGTAAAATATTAGACTGATAGTGAACAGACGGATACAGCAGCTGATGGTGAAACGACCGCCACAGAGGTGTGTAAAAATACAGACCAATCTGCTCAAATGTATTTTACTGGGTGTGATTTGGTGACTGTGTATAGAACGTTTTGTCTGTAGCGCTGTGTTTAATATATTTAGTGCTTCATTGTTTCACAAAATCTACAAAGGGGGGAAAAAAAGTTGTTAAAAATTAAAAGGGAAGCTGCTATTCTCATTTTGATTTCTTCTGTTATCAGTAAATCTTTTTTTTTTTTCTTTTTTTTTGTGTGACTTGTACCAAATGTTTAAATGTATTGCACACATTGGTAGGCATTTGAAGATGTACCTATACACCAATGTGTTCTTTCTTGCTTGAACGACTTTATTATGAATTTGTGTACTCCATAGTCCGAATTCTCTATTCAGCCTGCTGGCTGAACAAAGAAAATCTTAAAAAATTTCAGTATCTTTAATTTCAGTTAAACTTTATTTAGCTAGGCGTCAAATAGATTTTATGTTCAAATGTTTGCACAAGACAAGTTGGGCACATCCACTTGTATTGCGTTTAATAAGTGAAGAACAACCACTGTATACCAATCATAGATAAAATCTGTGAAAAGAAAGAGAAGGTTTTTAATATAATATACTACATCAAAATAGACTATCCCAGTGCCAGGATCTTGATGCTCAATGTTCCCAAGAAAAGGCAAGTAATCCACAGAATAGCATTAATTTGTGTCAAATTGTATAAAAAGTTTTAGTGACTTATTTTGTGGCTAACGATTAAGCATTCAGGTAGGTAAAGATGACATGTTGGATAGTGCTTTAATGTAGGAGATACTTTAATTACTCTTGGAGAAGATGCAGATTTTTTTCACTTCCTCTTTCTCGTAGTAGGGACATTTAGATAACTAAATCTAACTGAATAAAAATGGTTGTTAAAGGGTTAGTTCACCTTTTCAGAATAAGTGAAAAAGTAAACCTAACACTGTATACCCGGTCACTGCTGTACTTGCCACCGTGAGTGATAAACTGTCAGTGCCCACGCAGCCGGTGTAGCTGTGGGGATTTGAAATCCCCAATCATCACTGTCTTAATTTTTGCAGCAGTCTTTGGACCAATCACATCAATGATTTGCACTGGTGCTGGCCCTCTGTCAACAGGACAAGCAGGAAAAAATCTCTCTAGTGGGGGACACAGACAACTGTATATACATGACCGATATATTAACCTTTCCCCATTCTGTCCCAAAAGTTTCAGAATTTGCGCAAACCTTCCAATACCCTTTAATTTCTTGCCTTTTACGGGTCAAATGTAACATTCCCTAACATTTGCTCCTGAGAGAAAAAACCTTAAGAACATTCAACCAGAAGTTTATTAACATTTGACGAATAGCGAAAATAGAAATTATAGGCTAAAACATTTGTCTAGAAGAGGAAATATAAGGGATACTGCTGCACTGTGTACACATTGTAAAGAGATTCCTGTGCTCACTACCGTCGGTGTAATTAATCTGCTACTGGAGAGAGTAAACGACTATATTGGTCAAATGTTCTTTAAGGCACTTCACATGTGTGCTCAGTCTAGATCCATCTGTCAGTTTTTCAGACTGATCCAGACTAAACCACAATGCATGTGTATGGGCCTATGTTCAAGCCCATTTTCTAAGAGGAACAAGGCTGCATCCTTTTTACATTTAGATGGATCTGAGTGCATGTAAACGGATGCCAATCATTTATATCTATTCTGTTTATAGCCATCTTTTATACTTTTGTCACCTCTGATTGGTCTCTGCAACAACATCTAAGAAAAAACAGATTTCGACTGATGAGACCTGAACTATAGACAGACGTGTAAACTCAATCTTTATTTTTATATTTTTCACCCTGGGAATGTCAAAAAATAGAAACTGACTTTTCACACATTAAAAACATCACAGTATTATTCATGGATTTGGAGGGAATGCTGAGACATTCACCCAGCAATTTATTAAAAATAAAATGTAATAAATTGACTTCTAGGCTTTCCCAAAGAAATGCTGGTTATCTATTTTGAATGCTAACATTGCTCATTTGAGCTGATAAAAGTTGTATACACATGGAGTATGTTATATATTCAATAATTCAGTGAAAACTATATTAGCACAGGAAATCGTGCATTAACTTGTATATTGCATTGTACTGTAGGTCATTGGCTGATTTTGTAAAAAAAAAAAAAAAAATACTTGATGATTATTAGAATGAGTATTAGTAACTGTTCTGATGTGAAAGCCCTAAAAATACATTAAAATGTTTTGTACAATTTGATATTTTACAATGCTTCCAGTCGGATCAAGATGATGATACAGATGTGAAGACTCGGGTAAATAAATAAATGTTAAATTGAACATAATGGGTTCTGTTTTTGTGTTGCAAAGTGCCCATCTGGTGTATCTGGAACATTAGTGCAAAAGTCATCATTGTCCAACATTTTGTTTGTATCTTAATGTTCCCTCTCTTCACTTTTTCAGAATAGTCTCATTAAGCGAATAAAGGGGGAAAATGTATATGTCAAACATAGTAATCTTATGTTAGAGGTTGGTATTGGTACATACCACTGCATGTACATGTGTATTTTATTTTTTAGCATGGACTGAGTGACCCCACCTCTTAGTGAACTGAGTGGACTTTCAGTGTTCCCTGATTTTATTTTATTTTTAATCATAGAGGTGCATTAGTTGTATTCTATTTACTTTAAGACTTTGCTAAGTATTTTAACATTGTTTGTTGTTAGAGTTCACTTTACAGCACTTCACAGTGGTAAATCCCCTTGAATTCTCACTCTTCACCAGATTGTTTTGAATTTTTCAGTGGTGACAGCTAGATCTACTTGGTCAGCCTGATACTAACCTTTATATTTTTTGATTAATATTGTTGTATATCACCGTTACCCTTCAGTGGCTGCAATGTCAAGCAACTACAAATACGGCTGCTTTGCCAGACAATGTATTCTTATACACATTTTACAGTCAATGCTACCAGTTTTTATTTCTAGTAATATTTATATAGTTCAGTGAATTTCATATCAGCAGTAAAGACTGCTTGTTTAAGATAAAGACCCTCAGTGTTGCACATACACATTTTAAGCCTGCTTGAAAATAATCGTTGTAGGTCTTTTTCAAAACTAAAGGGCAGTATGGTTCTTGCTGACATTTGAAATTGCTGCCCTCAAGTAAATAGGCAGATACTGGTTTTTTCATAACATTTGACAGAATAATTGTCATTAGACTGCACATTTTAGCTTTGTATTGAAAAGTGTTAAAGTTCTAAATAAAAGCTATTGTATCCAACGTTAAAGGTATACTCAAGGATCTCTTAGGTTGCTTGTTGTTGTAGCGACGAGGGTGTTTTGTGGTAAAGTTGTTTCAGTATTTTCTTTTGTTTTTGACATTTCCATCTAGGAATATGATAGGAATCAAGAAGAAATGATGAAACATCAAACTAACATTAGTGAGCTGAAGAGAACCTTCTTGGAATCAGCAACAGACACCACAGCTGCCGGTGAATGGGAGAAACGGCTCTCTACATCTCCTGTGAGACTTGCTGCCAGACAAGAAGAAGCGCCTATGATTGAACCACTAGTGCCTGATGAGGTACTTATCTTCATATACATATTATGCAGCTAAATAGCAAATTTCCAATTTTGTTGATAGGTTACCTTAATTTTAAGAAATTATTTTGGAGCTATGTGCTTGTCAGGGTGTTTATATTTACAAGTGCCCAGTCATGTCACCTCAAGAGGCTGAGGTATAAGAGTAAGAAAATAAATATATAATCTTTTTTTTACTTGAAGTAGCATTGATTTTATAGCAATAAAGTTGGTAAATGGATCATGTTCAAGGGCACATTCCTGTGAAACATGAAGGGAGGTCTTGGTGTTGATATGGTATACGGTAGACAGTATATAGAGACCCAGAAAAAAAAATAGAGAAAGGTATATAACAAAGCCAAAAAGACAGATTTCAAGCTTGTTATGACAGAGGAGTGTCTTCCTTTTTATTTATAGAAGAAAAGAATGCAGGGGGGGGGGGGGGGGGGGGACAAAAAGGTCCCTAGTTATACAAATTCAGATGGAAATAGTAATGTTCGTAATTCTGCAGGCACAAAGTCCATCTATATCTAAAGATATGAGATTTTGTATGCACTGAGAATATTTTCAATGGCACAAAGCAACAGTATAAAACCATTTTATTATATACACATCGTAAAGGTATTGGCCCTGAAGGCATTTAAAAACCTTATTTTATTTCCTTCAAAATATTTATAAAAGTAGCATTAAAGTAAATTTATTTTTCTTCTCTAAGGCCCCTTTCACACTGGGGCGGGAGCGGCATCGGCGGTAAAGCAGTGCTATTGTTAGCGGCGCTTTACCGTCGTTTTAGAGGCGGTATGTGGCCGCTAGCGGGGTGGTTTTAACCCCCGCTAGTGGCCGAAAAAGGGTTAAAACCACCCGCAAAGCGCCACTGCAGTGGCGCTATAGCTGCGCTGCCCCATAGATTTCAATGGGTAGGAGCGGTCAATACACCTCTCCTTCACCGCTCCAGAGATGCAGCTAGCAGGACTTTTTGTCTTGCTAGCGCACCGCTGCAGTGAGAAAGCCCTCCGGCTCCTGGAGTGAAAGGGGCCGGATTTTTTCAGGTGCTATACAGGTACTATTTTTAGCGCTGTACCGCCTGAAAAACGCCCCGGTGTGAAAGGGGCCTAAATCAGATAAAAATAGCATACCTCCTGCTCTGTACTGCAACTCTGTATGCAGCTAGTCAGCAAAAGAGTAACACAAAGCAGAAGCCATGCCGGTCCTCCTCCACAGTGGTGGCTAACAGTGGCTCTGTGTCCCTCTTGTGCTGGCTTCATGTTCTTTTGACTTGAATACAAATTTAATCTTCAATATATACACTTACAGGGAAACCTTTGAAGCATTCAATATACTTACAGGGATGAAAATCATAGCCACCAGATCATACCTCTGATGAACAGATCCACACTAATGCCTTTATGAATAAATTGTGGTTCTCAATAGAAATTATCCTCTGAAAATAAATGAGCGATAAGCCTAGGGGGTGGCGGAGCAAAAAAAGTATGGTTGAGAAGACCCCAGGGAATGAAAGAGTCCCATGTTCCATACAGCAACACTCTACCTGTTCCTTCCTATTGAGGAGGCCCACACTCTATCAGTAAGACAAATGGTTGCAGAGGAATACTCAAATGTAGAGCATTTAGTAACATAATGTACAGGTCAAAGCTGACAAAAAAGGGTAAAGTGAGTAGCACTGCAAAGAAAGAAAAAATAAATGAGGGAGAAGGGAATAAAAAGGATGGGGAGGGGAAAATTAAGGAAAGGGTACCCAACTGAGGTCTCCCAGAAGGGATAGGTGTCTGCCCAGAATAATGTAGACCAGTCCTTTAGTATAGTGGTCATCAACCCTGTCCTCAGCACCCACTAACAGCGGGCCAGGTTTTATGTATTATATTGGGAAGATGCAGACTAGAATACTGTAATCACTGAGCAGAAAATTATATCACCTGTGATGTATTTCGGTTATCTTGCAAACCTGGCCTGTTAGTGTGCCCTGAGGGCAGGGTTGATGACCACTGTTTTAGTAGATCGACAGACAGTGGTCTTGGAAGTATTGTGAACTTGGGTGATAGAGGCCAAAAAAGTGATAAGTAGAAATAGATGTATACATGGAGCCCATACCTTATTGACAGCTGTAACGGTATTTCCAAGGCATGGGACTATGCATTTTATAAACTGATTAAAGAAATTCCTGCTACTCCATCCATTTTTGCACAGATTAGTTAGGTGTTGAATAGGTGGAAGTCTGGTACTATATATATATATATATATATATATATATATATATATATATATATATATATATATATATATATATATATATATATATATATATAATTTTTTTTTTTTACACTTGGCGCAGTGGAGGTAGAAGATATAGAGGGTGGAGTCAGTTACAAATATATATTTTTTATATATATATATATATATATTTTTTTTTTTTACCAACGGTACAAAAGACTAAATTGTAATTTTAATTATGAATACAGGTTGAACTAAACATGGCAAATGTGAGTAGAAAGGTAGAAATATGGTCTAATGCTGCATACACACGATCTGAGTTTTTGTTGGAAAAATCTTGGATGGTTTTTCCGACGGAATTCCGCTCAAGCTTGGCTTGCATGCAGATGGTCACACAAAAGTTCTCTCAACTTTCGACCTTCAAGAGCGCGGTGACGTACAACACTACGACGAGCCGAGACAATGAACTTCAATGCTTCTGAGCATGCGTAGGAATTTTGCACGTCGGAATTTCCGATCTGAACTTTTTCCGTCTGAAAAATAGAGAACCTGCTATCAATCTTTTGCTGGCGGCAATTCCGCCAGCAAAAGTCAGATGGAGCATACACACGGTCGGAATTTCCAACCAAAAGCTCTTATCGGACTTTTGCTGATGGGATTTCCGATGTGTGTGTGTGTACGGGGCTTAAAGGTTATTTAATTTGAGTTGTGTGTAGATCAGGAAGAACTAGAACTTTTCCTTTTTAAAAAACACTTCTCTTATATTCGCTGACCGATACAGCTCCTCTCATAACCAATGGGTTGTTATGCCCTATTACTAGGAGATACTAGGCATTAGTTGTAACACAACACTCAGAACTCTTAGTAACGCCCAGGGGGCGGTCCCTTGGGCAACCACCCTCCCATGCAGTCATCAGTTTTATTTTACCTAGTGAAGGAGAAGGACCTAGGAAAACTTCGGGCCCATCGGTCCATGCTTTTTTATGCAGAAGCGTGACTTTTTGCACAAGATGATTGTACCTGTGATTTACTATAAACAGCCGGCTGGGTGACGGGCTGGATACCCTTATCCTTGTAGTCTCCCAGTCCGGCCATCGAGCGAGTGCAGGCCGCAGCTATGCGTTTGGCAGGCCACGACGTAGCCTCAGCTCCAGAGGTGGTCGGTGAGCTTTTATGCTCCGGAGCATACATATGACTGATGTCTGTGTTACAGTATGCCGGGCCAGCAGCCACCCTGTACTGATCGGTGAGTGGGTCTGATGGAATGTCTCCCAGCTCTTCAGGACTGGTAAGTACAGCTCTCCCTGCCTCGGTGGGGCTGAGCAGCTGGGGATTCCCTGGGAGGTTGATTTGGGGGTCCATCACCTCCCTCTCTTCTCTCCCCTGTCCCTATCTTCCCTCCCCCCTCTCTGGGGGGATGCTGCATGTGGCTGCTGAGCGGTGTGTGTGTGTCTATGCAGAGGCTCTCTGGGGGGGCTCTCATCTGGGGGGGGGGGGCTGCGCTGGCTAGCGGTGTCCCAGGTCCTGTTCTTCATGCCCCTGGAAGGTGTCTGAGTTTTTGCTGATGTCCTGTACAGCGCTGTGTTCACTGCCATCGTTTTCTCCCTGTACCTCATGGAGCTGCTTCGGCGGCCATTTTAGGTGTGGGCAAGGGCAGCATGCTCTCCTTGGCTTCAGCTGCCATTTTCCTGGTGATCTCCTATACAGGGCACTGGCGGACATTTTCTTAAAGCCTGAACACGGTTTTCAGTGTTCTCTAGTGGCAGCATGTGCTCCTGTGCGCTCTCAGCCATTTTCCCTGTGTTTTAGGTCTTTGTACTGGATGCTGAGCGACCATTTTATTGAAGCCTGAGCACATTTCAGAGCGGTTTTGGCGCCATTTGCAGCTGCTGCCACCGACACAGCTTTGTTTCCTCTGCACCTGGGAGCCCACAGGGACTACAGGCACTACTTGCTGGATAGCGCAGAACTCCTCAGGGTGGTGAGTCCGGCAGGAAAGAGCCCCTCAGCCAGCGGCAGTGAGGAGGGTGGGACTGTCACTGTCCTAAGTCCCCTTAGGGTGGCAGACAGGGTAGGGTCAGCATGGCTTCAGAAACTGGTGTTTCTTCCCCCAAAATCCAGGCAATTGCAACCGGGTCATCTGCAGACTGCGCAGTGCCCTTGGACACCCTGACGGCGGTCCTCAATTCGTTTGCTGCCAAGATGGAGGCGGTGCGTGGGAAGAAAGGTGCAATAAAGCGGCCCCTGCCCCCCGTCCTCTGGGGAGAGCTCTGATGCAGACTCGAGTCCTACTGAGGCTGGTGACCCCTGTTCTGTCTTGTCAGATGACGCTGACCAGGACCATTCGGACAGTGAGGATGAGTCCCCGCCCTCCCCCCGGGTCTGTGCGCGACAAAACGCTTGTTGGAGCACTTATCACAGCTGTGCGTGATACCCTGAAGATTCAGGAGCCGGAAGATCCCTCTGCTGATGTAGCAGTCCCTTTTGGGTCCCACAAGCCAGCACGTTCTCCTAAGGTCTTCCTGTATCTGACTTATTTTGACAAGTTAATTTACAAGGAATGGGGTCGCCCGCAACAGACCTTTTCGGTCCCCAAATACATGGCGGTGCGTTACCCTTTTGAGGAGAGCCTTCTCAAAAAATGGTCGGCTCCTCCGGTCGTGGACTCCCCCAGTGTCCAGGTTAAATAAAGTAACCACGATCCCGGTAGAGGGGACTCCTGCATTCAAGTATCCCACGGACAGGAAGGCTGAGGCAGTGGCTCGTTCCTTCTTTATGGTTGTGTGGTCAGCCATGCGACCAGTACTGGCATCCGCACTTGTGTCGCAGACACTGACTGGGCAAAACTTTTGCACCAAGAATTGGGAGAGCAACAGGCTTCTCCTGTCTGCGTGGAACTAGCAGACCAACTAGTGCAAGGCCTTAAGTACGTCTGTGATACTCTACCTCTGTTATCCAGGGCTTCAGTGTCAGCTGTGGTGGTAAGGCGCCTGATTTTGCTAAAATGCTGGTCTGACCAGGCATCCAAAAAAGCCCTGACGGATCTTCCCTTCCTTGGCGACCGGCTCTTTGGAGTCTCTTTGGATGACATTATTAACAATGCCACCGGTGGTAAGAGTACCTTACTCCCACAGGCCAGGAAGGCTAAGGAGCCATGCCGTAGGGAAGGGCCCTCTTTTTCCGCTCACAACTGCTTTTTCGTCCGCCCGGAGCTTCGGAAAAACGCCCCCAGCCCAACAGGACGTCCACGGATGGACAAAAACATCCCTGAAACCTCAAGCCTGCAAATAAAAGTTCTACTGCATGAAGGTTTGCCCCCACCCATGTCTCGGGTGCGGGGTCGCCTTCGGGATTTTGCAGCCCAGTGGTCCTCTCGGCTATCCGACCAATGGGTCTGCGATCTGATTTCCTCAGGCTACAAGATAGTTTCTCTCTTGGCCGCCAACCAGATTCTTCCCCTCCAGGATACCCGTATTCCCTGCTCACGGGAGGCCCTCTTTGGGGCAGTAAGGGACCTGCGGAGTCGTGGGGTGGTTGTACAGTTTCCGGAATCGGAACGTTTCCAGGTATTCTACTCAAATCTGTTCGTAGTTCCCAAGAAGGAAGGGGTAAGTCCAATCTTGGACCTAAAAGCCCTCAATCACTTTGTAAAAGTGCAGAGGTTCAGAATGGAATCAGTTCACTCAGTAGTTGCTGCACTTCATCAAGGGGACTCCCTGGCATCCTTGGACATCCAGGATGCGTACCAGCACATACTCGTATGCCTTTGGCATCAAAAGTTTGTGCGGTTTACGGTCAGGGAAGCCCACTACCAGTTTGTGGATTTTCCTTTTGGTCTGGCATCAGCCCCTCGAGTCTTTACCAAGGTATTGGCTCCAGTTTTGGCGTTGCTGCGGCAATGTGGGATCGCGATTGTGGGATACCTAGACAATCTCCTCCCAAGGGCATCTTCCGCCTCAGAATTGGAGGAGGATGTGGCGATCTCCATGCAGACCCTGCAAGAATTTGGGTGGCTGTTGAACCTAAAGAAGTCGGTGATTGTACCGACCGAGCATCTGGAGTACCTAGGCTTGCTGCTGGACTCCATGGAAGAGAGAGTTTTTCTCCCTTCAGACAAACTGCAGACTCTCAGATCCGCGGTAAAACTGCTTATGAACCGCAAGTGATTGTCGCTCTGCTTTTGCATGCGAGTCCTGGCACTCATGGTAGCCTCCTTCGAGGCGGTACCTATTCCACACCAGAGTCCTGCAGAAGGAGATTTTGACAAAATGGGACATATCTGTTGTCCCTGGATCAACAGATCTAGGTGAGCCAGTCAGGGATTCCCTGATCTGGTGGCTGAGGTCCCCGTGATTCAGTCCGGGAAATCGTTCCTATCCGGCTGGGGTGGAGTGATGGGGGTTCAGTCGGCTCAGGGCCTCTGGTCGACAGAAGAATCCAAGTTGCCGATCAATCTGCTCGAATTGTGCCTCTCCACATGGTCGATGAGAATTCAGGGGCATCCGATCAGGATCCAGTCAGACAACGCCACAGCTGTGGCATATGTCAATCACCAAGGGGGAACAAGAAACTCAGCCGCTGCACGGGAGGTCGCTCACATACTTCGGTGAGCAGAGTGACACGTACCGGCCCTGTCAGCCATATACATCCCGGGAATGGAGAACTGCTGTTGCATCCAGAGATATTCAGGTTACTGTGCCTGAGGTGGGGCACACCAGACGTGGATCTTCTGCCTTCCTGTCTCAATCGGAAGGTGCCAAGATTCGTGTCCAGGACAAGAGATCTGTGGGCAGACACGCTGGTGGCTCCGTGGGATCAGTACCAGCTGATCTACGCCTTTCCTCAACTGAAACGGTTACCACGTCTGCTACGCAGAGTGGAAGCCGAGGGGATCCCAGTAATACTGGCTGCCCCAGATTGGCCCCAGCATCCTTGGTACGCAGACCTAGTGCACCTGGTGGCAGACTCACCCTGGTGACTGCCATTGCGAGAGGACCTTCTGTCTCGAGGTCCGATTCTCCATCCTGCTTTACCGCTGGCTTTAACGGCATGGCTATTGAGAGCCAGGTGTTGAGGAACCGGGGTCTGTCAGACACTGTGATCCCAACTATGCTGAGAGCACGAAAATCTTCTTCTCAGAAGATATACCACCGTACCTGGAAGGCCTACATCTCCAAGTGTGAGGAGAAAGGATGGCATCCGCGCTCCTTTTCTATATCCAGGATCCTGCTGTGCCTTCAGCAAGGAGTAGACCAGAAATTGGCATTAAGCACCATTAAGGGGCAAATTTCAGCCTTGGCTTTCTTTTTTCAGCGGCCCCAGACATCTCACTCATTAGTGAGTACCTTTTGTTCAGGGGGTACGACATGTAGTCCCTCCAGTGCGTCCACCATTACCCCCATGGGATTTGAACCTGGTGTTATCGGCGCTTTAAAAAACGCCGTTTGGGAATATCAGGGAGATTCCCCTGTTGACTCTTTCCCAGAAAGTGGTCTTTCTAGTGGCCATCACATCGGCCAGGATCTGGTTATCCACAAGGATAAGGTGGTGTTGCGTCCGCAACTGTCCTTTCTACCAAAAGTGGTCTTGGCTTTTCATATTAATTAGGACATTGTATTATCATCTGTGTCCTAAGCCAAAGCACCCTAAGGAGGTGGCCCTTCAAGCTCTGGACATGGTTCGGGCTCTGAAGGTGTACTTGTCTGCCACTGCTCCCTTTCGGGAAGGCAGACTCACTGTTTCGGTGGCTAGTCCCAAGAAAGACATGGTGGTCTTGTCGGCCACCATTTCCAGGTGGATCAGACAGATTGTAATACAAGCCTATGCCTTGAAGGGGCAGGTGCCCCCCTTTACGGTCATGGCCCACTCCACAAGGGCAGTCGGAATGTCTTGGGCCTTCCGACACCAAGCATCTGTCGCTCAGGTGTGTAAAGTGGCGACCTGGTCGTCTGTCCACACGTTTACCAAGTTCTACAAGTAAGACGTCCGTGCATCGGCTGATGCCTGTTTGGGCTGCAAAGTTTTGCAGGCGGCCGTATAGCTGCAATTGAATATGCAATATACTTCCTTTTTTTTTTTTTTCTGGTTTCTTCGATAAAAACAGTACCGTTAAGTTAATGCGCTGTTGCATTACATTCCGCAGTTTTTTGTGCGGTTGTGGGTAGTCACTCTTGTTGAGGGTACACTGGTTTTGTGGTGGATTTCTCCATGCACTGTTGTTTTTTTGTGGGTGAAGTATCACTAGTTCCCACTTGCCACGGTAGATGACGTTTTTATGCCGTTTTCCCATCCCTCGTTTGGCACTGCTTGGGGACGTCCCAATGGTTATGAGAGGAGCTGTGTCGGTCGGTGAATATAAGAGAAAATAGGATTTTTTGTACTCACTGTAAAAATCCTTTTCTCTGTAATTCACTGACCGACACAGCAACCTCCTTTTTACCTTTACGTTCTACTGCTTGTTGACGTACTGATGACTGCATGGCAGGGTGGAGGGTTGTTGCCCAAGGGACCGCCCCCTGGGCTGAACTAAGAGTTCTGAGTGCTGTGTTACAACTAATGCCTAGTATCTCCTAGTAATGGGGCATAACAACCCAATGGTTATGAGAGGAGTTGTGTCGGTCGGTGAATTACAGAGAAAAGGATTCTACGGTGAGTACAGAAAATCCTATTTTACCAAGCATCTCTAGTTTCTATTTGTTCTTTGTAGTTCTAGTCAACCTTTTAAATACCAGAATCACCGTAATTTTGGGTCTCTTAGTAAGTACAGTATATTTTGACTAACAATGTGGGCTATTAACAAAGAACTGTGCAAGCGCAACTCTTCTAAACCCTTAACAAGGAGCAGCCCCTTTGTTACATAGTTAGTAAGGTTGAATAAAGACACCAGTCCATCCAGCTCAACCTGAGTGAGTGTCTACAATTGTCCCTATCCCCGTACATTGCACACTCACTTCGGTCCCTACCCTCAAGGAGCCCACAATCCAAGGTCCCCATTCATATACTAGGGCCAATTTCGGACAGAAGCCAATTAACCTACCTGCATATCTTTGGAGTTAGGAGCGATCTGTTCTGTGGCTTTTTTTTTTTTTTTTTTTTCAGGCAGCACACAGTACAGAGAGTTGGAGCTGCATGCCAGGATCTGTCTCTGCTCATCCCTGCCTCCTGCTGGTCTCAAAGCGGAAGGAGGTTCAGTTTGTGTAGGCTCTGCTTGTGTACTGCAGTCACTACATGGGCAGAGAAAGATGTGAGCTGTCTGACAGCTCACATTCTATACAGCAAAGTAATACCTGGCAGGAATCTGTGGCATTTTTCTATTTGGCGAAAAAATCTGATGGGGAATTATAACTTACCCTTACTCTATTCAAAGGAAAATAAATGTTTTTCCTTCAGAGAAAGATGTCAGTGCCTGTTGTGGAACTTAAGAATATGCAACTATTTAAACTGTCCATAGCCTGGCTGAGGTTACGCTTTAACCACTTCCCGATCGGCGCACGATGATGTACGTCAGCAACATGGCATGGGCAGGCAAATTGGCGTACAGGTACGTCCATTTGAAATTGCCTCCCTGCCATTGCGTGCGTGCATCGGTTGGGACCCCCGTGAGTCCGGTCGCGGGTCCTGTGGACTCGATCACCGTGGGGATACCCACGATCGTCTCACGGGGAGGCTGAACGAGGAGATGTGGAAGTAAACGGCATCTCCCCGTTCTGCCTAGCAACAAGTGACACCGATCTCTGCTCCCTGTTATTGGAGCAGAGATCAGTGTTCACTAACACACAGCCCAGCCCCCCATAGTTAGTAACACGCCCCTAGGACACACATAACCTCTACACTGCCACCCCCTGATTAACCCCTTCACTGCCAGTGTAATTTACACAGAAATCTGTGAATTTCTATAGCACTGATTGCTGTATAAATAACAATGGTCCCAAAAATGTCCGATGTGTCCGCCATAATGTCGCAGTCACAATAAAAATTGCTGATCACCGCCATTACTAGTAAAAAAAAAAAAAAAAAAAATTATTAATAAAAATGCCATAAAACTATCACCTATTTTGTAAACGCTATAAATTGTGCGCAAAAATATGTAGAATACGTATCGGCCTAAACTGAGGAAAAAATGTTTTTTTCTATATTTTTGGGGGATATTTATTATAGCAAAAAGTAAAAAATAATGTGTTTTTTTTCAAAATTGTCGCTCTTTTTTTTGTTTATAGCGTAAAAAAGAAAAACCGCAGGGGTGATCAAATACCACCAAAAGAACTCTATTTGTGGGAAAAAAAGGATGTCAATTTTGTTTGGGAGCCACTTCGCACAACCGCGCAATTGCCAGTTAAAGCGTTGCAGTGCTGAATCGCAAAAAGTGGTCTGGTCTTAAGCCAGCAAAATGGTCCAGTCTGAAAGTGGTTAAAGCAGGGAATAAACCTAAAATGATTATTTTGCTAACTAGCCATTAAAAATTTATTTTCTTACCTTCTAATACTGCATCCTTTTAAGTACAGTATGTTGAGATTATCCCACAAGGCATTTTATCCATACTTTAAATATACCAAAGCACGCCTTTGACCCCTGCTTTAGCGCTCAAAGACAAAATATGAGAAATATAGAATAGGTTATGACTTGAAGGCATTAATCAGTCATTGTTCCATAACATCTTGAAGCCTTAATGTGTGTCTTTTCACTCTGAATACTCAGTGTTTTACAAGGTTAAATGCCCAAGTACATTTCTGCAGTTTCCCACATATTCTGACCCTGCAGCTAATGAGATGAGTAATTAATTTTTTTCCGGCTATATAAAGGAGTGGGATAAATGATAGCAATGATAATTTAGCCTGACTGCTATGTTTCTCTTCAACAGACCAAAGAAGAAAGAGAAAAAGAAGAAAGACGTATTTCTTTGGAAAGGACAAGCTACTCAATGTTAGAATCTCAGGTCAGCAATGCTGCAGTGTACAGCATGATTAAATGTCACTTTAACCATACCCATTTTAACCCCTGTGTACACTATGCTGTAGATTTGAGCGTTCCGACTAATTCTGGAAAAAGACAATAGGTAGAAATGTATACTTTAATTCAAATAACCTTTCTTTTCCCCAAGGGGCATACAATAATGTACTACTATGTCTTGCAAGCATGCTTATACATCTGATGCTGGTATTCATTTTAAGTTGGTTATTATAATTTAGATATTCAGAGCTGAGAACTATTAAAACAAGGAATTTTGATACCAAAAAGTCCAAATAAAGCAACCTTTTATCATTGGTGTACCCATTTACAGTGTATCACAAAAGTTGTATTATGTTGTTTCATGTGAAAACACTGAAGAAATGACTTTGCTACAATGTACAGCTTGTATAACAGTGTAAATTTGTTGTCCCCTCAAAATAACTCAACACACAGCCATTAATGTCTAAACCGCTGGCAACAAAAATGAGTACACCCCTAGGTGAAAATGTCCAAATTGGCCATTTTCCATCCCCGGTGTCATGTGACTCATTAGTGTTACAAGGTCTCGGGTGTGAATAGGGAGAAGGTGTGTTAAATTTGGTTTTATTACTCTCTCTCTCATACTGGTCACTGGAAGTTCAACATGGCACCTCCATGGCAAAGAACTCTGAGGATCTGAAAAAAAGAATTGTTGCTCTACATAAAGATAGCCTAGGCTATAAGAAGATTGCCAAAACCCTGAAACTGAGCTGCAGCATGGCGGAAAATCCCATGCAGCGGTTTACCAAGACATGTTCCACTCAGAACAGACCTTGCCATGGTAAAACAAAGAAGTTGAGTGCACATGCTCAACGTCATATGCAGAGGTTGTCTTTGGAAAAAAGAGCGTATGAGTGCTGCCAGCATTGAAGGGTTGAAAGTGGGGGGGGGGTCAGCCTGTCAGTCTTCAGACTATATGCCACATACTGCATTAAATTAGTTTGCATGGCTGTTGTCTCAGAAAGAAGCCTCTTCTAAAGATGATGCACAAGAAAGCCTGAAGTTTGTTGAAGATGAGCAGACTAAGGACATGGATTACTGGTGGAGCCATGTCCTGTGGTCTGATGAGACCAATATAAACTTATTTGGTTCAGATGGTGTCAAGCGTGTGTGTCGCAGCAACCAGGTGAGAAGTACAAAGACAAGTGTGTCTCGCGTACAGTCAAGTATGGTGGTGGGAGTGTCATGGCCTGGGGCTGCATGAGTGCTGCCGGCACTGGGGAGCTACAGTTCATTGAGGGAACCATGAATGCCAACACATACTGTGACATACTGAAGCAGAGCATGATCCCCTCCCTTCGGAAACTGGGCCGAAGGGCAGTATTCCAACATAACGACCCCAAATACACCTCCAAGATGACAACTGCCTTGCTAAAGAAGCGGAGGGTAAAGGTGATGAACTGGCCAAGCATGTCTCCAGACCTAAACACTATTGAGCATCTGTGGGTCACTCTTAAACGAAAGGTGGAGGAGCGCAAGGTCTCTAACATCCACCATCTCTGTGATGTTGTCATGGAGTGAAAGAGGACTCAATTGGCAACCTGTGAAGTTCTGGTGAACTCCATGCCCAAGAGGGTTAAGGCAGTGCTGGAAAATAATGGTGGCCACACAAAATATTGACACTTAGGGCCCAATTAGGACATTTTCACTTAGGGGTATGCTCACCTTTGTTGCCAGTGGTTTAGACATTAATTGCTGTGTGAGTTATTTTGAGGGGATGGCAAATTCACACTTTTATACAAGCTGTGCACTCACTGCTTTACATTGTAGCAAAGTGTCATTTCTTTAGTGTTGTCACATGAAAAGATATAATAAAGTATTTACAAAAATATGAGGGGTATACGCAATTTTGTGAGATACTGTATATAGTTTGCTCTTGTTTATATTTAATGAATTTTGTGGAACAAATAGCCATTTAACCACTTGCCAACTGCCCTATAGCAGATTTACTGCTTCAGGGCGGCTGTTCTGTGCAGAATCGTGTATATATACATGATTCTGCGCTTCTGGGTGGGGGGCACATACTGTTTCTGCTGTGATTAGTCACAGCAGGTGTCGGTCGATGGATGTCTGCTGGTACCCACTGATTAGCGAGGAGACAGGCTGGACGAAGCTCTGCATATGTAAACAAGGCAGAGCTCCGTCCTGTCAGTGGGGATGTGCTAGATTTTGTTTCCCTGCAAAGCAGTGAATATGATCCAGCACATCCCTTAGTAAAAACACGTGAAAGTAAACACAAAAACACGAGTTAGGCACACAGTGAAATTTTTGATCGTCCTAGATGTTTAAAGTGGAACTTCACTCTCCCAATCAACATTGATTATTTGTAATCCTCATGCTACTAGCATTCGTAAATGGGAAAGTTTTTTTCTTTTTAATTTCCTCAGTTACTTCCAGGTTTCCAGGCTTAGGCAAATTATGCCATACATCCCAGTAGCCTTCAGGAGAGGAGGAGGGGTTTTCTCAGCTAAGCACACTCCCTGTAAGCATGCTTGAGTGAAGGGCAAATGGATTGCAGGAAATAAATGCTACATGAATTATTTGTCCTTATTCATGATGGCCATGACCAGAAATTCTGGGGGGGGGGGGGGTGGTTTTCAAAACAATGTCTCAACAAAATAAAGCATGGAGACATGGATGGGGGACTTTGCTTTGAATAGTAAAAATTAATCAAATGGTGTTTGTGGTACTCAGATGCAGTGAAGATCTGCTTTAACCCCTTCCCAGCAAGTGTCATTAGTACGGTTACAGTGCATATTTTTAGCACTGATCACTGTATTGGTGTCACTGGTTCCCATAGTGCCAGATTGTCCACCGCAATATCGTAGTCCCAATTTGTAGAATGGAGACTACTGATCAGATTGACTCCATGTGAAAAGAGCGGATATTCAAAAACTGGTTTAGATCCTTGAGATCTAAAATGGGTCTACATCCCGGTTGGGTTTTGGTACCATGAAAGACCCTAATCCTCGCTCTTCCAAGGGGACCACCGATATCACTCTTTGAGACAAGAGATGATCCAAAGCTAGAAAGAGAGACTTGTTTTTCACTGGATCTCTGGGAACATTTGATCTGAGAAAACGAGTAGACGGGAGTTCTCGGAACTCTAGTTTGTAACCTAGAGATATTGAGGAAGCCACCCATCTGTCTTCACATTGTTCCTGCCAGACCCTTGAAAACTGCAAAAGCCCCCCCCCCCCCACACTCGAGCGAGCGGGGGCGCCCCTTCATAAGGAGGTTTTAGTATTTTGTTTTGTGGTTTTCCTCCCCCAGGGCCTCTTTTGACCCTGGAACTGACCCTGAGGTTTACCGCTTGAACCTGACAGTGGAGGCTGTCGTTACTGCCTGGAAGCTGATGCTTCTGGCACTGGTGAAGAAGCTTGTCTAAAAGAAAAACGCTTAAACTTCTTAACTGTTAAAAGGGAACTTTTTCCATTAGAAATTCTTTGCATTTACTTATCCAGATTGTCTCCAAATAACTGTTCACCGTGAAATGGAAAACTGGCCAGGAGCTTTTTGCATGGCGCTTTGGCTGACCACTTTTTCAACCATAAGATTCTACCCACATGTACCAGCCGTAGCATAAGCCATGAGGCCTGGAGAATAGAATCTTTCATAGCGTCTACTGTAAAACACAATGCCTCTGATATCCCGGCCAAATCTTGGGCCTGCTGATCAGGAATAATTTTGAGTACCTCTATAAACTGGTTGTTTAAGGACTGCTGCCAGAGTAGGCTGAATCACTGAACCTTTGAGCTATCTGATCCTTCCACATTGGGCTCTTCGGACGAGGAGTCATCAGCCTCTTCCTGGTCCCCTGAGAGAAATTTGTCATCTCTCATCCCTTGTTCCTCAGTATGGGGGTCCTGAGTAATGGACGGGGGGCCTGCTACGCTTAGTACATCTGAGATGCAATTAAAGCATCAATTTTTGGCTCCAAGCCTAAAATGTTTGAGGAAAAAAACCTCTTCAGTAATATATACAGGGGCTGTTTTGTTAAGAGCAGCTGCAACAACCGACACCCCTAATGGCTCAATCTGACCAGCCACATCACTCTGAGGAGGATGCCATCTTTTTTTAAGATGGTTCTAGGCTTCCGCGTGACTGTAGAAGTCTTTCTAGAGCCCTTTTTTTAGGTGCTTTTATCCCCTCTTCCGACCATAGCTCGACGCACATAGCAGAGGTACCAGAAGGAACGCATCCACTGCTTGAGCAATAGTCCAGCCCTGCCGCTGCTATTAATGTCTGATGCAAAAGTAAATGTGTCAAAAGGAATGCCTGTGTAACCAAACCACTTTCATGCCCCTCTTGTTTTTGTGTCCCTCCGCAGCTTGTAGCAGTAACCCAATGATTTTTAAAACGCCCTTTCCCACGCTGAGTAGTGCGGCGTGCTGTTCGTTTTTTTGTTTTTTGTTTTTGTTTTTTGTGCTTCTTCCTCGTGAAGAGGGGTAGCAAATGGCACAGGTGGGGGCGTCTGGTGGGGAGGAAACTCCCTCCAGACTTATCGGAGGTCTGCTGCTGGCTGGAGGAAATGGAAGCTGCTGCACTGGACATATCATGAGCTCTCTCAAGGAAGCGTGAGAAGGTATGTGCGGTCTATACAGCCCCCAGTAGTGACACAAAAGCATGACAACATTTACCAACTTAAAGGAGACATCCATAAGAAAATTTAAAAATTTCTTAGAAAACTCCACCTTTCCTGCCACAGGGTTTTCTATGGTAAAACCAACAGACCCAATCTTCACCCTCCACAGTGGGTTCTGTTAACCACTTAAGCCCCAGACCATTTTTCAGGCCAAAGACCAGAGCTCTTTTTGCGATTCGCGTCACTTTAACGGACAATTGCGTGGTCGTGTGAAGTGACTCCCAAACAAAATTGACGTCCTTTTTTCCCACAAATAGAGCTTTCTTTTGGTGGTATTTGATCACCCCTGCGGTTTTTCTTTTTTGCGCTATAAACCAAGAGCATCAATTTTGAAAAAAATAAACGCATTATTTTTTACATTTTGCTATAATAAATATCCCCCAAAAATATATAAAACAATTTTTTCCTCAGTTTAGGCTTCTTCTACATATTTTTGGTAAAAAAAAAAAACGCAATAAGTGATTATTGATTGGTTTGCACAAAAGTTATAGCGTTTACAAAATAGGGGATAGTTTTATGGCATTTTTATTCATTTTTTTTTTTTATTTACTAGTAATAGCAGCGATCAACGATTTTTATCATGACTGCGACACTATGGGCGGACACATCAGAAATTTTTTGACACATTTTTGGGACCATTGTCATTTATACAGCAATCGGTGCTATACAAATGCACTGATTCCTGTGTAAATGACAGTGCCAGTGAAGGAGTTAACCACTAGGTGGCAGTGTAGGGGTTAAGTGAGCCCTGGGGAGTGTTTCTACCTGTGGGGGGGCGTGGCTGTGTATGACACGTCACTGATCTCTGCTCCGATCACTGGACACTGTCACTTGGCAGAACGGGAGATGCTTGTTTACATTAGCATCTCCCCGTTCTTCCTTCTCGTGAGACGATCGTGGGTATCCCTGCGGCGATAGAGTCCGCGAGACCCACAATCGGACTCACGGACCAATGGCATAGCAGCAAATTTAAAGGGATGTACCTGTACACCCAATTGCCTGTGCGTGCCATTCTGCCAACGTATATTGGCGTGCACCGGTTGGCATGTGGTTAAACCTTCAGGAGCTGGGGATCCTCGAGGAAACCCACAATCCTGGACCTGTAATAGCACCACCAGTAAAACTTTATGGCCTTCTACCAAAAGTACTGGATCCCAGGGTCCAGCTCTCTAAAAAGAGAAGCTTTTACAGGCAAGACCTTGTTTCTTCAGACACAAGGCCCGGGTACCATTCAATTCAGCCAAAAAGACACTTTGAATCCACCTTAGTTTTCACTTTTAGCATTTTTTCACCAGATATTTTTAGTCACTTTAAATTATAAAAAATTTTTATGTTTATTATATACATGTGCTTAATTCCAGTGTGCAAATCTATTATATTTAAGCAGAGTTTGTGCTGTTAATCCACCATATTTCTTAATATATTATTATTTATGTAAATTTTTCTTTTCACTATTGTTTTATCACTTAGCGCTGTACTTATTTTTTATTTGTCACTGATTTAGGGGTTTTCTTGTATTCTAAAACTTGAAGTGCTGGCTGCTCTACCGATTAATTTATTTTTATTGTTTGGATATTCATATCCCTTCTCTATTGCAGAGCTTGGCCTTTGGCTGTTTTTTATTTGTACATCTTTACTCGTGACCAACACCTTAGACACTGGTGAAAAAACTGAGGTACTCCCAGTAGTGGGAGGAGTTATATAGGGAATGTACTTTGTCTTGGGGCGTGCCAGTGTCTCATCACCTGAAGGTGGCCTATAACCCACATGGCTATATAACTACTATGGCTCTGTGTTCCATGATGTACAATAAGAAATTAAATTTATGTACAGCTTTGCATGACCGTGCAATTGTCAGTTAACCACTTGCTTACTGGGCACTTAAACCCCCCTCAGTCCCAGACCAATTTTCAGCTTTCAGCGCTGATGCACTTTGAATGACAATTGCGCGGGCATACAACACTGTACCCAAATGAAATTTTTATCATTTTTTTCCCACAAATAGAGCTTTCTTTTGGTGGTATTTAATTACAGCTGGGAGTTTTATTTTTTGCTAAACAAACAAAAAAAGATGCAAAAAAAAAATCATGTTTAATAGTTTGTTATAAAATTTTGCAAACAGGTCATTTTTCTCCTTCATTGAAGTGCGCTGATGAGGCGGCACTGATAGGCTGCACTGGTGGGCACTGATAGGCTGCACTGGTGGGCACTGATAGGCTGCACTGGTGGGCACTGATAGGCTGCACTGGTGGGCACTGATAGGCTGCACTGGTGGGCACTGATAGGCACAGTTAAGGCGGCACTGATAGGCACAGTTAAGGCGGCACTAATAGGCACAGTTAAGGCGGCACTAATAGGCACAGTTAAGGCGGCACTAATAGGCACAGATAAGGCGGCACTAATAGGCACAGATAAGGCGGCACTGATGGGCAAAGATGGGCACGGATGGGTGGCACGGATGGGTGGCACTAAGGGGCACTGATAGGTACCACTGATAGATGGGACTGATGGGCACTGATAGGTGGCACTGATAGGTGGCACTGCTGGGCGGCACTGATGGGCACTGGTAGATGACACTGATGGGCACGGATATGTGGCACTGGGGTGCAGCACCGTTGTTGAGGCAGGTTGTGGGCACTGTGGGTGGCACTGCTGGGTGGCACTGTGGATGGCACTGCTGGGTGGCACTGTGGGCACTGCTGGGTGGCACTGACGGGGGCACTTATGTTTTATTAAGGTGGCACTGGCAGGGGGCAGGTGGGCACTGGCAGGGCTGGCCATGATCGGGACTGATGTCCCGATCACGGCCGCCGGTGATCGGCTCTTTTTTTTTCTGACAGCGCGAGGAGGAATAATAGCTGATTACCGGCGCGAGGAGGAATAATAGCTGATTACATTGGCTGACAGCTGATCACGTGATATGGGGTCGGGATCGACCCCTTGCTCGGATCCGTGATCAGGCGAGTCTCATAGACTCGCCGATCGCGCCCCTCAGGGGGCGCGCAGGCCGCTCGTGCACGGGACGACGTCAATAGACGTAGTCCCGGCAAAGGAGGTCCGCGTTGTAGCCGTCATTCGGCTATAGCGTGGATCTCAAGTGGTTAAAGTAAGGCAGTGCCATATAGCAAAAAATTGCCTGGTCATGAAGGGGGATAAATATCCCGGAGGTCAAGTGGTTAATCTACACCAACATACAGTCACTTGGTAAACATGAAACCTTTCCAAATTCTTTAAGGGTGCACAAAGGATAATAATAAACAGACAACTCACAAGTGGCTTGCTCACCAGGTAACAATGCAGTCAACTAAATAGGCAGAAGTTTCTTTAAAAGACCAAGAACAGTTAGGCCGCGTACACACGCGGGGACTGTTCGCCCAACTTTGTCCGCTGAACAGTGTTTCGGCGGACAGTCCGCTCGTGTGTGGGCTTTCAGCGGACAGTTTCAGCGAACAGTCCGCTGAACAAGGTTTTTCGGAAATTCCGAAAAACTGTCCGCTGAAACTTTGTTTCAGCGAACAGTCCCCTCGTGTGTAGGCTTGTTCGTCAAACTAAGTTCCGCGCATGCTCAGAAAGGATTTACACGCCGAGGTTTGCATTGCAGTGTATAGGACGTCGTTTTCTAGTCCCGTCGTACGTGCCGTTCACGTCATCGCGCACGGTTTCAGCAAACTGTTCGTACGTCGTGTGTGGCCATGTCCGTCCATGCTAATTTTGAGCGGACTGTTTGCCGAAACTGTTTGACGGACAAAGTTGGGCGAACAGTCCCCGCGTGTGTACGCGGCCTTAGTCTTAACAACACAAGCTAATAAGGTCCAAAAATTCTGGCAAACATCAAACATTTTAATCAAAGGTTTATTTAAAAGAAAGCAGCATCATACAAAACAGAAAAAGCACCCCTTTAATATATAAAATAGGAAAAATCTAATTTTGCTAAAATGTTGGACACCCCATAAAGAGGGAACCATAATGATGAGCTCCCCTCCACACAAGACTATTGCCTCCTGGGATATTGAAACATTCACTCTGGTGGAGAAAGGCAGGGGCACCAGGCATGCTGAGTTATGCCTTGTCCATGTGGCTTAAGGAGAAGGTGTGGTAGAGCCTTCTATATAGGGAAGACCACTTAGAAAATAATCTGTTAGCACATCTCTGACATTTTGGGAAGCAATTTATGCGGTATTGTGAAATTCAATAAATATAAGCAAGAGCCACCTTGATATCATCTGCTTATCTCCTGTATGCAAACTTAGTACACCTATAACCAAAACTGGTTTCAGTTTTGACTAAAGTAGGGAATGGATAAATCCCTGTCGGTCCATTTTTTCACTGCCTGTGTGCCACCAGGGAGCGTTCCCTCTACTTTAAAATAGCAAATAAAGAAAAAAATAATATAGCGTATACACGAGTCATATTGTAATTGAATGTTAATAAAAATTGCCTTTTCGCTCTGTAATTTTCTGAAAATGCAATGCAATATGGCTACTTGGAGGTGTTCTTTATGCAGAATGTGTACAGCACGCCCCCCAGAAACATAATGTCCTGTTTGTGTGATTGGCCCACAAATTTTCCCAGAGGTCTGCACAAAGTTGGATGTCAGATTTCAGGCATCCCCTGTAACAAAATTTTCATTTTTGGTGAGATACTCCCAATAGGAACACGTCTGAAGGGCTGCAGGCCCAGCAGTTATCCTCATTAGTGCCCTGTGGCTGATTGATAATTATGAAACCACTCCCATTAGACTCACTTTCCCACATGGACACAGAGAAACAGGGATTTCTTCAGAATAACAAAAGGTAGGAATCTGCATTGTTTGTTAAACTCCTTGCATTGTATGTAGATCACCCAGAAGAGGATGTTTTCTCAACACAAGTAGGTATTATTTAACTATAGGGTATACATGCAAACTAAGAGCTGGCTAACCAAGCGGTAGCCCCACCTCCTTAAAAAAAAAAGCCTAGACGTTGCATTTACAAGACAGTTGGAGACTTCTAGTGTATGTTCTGCATAGTGTGCAGCATGACCGTGATTATGGATTACTTGGCATATATAATAATACACACACACCTCACAAAATTGAGTACACCCCTCACATTTTTGTAAATATTTTATTATATTTTTTCATGCGACAACACTAATGAAATTACTACTTTACATTGTGGCAAAGTGTGAGTGTACAGCTTGTATAACGGTGTAAATTAGTTGTCCCCTGTCATGTGACTCATTAGTGTTACAAGGTCTCAGGCGTGAATGGGGAGTAGGTGTGTTAAATTTAGTGTTATTACTTTCACTCTCTCATACTGAACACTGGAATTTCAACATGGCACCTCCATGGCAAAGAACTCTGAGGACCTGAAAAAAATGAATTGTTACGCTACATTATGTTTGTCTTAGGCTATAAGAAGATTGCCAAGACCCTGAAACTGAGCCACAGTACGGTGGCCAAGACCATACAGCAGTTTAACAGGAAAGGTTCCACTCATAACAGTGGTCGACCAAAGAAGTTGAGCGCACATGCTCAGCGTCATAGCCAGAGGTTGTCTTTGGGAAATAGATGTATGAGTCCTGCCAGCATTGCTGCAGAGGTTGAAGGGATGGGGGGTCGGTCTGTCAGTGGTAAGACCATACACCACACACTGCATTAAATTGGTCTGCATGGCTATCATCCCAGAAGGAAGCCTCTTCTAAAGATGATGCACAAGAAAGCCTGGAAACAGTTTGCTGAAGACAAGCAGACTAAGGACACCGATTACTGGAACCGTGTCTTGTGGTCTGATGAGACCAAGATAAATGTATTTGGCTCAGATGGTGTCAAGCGTGTGTGGCAGCAACCATGTGAGGAATACAAAGACAAGTCTGTCTTGCCTACAGTCAAGTATGGTGGAGGGGGTGTCATGGTGTGGGGCTGCATGAGTGCTGCCGGCACCAGGGAGCTACAGTTAATTGAGGGAACCATGAATGCCAACACGTACTGTGACATATTGAAGCAGAGCATGATCCCCTCCCTTCGGAAACTGGGCCGCAGGGCAGTATTCCAACATAACGACCCCAAACACACCTCCAAGACAACCTCTGCCTTGCTAAAAATGCTAAGGGTAAAGGTGATGGACTGGCCAAGCATGTCTCCAGACCTAAACCCTATTGAGCATCTGTGGGGCATCCTCAAACGGAAGGTGGCGGAGTGCAAGGTCTCTAACATCCACCAGCTCCGTGATGTCATCATGGAGGAGTGGAAGAAGACTCCAGTAGCAACCTGAGAAGCTCTGGTGAACTCCATGCCCCAAGAGGGTTAAGGCAGTGCTGGAAAATAATGGTGGCCACACAATATTGACAATTTCGGCCCAATTAGAACATTTTCACTCGGGTGTACTCACTTTTGTTGCCGGCGGTTTTGACATTAATGACTGTATGTTGAGTTATTTTGAGAGGACAGCAAGTTTACATTGTTATACAAGCTGTACGCTCACTACTTTACATTGTAGCAAAGTGTAATTTCTTCAGTGTTGTCACATGAAAAGATATAAAATATTTACAAAAATGTGAGGGGTGTACTCACTTTTGTGAGATACTGTGTGTGTGTGTGTGTGTATGTGTGTGTATGTATGTATGTGTGTATATATATATATATATTATACTTTTTTTTTCTTGCAATAAAAAAAGCTAAAAAAAAAATTACTTTTCTTTGCTCTCTAGCTACTAAATTGCTGAACCCATTTTGTGGACTGGACAAGTAGTAACAAGAATATGATTGATATATAGATATTATAATGTATATATCTTCAGTCGTTAACCTAGTCTTTTCTTATGATTAGTCCCAAAAATCAGGGTTGTATTATTGGTTACAAATGAATTGATGGGATTGTTGTGAAAAATATTGGACTTGCTGTCAGAATGCTTTGTTTGGGTATTGGAGCCATAAGCTCAAATTAATGTTTTCCAAGATCTGTCTGTTAACATATTCCTTGCAGTAACACTAAACAAACTGCTGTCTTATGAATTCAAGTAAATGCATCTGATTTTTGGATTCTTATTGGTTTTTCTTCCGCTAGCCAGGGGACATAGTGAAGAAACTTCAGGAAGCCAGAGCCACAAGCCCTGTGGCTACTTCTCAGCAGATCATTATGCAGAAAACTATCCCTTCATCCCCAGAGGTTATTTTCTATTTGTTTGAATTAGAAAAAAATCCACCAATGTATATATTGGTGCTTCATAGCATTAAGTAATTGCGACAGACTATATGAAGTAGCAAAAGATGATTCATATTGTGGGAATTTTTTTAAAGACTCCTGTGATGAGGGAGGCTATAAAAAGCCTTATATGGCACTTGGGTGAGAATCAGACTATTAGTGGCTATTCTAGCCTTCCTTCCTGCCTGTTGGTAAATCTCTTTTTGACTGAGCCAATCCTTGAGAAGACAAAAGGAAGCAACTGGCTTTCTTTTTTGACAGAAGAGTCACACCATGTGTAATTGCAGGAAGTGTCTCCATCCATTCTTGGGGAGGCATCTACCAGTCTATGTCCACCCTATAAAACCACCCTATGCCACACTGAAATAGTCCTTTGTAAACTAGGACTTTTTACCAATCGTTATATTTAAGTTGTATTAAAACTATAAGAAAAGGTGTAAGTATTTTCCATAGCAGCCAACTACACTCAATATTTTTAGACCGCATTGGATACATTTCAGGATTAATCATATTGGTTGCCATGAAGGATACCCACACGATCTTCTCCTATGTTTTTATATATAAAGCTTGATATGTAGATTGTGGAAAGCCTAGATGAACACTATTCAAATATAAAGCCCTACAATAAGGACAAATAAATGCTAATTTAGATTTTATATCTCATATAGGGCACTGACGATTGGGTTATTATAGACAAAGTACCCACTAAAATTGTTGATGGTGAAACAAAAACCATGATCACTTACAAGGTGACAACTGTGAGCAGTGACAAACCAGTTGAAACCTTTAAGACCAGCACTATTGAAACCCAGAGCCTGGATGCCTTGAAAATGGAAATTAGAGCTCAAGAAGAAGAAAACAGGCAGAAAATGTACACATTAGGAAAATCCTATGACGCAGTGTCTGGAAAAATTTTAACAATGACTAGCAAAGGTAAAGAAGGTGAAAAGTTATCACAGCCCTCAACTTTTGAAGTCAGACAGAAGTTGGAAAAGGACATTTCTGAAACTGTGAAAATAATTCCTGTGGCAGGAAAGTATGAGATTGTGGAAACGCTTAGCGATGATAAAGGTAGAAAGACTTCTGAGGCCCCAACTGTTAAAAGGAGAATGTCAGAGACTCTGACTCCCATTAAAGAGTCAGACTCCCAACTGTCTAGTCCAATAGAAGAGGTGCTGAAAAAAGTCCAGGAGTCAGACACCTCTATGAAGATTGTAGAAACAGTGATCTCAGAGAAAAGGGCAGAATTTCCAGATTATGGAATCAGTAAGACAGAGGGTCCTGGATGGAAGGATAAGAAGCTCTCAGAATGGCGATATACAAGAGATCAACCATTTACAATTGCTACTGCTCACTATGTCACCGAATCATCTGCATCCAAAGTGGTGGTAACAAGTGGCAATGACCCTATTCTCACAATTAAAAGCATGAATTGCAGACATCCCCCTGCTTCACAGTTCCCTTCTGTTCACTTTCAGCTTAACTTTATGTTGGCAACCAACTTTTTTATTTATCCGTTTTTATTATGGGCACTGCAGCCTTAGCAAGCATTGCGAACCTTTATAACCAACCATAAAAAAAAATCATGACTGAAAATATATTAATGTAACCGCTTGCTATATCAATAAAAGTGTGCTTAAGCCAGCATTTTCCCAGATCTAACAGCTTATTGGCTCTATTCAACAGGGTCTCCTAAAAATATATGCATTTAAAAAAAGGGCAATAAACATAGTTGTGGAAAAACTATTGGGCTTATGTAATCACATAGTCCAAAGAGCAATAGTTTTCAGCATCTTATAACCAGCTACTTAGAAACTTGCATTCTGCAGCTTGATGTGGTCAAGAAAGCTGATTTATTATTTAGTTGCCCTGTATTAGTGCAAAATACTGCTCATTGCCATATATTAATGAATAATAACAACGGGAAAAAAGCTGACAAATAATCTGACCATGTAGAAAGTTTTTGAAGCTTAAAGCTTAACTCAAGACAGATATAGAACACAAGAGTGAATGCAGCTCTAACCATGCATACATCAGTAAGTTTATTTTCTAAATATGAGTAGTGTAAGTTTCTGAACTTAACCTGCCGCTTAGTTAGCAGGGCTTGAGGGCAAGAAGTAGTAGCAGAAGGTGCAAAATCCGTTCATCTAATGGGACCAGACAGTAGAATGACAGATAGATGACCTCATCACTGCTTTTCATTATACTGTCCAGTCACATGCTGGGGCAGATCCAGGACAGCCTGAGTTTAGAGGAAGTAGGTTAAATGATGCTGCCCATGAAACTAAAAGCTTCATGTTGCAGAAAACCAGTACTGCAGAAAAGAGCTCTAGATTGAAACCAAAGCTGTTTTTTCGTTTTTTTAATTGCATCTTTTAATGGGCTATTTATTCTCAACTTGGTATTTTTGGCTGGAGTTTTCCACTGAGTGATATGCTTTATTAGACAACTCAAGGTATTAAATATACGTGCATTCTGGGTGCCTGAAATGACTTCCTCAGCCTTTATACAACTCTAAAAATGATTCTGAAACTCAAATACTTATACAGAGTTACAAGGAAGAAAGTTAATATAGAAAATAAAATAAAACCTTTTTGTTTTTTATATGTGTATTTTATTGCTCCTTGTAATTCTGTGTGTAAATATTTTGTTTTCAGAAAATATGTCGTGTATAAAGCAGGAAAAAGTGATTAAAGCCATCCTGAAAGCTTGCAAAAAATTTTTGCCAATAAAGGGTATCACTTAAACGCTAAACTTCCTGCAATAATTGATGACTAACACAGTGCAATATTCTAATACTGCTATTAATTTAATCATGAAAAGTTTCTGGAAGCTGACTTCTCACTGGCTAGTGTGGGATCATACAGTCTTGCACTTTAATATCGTTCGCCAGAAAATTTTACATGTGCTTACCCATTCTGTGAGACACTGCACGCTCAGCATCTTCCTTCCTGCGTGGAAACAAAAAATTATATTGTAGATTGTGACAGAACCCCATAGCTCTATAGTATAGCAGTGTGCTATCACATACCTCATAATCAGGGAAGCAGCATAGTTCTTTAGAATGCCCAGATAGTCTCTGTGGTGTCTGAAAAGGGTTATGGTATGTTGAAAATCTTGAAAATCACAGATAAAATTCTGTATATCATTAATGGGTTTGGGTGTGCGAGTTGCTAGGTTTAAAGAGATGGGGCTCATTAATTCCCAATAATTGGCAAGCCTTTTATGCTAAAAATACTTCTATTTATAATGTATAGCAGTTGGAGAATAAACATTTGTGGTGAAATTGTATAGTTGTGTTGTCCATACTCCGTAAGATAAATTAGACCTTCCAAAAAAAATGTACGGATTATGCTTGGTTTTTTTAGGTATTGGTACTAAAATTTGCTGTAATTTGTACCATTATAAAGCTTCAAATTAAATAAGGAGCACATTAACATTATTGAAGCTTCCTCTGTCCATCTCAATTAATTTTCATTACTTTGGGCTGTTGAATAGGGCCTCTGCTTTCTTACAAGCATTATAAATGTGTGCCAGTTTTATTTTCTTATTTTCTGCCATGTCCTTTAACCTTCATGGCTTCTTTCCCTGATATCCTATTGTGTTGTGCATTTATTGTATTAATATTTTTATTGTTTTTCTGTTGTAATTTTATCTCATGCCTATCAGTTTTGTCTTTTTCCTCTTAGTTATTAAATCAAGACCTGACTCTCTAAAGCCAGCTTTCAGGTCTTTCTTTCCTTGGCTTATCAGAGGAGTTGGGGAGCTCTGTGTTTTTTTTTTTTTTTTTTTTTTTTTTTTATATATTGTTTATTTATAATTTTGACTCTCCAGCTTTCCTCTCCTTGTGGTAAACCAGCCATGACAAAATATGATATGCTGATAATCTTAGTTCAGCAATAGTTGGAGAGATTGCTTTCTTGGAGGGCTCAGTAAATCTAAAATGCAAGTTGGCTTATTATCCAAAGGAAAAGTTGCACACCAATAATATCTTTACAGTCAAAACTTTAAATGACAAACATCTTTTAGCACATGGTGCTGTCCCCTGGACCACCTCTCTGACATATTTCACCTAAATGGCTTAATCATCATAGTCTGATTAAGGTCATTGGGTGAAACATTTTAAAAGGAGTGGAACTGGGGGCTGAACCACATGCTGAAGCTTTTTTGATTAGAGTTTTGTCTGTGAAGACATTTATTTTTCGTTAGATTATACCGAGCTGTGTGGAGGAGTGAAGAACTCCAAGCCAGCACCTGATTTCAGCATATGAGTGGAGCACTTGAAGGGTTGGAGTGGTGCACTTTAATTTGGCTCAAACACAAGTTGGCTTATGTAAAAGATACATTGGTAATAAGTAGATTAGCTGTACATAAAGGTTCCAAATGTTTATCAGAACTTTAGATTTTTGTAATAATATCGATACCTTGACAAATAATAAAACTGTAGGTCACGCTCAAATTGTGTATGAATTTAGGAACATTTAGATACAGTAAATGTTCATGAATCTAAAATGAGAGCCCTGCCAGTTGTCCTGGAATTCTACAGTTGCCGATATGTCATTAAAGTAACAATAACCTACTGTTTTGTCTTATTATTGTGATGTAGTCCTAACATTTAATCTAACATCCTTCAAGTCCTTTCTTCATAGTACATAAATAAAAAGTTGTTACTCATGAGCTGCACTATCCAGTCTTCCATTCAATCCCTGACTTCTCCTAATCCTGGCGTGCTTTCCTGACCTTTTGTTCAGCTACCACTGCTGTTCTCCCTCCAGTGTCTTATACACAAGCTCACAAAGTTCCTTCTTTGGTTCCTCATTCACATAGAGCTCTTTTGGGTTCTCTGAGATTGTTCCGATTATGTGACTTCCTGTATTATAAACTGCTTGTTTGCTCTTCTCTTATGCACATGCATATTTACAAAATGTATACAGAATCTGCAGTTGGACCTTAAAGCATCACATCCCTGCAAAGGAAGGATACTTTTAGTTTTATCAATTGTCTTAAATTAATCTTCCATTTTGAACCTCTGATGTTTTTTCTTTAACATTTTTTTATTTTTTTTATTTAACTAATTTAATTAAGCCAATTTGTGTTTTAGGTTTAGTGGCCCTCTATAGTGAAATGTGTTTCTCTTTTGCTATAGTTATGCTAGTTATTACTCCTCATGCTTTTGTCTGTTCATTTTACGACTGTCCCTCTATTTCTCTCTTCTATATGTCTCTGTCCTTTCAATGACTTTTCATTTCTTTGTTTGTTTAGACCAAACAGTCTTCTGGTGACAAACTCATGGATGGTTCTGATATCTACAGTTTATTAGAGTCTTCAAGAAAGCCATCTGAGTTTATAGGAGAGGTTACAACTGCTTCACAAAACTGGGCTCAGGTGGCTGCTTGATTGGATGTGCTTACTAGCTCTGTTATAGAACTTCTGATAGTAATACATGCATTTTTTTTGAGTGCCAAAGAAAAGAGGGTGATGTGAAATGACATAGCTGTAACTGCAGTGACACAATGATCTACAATCACTGCTACACTTAGAACCATTTAGATAATGCTCTGAAAATATTCTACATTAAATGTTTTTCAAAATGTTTAGAAAAATATACAGAAGCTTGGAGGACAAAATTATATAGCATCTTGGCTATTTGTTGCATAGTAATGGAAATTCTATTGGTATGAGTTTTGCATTTAATGAGATGTAAAATGAGAAGGAAGAGGGAAATAAATAAAATACTTCTATTTGACAAGGAAGCTTTAGTGCTGCGTTATCATATTTTAGAAATGGGCTACAAACATGTAAACATAAATAAATTCTCTTTTTCCCCAGCAGTTAATTTAGTGGTCCATTGAATATACATAAAAAAAAAAAGGAAATGTTTTATATTGGTTTACAATATTGCACTTCTTGCCCTGGATCTTATGATTCATACTTCCATTTTTAAAAATTCATTATTATGAGCTGTTTGTCTAGATGCGTGCAGACAACTGCAAGAGCACATTTTTAAACAAATGGGGATACGTTTATCCTCTCTTTCCGGAATCCCTTTTTTTTTTTAATATGCGTTTAAAGTTCTTTATCTACATAAATGGTTGTTAAAAAGTGTGTGGCACTAGTAAGATGATGTGCTCAAGAAATTCAGCTGTCGGTAAGGCAACGGGCCTTGATCAGGGCGTGATTTGTGTGCCCACCCCACCCATACTCGCCACGGATTTCCTAGAGCTCTGCCTGCCATTTATGCAACAGCATTGATGACATATTTATTCTAGCGGGCTTGCTAAAGGAAAAGAATCAGCTAATATAGCCTTAACCTATATTGAGGACTAACCCTAATAAAAATGTTTGAGGAGCCTTGTAAATTATACTACCATTATGGCTTCAACATGGTACCTTGAGATGTATATACATCTATACACTTATTATTCCTGTAGCATTTAGAAATGACTCTATGCACAGTAATGATGTGTTGATAGCCATCATTGGCAAGAAATAAAGAACGTACCATAATCTTTCGTAATTACCATCCTGGGTGCAGTTGACTTGTATCTGAACCAAAAAATGTGATGTAATACAGCTTACAGTACTTGGATACGAAGGCTGCAGTTGTTGTTTTTTAGGCTTTTTCTCTGTTTGTCCTGGTGAGCCTTCCAGTAACACACTTCCTAATGTGACAATGCTCACTTATACTGTATCTATAGAGAAGCTTGGTTGTCTTCCTAGGACAAAAGTTGTGCTAGGATTACAGAACACTACCTCTTCTCCATAACATAGCAGTGTTGTTATATAGCCCAAGAAGGTTTTAGGTGTTTTTATGCATATTACAAACAGATAAAACAAAATTCTTTTGGTGGTAAATTCAAAAGACCAAACAGGGGGCAATATTTCATTGTTAGGGTTTACATACATTTTTAAGATGTGTGCACCCATTATAGTTTCATCACGGGTCACATGGGTATTAGTTTTTATGCTTTAATCTAGACCTGTATGCCAGACAGCTAGTTTTCCTTTCTTTTTCACTGTTGTCCTTACTATTATGTGAATAAAAATATATAAATCCCATTTTGTTCCTGAAAATGAAAGTGATGTTTAGTTAACAATGGCCCAATTTCTTTTCAGAAAACTGAAACAAAAACTGAATGGGAAACAACTGACGAAGTAAGAGAAGAGGACGCAGAGCAAAGAACGAAAGAGAAGGTTGTGCAGGGGATAATCAGTTTGGAGGAGACGGGGATTATGCATGCAAGCAGGGATACTGCTCAACTGAGTGCAGAGCAGTTGGATGGTGCGGCTAAGGCAAATGCAGTCATTGCTTCTTGCTTGAAAGGGAGTGAGGAAATTGATAAAGAGGAAGATGGGGCTGTTGATGCTTCTGCTGCTAGTTATGCTCAAGAGGAGCAGCATGGCTCAGATATTCATGACACACATCTATTGGATGGCAAGCCTCATGATGAGGTAACTGGCTAACATTGACTTTGTGCTTTTGTATGTTTAACATGCGCATATGGTAATTCTTGCTTAAACTCAGGCTTGAGCAATATAATGCCCTGCTTTGGAAGAGATTTTTTACCTTTGCCTGCTTCATTTTGCTTTGTTATTTAGAGAGTGACATCCAGTAAAAATACACTATAATACATTACATTTAAATTTGACGTAAAATCTTTAAGACTAACAATATTCTAATTAAAATGCACTGTGGCACTTCTTCAAACATGGCTCTTATTTGGCTGTTTGAAGGTTCTGCTCCTAGTGTCTTTTTTTTTTTTTTTTAACTAAGATTGTAATCTAATATGTAATGTAATTCTAGATAGCCACTACTTTATTCAGAATTGCTCATTTGACAGCAGCTTTTCAGTATGAGGACTCATGCACACTCGATGTTTTTACAGCTGCTGTTTTTGGCTTCAGGTGTTTTGTTTTTGTTTGTTTTTTTCTGCTTCCAGTAAGCTCCCCTGCATGTTATCCTGTGTGTCCATGCACACACAGGCTTTTATCGGTGTTTTTTTGGCGGGGGTGTGTTCTAGCTGGGAACCCACCCCCCCAGAACTAGTGGGTTTGAAGAGGAGTTTTTCAGCTGTAATAACGCTCTAACTCTGCAAACCACCAAAAAACGCAGCTATTTGGCATTTAAGTAATTTTGTGGGAGTATAGGGCAGCACAGTGGTGTAGTGGTTAGCACGGTCACCTAGCAGCAATAGGGTCGCTGGTTCAAATCCTGACCATGACACCATCTGCCTGGAGTTTGCATGTTCTCCCTGTGCCTGCGTGGGTTTCCTCTTGGTACTCCGGTTTCCTCCCACACTCCAAAGACATGCTGATAGGTCAATTAGACCTTGTCTAAAAAAATAAATTGGCCTTAATATGTGTATGACAATGTTGTATGTGTTTGTAAGCGTGGCAGGACCTTACGGGGTAAAGGACCACGCAAATCCGCAGATGGACTCTGGTGGCAAGAAAGCGCCCTGAGGCGATTCAGTTCGCATAGGTAGCGCTATACAAGTCATTCATTCATAGTATTGCTAAAAAATGAAATTGCTGAAAAATGCTACTGCAAAACTCATTCTACAGCTACAGCTTTCTATAGAGAACACTACTGGCATTTTTTTATAATGACCAGTGTGCATAAGGCCTTAAGCAAATTGCTTTGTGCCACTATCTTAAGGCACCCAGAGAAATGAGATGCCTGTTTGATTTTATCAGGATTGCATGATATTAATCTCTTTGTGGTAGACTTCCACAAAGAACCTCAGGAATCATCTGTTGACCAAACAGTCTACCAAATTGGAATTCTTAGGCCCCTTTCACACTACTGTTCCGTTCAGGCCCGCCTGTCAGTTTTTCAGGTGGACCTGAACGGATGCTCCATAGAGCTCTATGGAGCGTCGGATGTCAGCGGTGACATGTCCGCTGACATCCGACCCGCTCCGATCCGAAAAAGTGTGACAGAGGAAAAAGCTATTTTTCCATCCGTCATCGGATCGGGTGACGACGGACCACAGTGGTCATCCGATCTCCCATAGGGGAGAGCGCCGCTGTGACAGGTCTGTCCCTGCGCAGTGTGCAGAGATGGACCTGTCATCTTCCTGCTCAGCGGGGGATCGGCGGAGCGATCCCCGCTGAGCAAGCGGATATCATGGGGCGGATCACCACTGATCCGCCCCGTGTGAAAGGACCCTTAAACTGTTAAACCGGCCATAGATGATACAATTTTCTTTCCTGCAACCAAGGGCTGCAGGAAAGAAAATGGCTAGATTCCCCCATCAACACAATCTGTGTTGATGGAGGAATGCTTTCCATGGAGCTGTTGTGTTCTCCCAGCTGGGCTGTCCCTGATGGGAGAACACAATGATTATTGCTAGTGGCTATAGCTATGGCAATAATTGCATGCTTAGGTACAATCAGCCTGGCCACATATGGTTCGGATCTCAGCCGGTCCCTGCTGAACCGACCAAGATTCAAACCATGTGTGGCCAGCTTTAGCCTACTTTTTATATAACTTAAAAAAAAATAGAAACAAAAGTTGTTGGATCTTTAAGAACATCACAATTTTCCCCCTTTAGTAATATGAATTAACAAATCCTTTTTATCTGGAAAAAAACATTATCTGATATTCTGAAACTTGTGTTTTTGAAGACCTATTGCTGTATGTTATTTGTTTACTAACCTAAATAAAAATGGAATCTTTTTTTACTCAGTCACCCCTGGTGAAAACCGAGATCATCACTTTTGGCACTATCGCAGATGGGGAGAAGCCTGAAATTTCCACTAAAGATGTACCCGTAATACATACAGAAACTAAAACCATTACCTATGAGTCATCAGAGGTAAAAGACAGTAAAGGGAAATTTGTTGTTTATTTTTGTAATTATTGCACTGGTTTCAGTCTACACCATTCTCACCCTGATCCCGAGAGTTGAGTGTCTAATAATCCTTAAATAAGAAGGCAAAAAGAGTAATATCTTGTGTGTAGGATAAGGGAAACATTTGGTTATGGTCTGCAAAACCTATAGCCACTCTCAAAGAGCCTTTCACTACTCCTAGAAAAATTCCCCTTAACAGAACCAATTTTTTTATAACTTTTTTGAAAATCTTGTTTTCACACTAAACATTTCACTTTTATTCTATGCTAGCATCTTATATGTACATTTTTAAGACATTGCTTTTGTCCAGTTGTAGACTTTAGTATAATATGCGCAATCACATATATTTAAAGCTCAAAACCAGCGTTCATGATTTCAATTTCAGGAGGTACATCACAACATACAGTGCCTTGAAAAAGTATTCATACTTCTTGAAATTTTTCACATTTTGTAATGTTACAACCAAAATTGTAAATTAATTTTATTGGGATTTTATGTGATAGACCAACACAAAGTGGCACATAAGTGTGATGTGGAAGGAAAATGATAAATGGTTTTCAAATTTTTTTTACAAATATCTGAGTGGCATGTATTTGTATTCAGCCCTCTTCACTCTGATCCCCCTAACTAAAATCTAGTGGAGTCAATTGCCTTTAGAAGTCACCTAATTAGTAAATAGAGTCCACCTGTGTGTAATTTAATCTCAGTATAAATACAGCTATTCTATGAAGCTCTCAGCCCTTGTACACACGGTCGGACATTCCGACAACAAAACCCGTCGGATTTTGTCAAACGGATTTTGTCTGAAACTGGTGTTGCATACACATGGTCAGACAAAGTTGTCGGAAAATCCGATCGTTCAGAACGTGATGACGTTCTTTCCTTACGACGGGACTATGTTCAGGCTAGTAGCCAATAGCTTTGGTCTTGTGATTTGATCTGAGAATGCGTGGAACTATGTCCGATTGTAATTCTCTACCAACGATCGGCCAAAGTCCAATCGGACCATGTTGTTGGAAAATTTTATAGCCCAGCTCTAATACTTTGTCGGTCGGATATTCCGAAGGAAACAGTCCGATGGAGCCCCCACACGGTCGGATTATCCGACAACATGGTCCGATCTGACATTTTCCAACGGAATGTCCGACCGCGTCTGACCGCGTGTACAAGGGCTTAGAGGTTTGAGAACCTTATTGAACAAACAGCATCATGAAGGTCAAGGAACACACCAGTTTAAAGCAGGGTTAGGTTATTAAAAAAAATATCCTAAGCTTTGACCATGTCATGGAGCACTGTTCAATCCATCATCCAAAAAGGGAAAGTGTGTACAGCACAATTAGAGACTGACCAAGACATGGCCGTCCACCTAAACTGACAGGCCGGGGCAAGGAGAGCATTAATCGGAGAAGCAGCCAAGAGGCCCATGGTAACTCTGGAGGAGCTGCAGAGATCCACAGCTCAGGTAGAAGAATCCATCCACAGGATAACTGTTAGTAGTGCACTCCACAAATCTGGCCTTTATGGAAGTGTGTCAAGAAGAAAGCCATTGTTGAAAGAAAACCATAAGAATGTTGTTGGCAGTTTGTGAGAACCCATTTGAGGGACACAGCAAACATGCAGAAGAAAGTACTCTGGTCAGATGAGACAATACTTTAACTTTTGGCCTAAAAGCAAAACGCCATGTGTGGTGGAAAACTAACACTGCACATCACCCTGAACACACCATCCCCACTGTGAAACGTGGTGGTGGCAGCATCATCATCATGTGGGGATGCTTTTCTTCAGCAGGGACAGGGAAGCTGGTCAGAGTTGATGAGAAGATGGATGGAGCCAAATACATGGAAATCTTAGAACAACACCTGTTAGTCTGCAAAAGAATTGAACTGGGGCGGAGGTTCCCCTTCCAGCAGGACAACGACCCTAAACATACATCCAGAGCTACAATGGAATGCTTTACATTAAAGCATATTCATGTGTTAGAATGACCCAGTCAAAGCCCAGACCTAAATCCAATTGAGAATCTGTGGCAAGATTCAGACGCTCTCTGTCCAATCTGACGGCTTGAGCTATTTTGCAAAGAAGAATGGGAAAAAATTTCACTCTATACATGCAAAGCTGGTAAGATTTGCAGCTGTAATTGCAGCGAAAGGTGGTTGTATTGACTTAGGGGGGCCCAAATACAAGTGCATGCCACATTTTTCAGATATTTATTTATAAAAAAAATTGAAAAACGTTATATTATAATTTTCCTTCCACTTTACAACTATGTGCCACTTTGTGTTGGTCTATCACAAAATCCCAATAAAATAAATTACATTTTTTTTGTAACATGACAAAATGTGGAAAGGGGTATCGATACTTTTTCAAGGCACTGTAAGTAAGACAAAAAAAAATCAGTTTGCATAATTTGCTAGTGTGACGTTAAGCCGGCCATAGATGGAGCGATTTGGTTGCAGGGAAGAAAATCACTCATCACACTGACTGTTTATGTGGGGGATCCCTCCTGTGGAGATGCTAGCAATAATCGCATGTAAAATCTGATAGGCAGGTTGTAATCAAGTTGATCGATCGATCAGTTTGGGTACTTTCAGCCTGCCCATACGTGGTTCGAATCTTGGCTGCTCTCTGCTAAACTGTTCCAGGTTAAAATCGTCTATGGATGGCTTTAGAAGATCAACAGCTTTTATGGCTAACTACTGACACAATGATGGTTTGATAGTACAAGAATTTTGATGACCATTATGTATGCTTGAGTGAGTACAATAGCAAACTACTGATGGCCACAAAAGCTACAGGAAATCTCAATGTCAGAGATATGTTATAGCATTTTCCAGTGTCACTCTTGTAGAGCTATACAGCACAATCTTTAGCTGGGCTTGAGCATTGGTCCCAGACTGGGAGTAACAGCTGTAGCTTCTAGTATTCCATGTACTGGAATGCAGTCATTGAAACCTAGTGCCATTTGAGAAGAGCTGCCATAGCACTATTGCATATAGTGCTGTATCTAAAGTAAGTGAATCAATTCTTCTATATCTCAGGTCAAAGAAAGATAAAAAAAAACTTTTTTGAAGAGAAATATTTAGTTTTTTTAAGTGAATTACCAAATAAAGTTGATGCAATGTAAATGCATAAATATATACTATCTCATTCTCTCTTTATTAAAATAAAAAAAAATTCTTATTTAAAATGTATGCCTTTCTAAATTCAAATTTAAATGTTTGAGGGACCCTAATACCAAGTCCTTTTTATAAGTGATGCTTTTGTCCTGGGCTCACTACTAGTGTACTACTGGGTCCTGATGGGAACTATTTTGAAAACTGTGTTGTGCCAATACAAGTAAAATAATTATTAAAGGTGGTTGGTTAAGGATAAGATTGTTTCAGATGTTAATGAAAAATAAAATTCTCTTCTCCAACTTTTGAGCTACAACATGTCTAAATGAAAATTCCCTGCTATATACATAACGAGATGCAGGTTTTTACTTTTTGTTAAATATTAAAAGTAGAATATTTTGGGCTATTTTGTCTAAGGAAAAATGTCACCATTGAGAGCTGTTCAAAATACAATTCCATATTTTACATGTGGCATTTTCATTACATCAGTATATTTCATTTCAACTTGCTCACCGCAATCAATGGTAAATTTGAAACCAGCAGACACTCTGGCCATATGCTTGTCTCACCCATTATGGTCAATCAAACATTGCTTAATACATTACTCAGTGGTCCATCAAAGGTTACACTGACTGCTAAGATGAACTGGCTCAGTAAAGCTATAGAATCATAATACACTAGAATTCTGCTAAGCATTTACTGCATGTAAACTGACCTGAAGATGAATCCCTAACAGCACCTTTTATGGCTTAACCAATTATACACATATGAAAGAACTAACAAATCAGAACCTGATAAAATTAGTTAAAATTAAGATATAGTATCCTGCTACATTTTATTATAAAGGAATATTGACGGAGGAGTCAATCTGTCAGATAACACATAAGTGTATTCGATTGTAAGTCAAGTCATGTTTTTGCTAAATTTACTGCCATTCAAATTTCAGGATATCCCATAACGGTACTGCATTCATCACCAGGACATTAGCCTAAACTGGGGATTAAGTTAATAATATGAAGAGATTTTTGGGTTGATTTGACCAAGTATGTGCTATCCCATTATAGGGGAAAAAATTTTTTTAGAATACCTTCATTTGCCGAAAAAAAATTTTTTTTTTCCTAATTCCATTAACCAGATACTATGGACTATTACAGATAAAAGATTTAATGACAGTTTTGATGGCCAAGTTTTTTTTCCATTACATGGTGGCAGGTTTTATAATAACCCAAGAACAACTATACAAAATGTTCCAGCTATTCAGTAAAGAGGACCTACCAAGAGGTGGCAGTTGCAGGGGAAGCTATATGGCAAAACTAAACTGACATCAGTAGCATACATTTGTATACAGACTTGGGCTTCATGTACTCTAGCCTATACTGGCAGATCCTAAACTTGAGTTTAGGAGCTTTTGGTATTTTTTCTTTTTTTTGCCAAAGCTCCTAAATTTAACTCCATAAAAACCTGTGTGTCAATGTACACACAGGCTTTTAGCAGAGTTTAGAGTTGGCATGTTTAGGTGAGCTTCAACTTCCCTCTCCTGAACGAAACGTTCAGGAGAGGAATCTTTTGACCTCCGGCTGCGGGTAAATTAAAAACGTTGCATAAACGCAACAAAACCATGCTGTTATTTTGCTGCATATTACCTTGGCTGCAGTAAATGTAGGGTAGTGTACATGGAGCCTTAGGAATTCAGTTAAAGATCACCATGGAAATGTAAGGCAGTCTTTACAGATGGCTAAGGCCTCACAGGTCTCAAATTTTATTCTTTGGCCTTTGCACTCACCGATTGTGTGGCATAAAGCTGGTCTAATGACAGGTTATTCTCTCGGGTAGGACTCCTTTAAAAATTATATCTTGTATTTTGAGTATTTTCAAAATGATTTTGGTCTTAGTGGCTGGCATTTGTCAACATTTATTGATTCCAGGGGAAAGAGAAAATATCTGTCAGTACACTGAACTTAAAGAGGAGGTCCGCTCACCCCTGCAAAAATTAAAAGCCAGCAGCTACACATACTGCAGCTGCTGGCTTTTAATAGTTGGACACTTGCCTGTCCTGGATTCCAGTGATGTCAGCACCGCAGCGGATGTTTCAATCAGCTGTCGGGTGCTGCCGCCACCATTGCCGGTAAGGGAACCCGGTAGTTAAGCATTACGGCTTCACACCTGGTCCCTACTGCACATGTGCAAGACACCGCTGCACTCTCCTACTGGCCCGGCAGCGTAAGGAGGAGGAGGGAGCCGAGCTGCTGACTTAATGTGTTGAAGCCCGTTCTCCCGGAGGTGGGGACAGGATACCTCTCAAAGACCGGTAACCGCTCCCCCTGAAAAGTGCTAAATGATGCACAGGAGGGGGGAGGAGACAAACTAGCGGAAGTTTCACTTTTGGGTGGAACTCCACTTTAAACTCCACTTTAAAACTAAAATATTACAAATAACTTCTTCTTAAAAGTGAACATAATCTGGCCGAACACATTTCTAAGGTAATAAGTTAATTTGACCCACGCTATTGGGAATAAAACAATTTGTCCCCTAATTTAGAATTTTACCTCTTCTAATTTAAAAGTGGTTTGTGCCTTCTGGAGTTGGACATGTTGGTGGGTCCAAAACAATCCTGAAGAGAAGGTATCCCTTAATGCCATCAATTAATGTTGTTTTTCTTTTCTTTTTTTTAATTCCTATATACAAGTCAAGCCCAGGCTGTATATAAGGGTCCAAGGGAGATGCGCATGCATCAGTTTGAACACTATCACCTGTACTGGTGTCTGCACATCAGCTCTGCTATCTTAGAACTTTTAGGCCAGGTCCAGTTCACTAAGATTTAATGAAAATCCTGACAGTGTGACATACATTTTTGTCACATTATACATATACAGTACACATACATGTGTTTGTGAGTTGTACAAGGTCTCATTCATACTTATGTCTTTTTATTTTGGTGTGGTGACCCAACCATATATAACAATAACATTCTCCAGTAAATAAATTATCTCTTTATTAAATTCCCGTGCTTGAATCACTTTGTTTTTAGATGGTGTCTCGCCCTGACACAGATCCTGGTGTTTTAATGAGCGCTCAGACAATTACTTCAGAATCTCATGGCACTACAACTACTACACACATTACCAAAGTAAGTCTTGATGGGATGTATATGTATAGCTTTTCAAGGTAGCACGTGCTAGCAGGTTCATTAACGAAGATGATTCTATGCCTTGGCTGTCAATATTTTCTCCTCTTAACTTCATCGGTTTTCTAACATACTAAAATAGCACAGCACATGGCGGATATTCACTTCATAAATGAGGCATTTTTTTTACTTTGAACTGTAATGGTACTGAAGACTTTGGCAGTTCCACACTCAGCTGTTATAAAAGCAAAGAAACAGGAACACTAAAATTCAGTCATGGGTAGAATGACATGGGTTACAAGTTATGCAACTCTTACTGTTTTATATGTACGTATACATATTTCTTAACATACGATAGCTGATTAAGTTGACTAACTACACGTACATCATTTACCATTTCTCACAATTACATTCATACCAATTCATATATGCTTCTGTTTCAAGGTCACTCCTCATGCCTTTCATGCCAGACCTATTCATATGACATTTTTAGTTATGTACCAGATTTATGGTAAAGCTATGTAGACTGCTACAAATATCCGTATGCATCAATTACTTTGATATAGAATCATTTTAGAAAGTGGTGTTTTATTTAAAAAGCTTGTGTCTGTTTATAATTAAAGTATAAATAAAAGCATTCTTTTTAAGGAGGAATTGGAACACCTGCTAGTTTTTTTTTTTTTTTTTGCTGTCTGTGCCCCTGTTAGGGAAGCTCAACAGTTTTTGTTTACCATTATCATTGAAAGGGAAAAAATAAGTCGCACATTTTGAGCTGCCCTAGAAATGTAATGGAAGGAAAATCTTCCAATTAGGACACTAGTTCAGGTGACCTGGGGGTTCCCCAAAGTATTCCCTTAATTTACAGGAATTTTCTCTTGCTTCCTGTTTTGGCTATAGGACAGGAAGTGAAGGTAAATCTCCCCATTTGGACACTGATGGCAAAAAAATAAAACTGACAGCGTTTTAGCCCTCATTTTCTAAAATGAAAAGTTGTGCCCATAGTTCTAATTGAATTCAGTAGATTGGCATTCAGTGGCAGAATTTCCAAGGATGCAGGGGTTTGCTGATACCCACAGGCATGTCTGGCTGAGTGGGGCCTAGGCTGCTGCACATTTCCTTCGGTATGCATTGATCGTAGAGTCCTATAAATTACTTGCAGTGATATTTCTAATCTCTGGACCTGCAGTCAAGCCTATATGCATTACCATATAAGAGACAATTCCATAGCTCAGCTGACCAACCAAATTAACCTGTCTAACCGTCTGTTAAAAGCAGGGGTTTAGTTAGCACACATTTGCAAACGCATGTGAAAGCTGCAAGGCCTCGTCACGGCACCCTGCGTTGCTTGCAGTCCTATAACACTACAAATTTATAAGCGTCTCCACAGTGGAAGCGCCTGCATGGAATGGATAGATGTGGGACAGGTGCCTGGAGACTGCCCAAGCCCCCTTAAAGGAACAGGAGCACACTGGACACCCAGCAAGCGCACAATGGCAGCGAAAGGTGCCCAGTGTGTCCCCAGACCATATAATGTCTTTGTTTTATATGTATATGCCCTCCATGGGCTCCTCACTGTGAAGGCCAGTTATGGGTGTGGGCAGTGGCCAGTTTTTTTTTTTTTTTTACTATATGCATTACCAGCTGCATTTCTTTACCACAGCAGCAAATTGATTTTGGCAAAAGGAAAAACTGAAGCACACCTAAAGCATTTGTATACATATACTATGTCAGCTCTGGGTTTATACCTACGTCTGATCAAGCACTGTGCTTTTAATGACACAATTATACATTTTAAACACCTGTTTTTTTTTGTTTTTTTTTTGTTTTTTTTTATATAGTATTATTGTTATGCCCATATTTGCTTTTTTAAATAAGGGTTGAGGAAAAGCTACCTCAGATATTCCAACATTACTTAGTCACTCTATATGTTTAAAGAACTGTAAAAAGCATTGCCTGCATGTTGGCAGGAGCGCCTTATATCCGTGCATATTCAGAAACACGCAACATGCAAAAAACAGCACTTCAGATATGTTTTTTCTTGCCATGAAATCATTGTCTTTTTAGATATAAAACCTAATTGCTTTGCACAAACAACATTTTTTGATTAGTCTGGCGAATTTTATCTAAGGTTGGATCAAATTAGTTAAGAGCAATTTTGTGATCATTCATACTGGCTAGAGTAGCCGCAGAAATAACTACTTTGATAGTCTTTTTTTTTTTATCCTATTGAATATTCAGAGAGCATGTTTAAATACAGGAAGCACATTCAGTGTATAAAATAAGGGGTCTTCAAAGCTTTTCATCCAATTAACTATGCGGGCTTATCTCATTAAAACTATTTTGGAATGCTAGTATGTAAGACTAATAAATGTGGGCATTAAAAGAGAATTATAGGAATCCTCTTTTTTTTAAGTAATTATACAGATACCACTCATTTAAGGACTTATCTGTTTAATGACCACTTGGACTTACGACCAGCTCTCCCCACCCAAACAACGTGCTATACATCATTGTATTGTACAGTACAGAATTTTCATTTGTGTTCTGTACTTATGCAAATTAAAATGATGTTATTGAGCGGGAGTTTTGTGTTTTAGACCTTTTTTTCACAATACAGTACAGTAGTTAAGAATGCTTAAAATATTGATTACTTGTGGCTCCTCATTTAATGACTAATTTGTTTAATGACCTGGTCGTTGGAACGGAACCTGGTCATTAAGTGAGGAGTACCTGTATTTACATATGTGGATGCTGCATTTGTCCACCGCCGGCTCTAACACTGAGAACCGAGCGATCAAGCATCACTGATCGCTCGGTTCTCAGGGTTCCCTGAGCAGAGAGCTGGTGACTGTCAATCAGCAGCTCTCAATTGTGCAGGAGTGGGTGACTCGCTGAGAGGCTGGGCCGGGTGCCAGTCCAGGCACGTGGACGGATCCTAACCAGATGGTTGCAATCTTGCCTGAACCTGGACCGGCTCTGTGATGTCAGCCGACATCAGGCTTCAGAACAAACTGCACTCCTGTGATCCACAGGAGACGTGCAGCCTAACAAGCTTTGACTGTACTACTCCTTTAAAAATGTCAGCATAAGATTTAGGATTTAAATGCATAATGGTCTGTATTTAGTAAGATATCCTTCAGTAAACACCTTTTTCTGAAAAGCAAAAATTACTTTACACAAAGGCAAGCTCCAGTTTATTTTATAATAGAAAAGGGGAGGGATACTATATTTACTGCTATTCACGGTGACAAAAAAATAAAAATAGTTGGACCCTTAGGAATTACCTTGATTTTTAAATAAATTGCTTCTAAAATGTGGTCTGACCAATACCTGAATTGTTATACTGTATATATTTTAAAAATCAAAGCACAAACAATTTTACATTGTTGATTCCTTTTAAAATGAGTATTATAGCAATCGAAGGCCTTGAGGGAACAATATGCGAATGTTTGGCAGTTGAATTTTTTTGTATTTCTTTCAATGAGATTAGATTAGAGGTGTGAACAGAATTAGCTTACAGGAGTGGGCTTCTTGCAAAGAACATATGCAGTGACAAGAATGTGGCATACGCTACTGATATAAGTGGGGGGGGGGGGGGGGAGACACTAATGGTCCATTCAAACCAGAGTGCTCTGCTGTGTTTTTAAAGCAGACGCAATATGCTGCTCATTAACGTGCATTGTGCACCAGAAGGGACCAAAAGTCATCTTCCTGGCACAGTGCACGGTAATGCATTATCCTGTATTGATGTACACTGCAACGCAGATGTTCTGAAAAGGTGCATTGGTTGCTGTAAATGAATGCCATTGAAGCACACCAGTGGACATTACCACAGCGCAGTGGTACAAATGAGTCCTAAGTAACAGCAAAGAACATACCTTTAACTTGGCAAATACAGTATTTTTGTTCAGGTGTCTACTGTACGTAAAAGTATTTATAGGACACCATAGAAATGTAAAAGATGACCTCAAATTAAAATTTCTGGACAGTGTTCTATGAACAAGACACAAATAGAATCCTCCTTATGCAAAAATACAAAATGTTATTTCAAGGAGATAAAACACTTCACACACCACCAAAACCCATACCAGCCCTCACTACCATGGCATTGAGAAAATAATGAAACAGTCAAGAAAAATAGGAACTTGAAGAATATTTCTCTAAATTCTTTAAATGACACAAGAAATATTTGTGGATCATGATTATTGATTTATAATGCCACCTACATGAGTGGAATGCTAGGCTCAAACAAAAGCGGCACCTACAGGGTGGGCCTCTACTAGTGGCCCGATCCTCCATCTGCAAAGGTCCACTTAGTTATTCACAAAGCTGTACATATTGAAAAAAAATGATCACAGTCAATAACCAGAGGGATGGGTGCTGTGTCCTTCAATGAATGCAGAAAAAAGGCTTTTCCTGTAAAGACACAAACTAAAATTTTCTTTATTTAAGCACACAGCAGAGGTCATTGGAAGATACTAACTGTTGTCCCAAAGCATCTACTGAGTAGTGGGAAAAGTAAACGACACAATATTCCATATTAGCACATACCATACACTGCCACCTGTAAGGCATTGTGACAAAGCAAGCATCTGTGGATGCAGAAACATTGATTTTTTATTTTTTTTTAAAGCCTAGTGAAAGTGCAATCTGACAACCAGGTGGCCTTTTTGTCATCTGGCACTCATCTCCTAGGATTGCAAGAAGCCCAAGACATGCTAACTGCGCTAGAGGAATGAGCCATAACAGGAAAAGGTGACTGATGCCTTATGGCATACTATGACCACAAAAAGCAAATCCATTTTAGGAAAAGAAACTGTAGCAGAAAGGTAAACACATCAGCCCTGAAAACAAACATCAGATGAAGAACTACCTTGTCCCTGTGCAAAACCAAAATAGAGGCTTGCATAACCAGGCCACTTTTTATTTGTGTACCTCGTGTTTTAGATGCAGTGCCAGAAGATCCATATCTAGTGTCACCACTTCACTTCTGCTGAAAGGACTTGTGGATGCAGAGATCCCTCTTCTTGATCCAGTCTGTCAGCTTAGATTAGTCTACTCCCAGAATGTAAATTGTGGGTAGAGCTGCAACATCGTTTTCTATTCAGCCAAGAATGTAAGTCCATTAGTACCGTTGCTGGGCTTTTTGTTCCTTCCTGACCCATATGAGGTGACCCCATAGAAGATTGGTCACATACAAAAGACACAGCTTGATTTCCGGTAGTTTCAGAACATTGATCAGTAACCAGGTTTCCTCCAGCTACTACAACCCCTGTGCTGACAGCTGTCCTGTTACCTCTCCTCAGCATTTCTAGTCATGATACACTAATGAAGAAGTAGAAACCATTTTCTGTCTTAACAGTTGGGAACGAAGCCTTCACACCAGCAAGGTCTTGACAGAATCTCTGAAGAATTTGAGTATCATGTTGACCATACCAAAAAGCCCCAAATGAAGAAACATACAGGAGGTGCAGATTGATTCTCATTTGCAAGAAATGCCTCGGCCTAAAATGTATCCAGAATCAGGCCCACGTATCCAGGCAGACAAATGGAGATAGCGACTACTACTTTAAGTTCAAGACGCAGCCGAACTCCAAGGTGCAAACGACAACCTCCACATTATTTTAAGCACAGAAATTCACCCAGAGTAGAAGGATGTCCAGATAACCCACAATGGAGATCCCACATTGTCTCAGCAAGGCCAGAATCAGAGGCAGCACTTTAAATACTAGAGGGGCCAATGCGAGCGCTACAGATTAGATGTAAAATGTAGAAATAGTCGGTGGAGAGGACAAATTGGGACATGCAATTGCACATCCTTGACGTCAATGGATGCCAGAAAACCCCCCTGGTTTAGAGATGCCACCACTGTGCAAGTTACTTTCATCTTGAATTTTTACAAATTGACAAAATGCTTAGAAATCAGGGGGGTGGCATGCAGTGCTGCATAAAACATGTATTTAAAACTATGGATCAGTTGCTCAGCTAGCTCCACATAGAGAGGACATCCCTGATGCAAAGTTTTGCCCACTTAGTAAACCTCTGGAACACCAAGGTTGTGGCTAAAATGGGCTAAAAGGCAGATCAAGAGACTGTGAAATGGACCTCATGATAGAATCTGCCTTCCTGTCTGGAGTAGGGGGGGTGGCACCAATGGAATCACTAGTGATGGGAGTCCATGGCCATGCAGTGATTGCTGACACCTGCAGCATCTCTCCCCGCAGCCTGTATAACAGAGCTGACAGCCAAGGAAGCTTCCACTAGGACCTTCCTTGTCTCTAACCTGTTTTATGACAGACCACGCAGAGGAGCCTGTGAGGAAGAAAATACCCCTCCCTGCATGGAGCCACGCTGTATCTGAGGTCTGTGTTGAGATGGGGGAAATAAAAAAAATGAATAGTGGCATTTGTACATCTAGGGGGATGGGGTGGGGGGGAGATTATGGTGGCAGGGTAAAAGGCTTTACACTGGATGGGGGAAAGTGGGCTTGTGCTCAAATTGGGATGTCAATCCTGTCAAGGATGGGGCTATGGGGGTTGGAAAAGAACTCTGTACTGGGGGAGGAAAGAGCTTTGGGGGGAAAAGGGGGGGAGTCATTTTTGGTTTAAAGTGGCCAGTGAGATGTGCATTCCTGAACCCTTCCTTTGGCACATAGCCACTTAGCCTGATCCTTCAATGTGTACACTGTGCACGCCTGAACCCTGCACCTTGTACATAACGCAATCCTGAACTCTGCACCCTGTGAGTAGGGCACTCCTGAATGCTGTATATAGCACACTCCTGAACTCTGCACGTAACTGTATGTAGCACCCTCCTGGATTCTGCATGCTGTAAGTGGCACACTCCTGAATGCTCTATTCTGTATGTAGTACACTCCTGGTATTTAATGGCCCTTTAGGATTCTCCCACTCAGTTTGGCCACACCCACCATTTTCTGTGGCATGCTCTCCTGCCCCACACGCATTTTGTGTATTGGAATTGTTTTCTCACACCTATGATTGCCCCCTTTTCAAAATGTATTCAATCTTGCTGACTGTACAGCAAGCAAATTTTGCCTTGCTAGTGCAGCCATACAGACAAACATAAATGTATGTGTGTGCAAGAGATTTCCAGCTTACACTATTGTAATTTGTTGTATTTGACCATTTTTACATCAATACTATTTCCAGAAAAGCACTTTTATTTTTTATTTATTTAAGAAACCAATATTTAGTAAAATTATTATGCACAGGTTATAACGTGCAAGTATAATTCTTATTAGTTGCCAAGGGGAATACAAATCTATGCTCCTAATAATAAAATAATAATGAAAATAATCGATTTTCATTACTGAATATTTTATATATATTTACAAGTAAAAATGTGTCGGTTAGCAATCCTTAAACATGTTGGGTTTAGGGATCAATACAAATATTGATAGAGCTTTTGGTATGGTTACTGTTTAAAATGAGTTCACATATTTTTACTTATTTAATTAATTAAAATAGCTTTGGAATGTGGTGATTTACCGATTTTGTTATTTAGGATGGCACTGCCAGAAAAGGAAGTTAATTTTAAACACCGTGCAGGAAAGAAACTACACAAGCACTCAGTTTACATATAGACTTGTTTCAATTACCTTGCTTAGGCATATTGCACATTATGTCTTATCTATGCCTGTACAGAATGTTCCTGAGCATGAAACATCCTGACTAGCAGAAATGAATGGTTGGGATTGATAAGGGCCTAGGGATATTTCTTGCATAAACAGATGTTTGATACCTTTTATTTCATGGGTTATTTTTTCATTTCTGCCTAGACTGTGAAAGGAGGCATTTCAGAGACCAGAATTGAAAAGCGTATAGTAATTACTGGAGATGCTGACATCGACCATGATCAGGTAAAAGAAATCATCTGTATAGATTTACCAGGGTGCTGGATTCTTCCAGTAGTGCTGTTCATCTAATTCAAAAGAAGCACAAAAGTCATACTTGGCCATTTTGCTTTTTAATTATTGGGGTACATTGATGATTGTGTTATTTTAAAGATCTGTCGCTATTCCCTGGCAAACCATAAATTAAGATTTTATTTTTTATTTTTTTGATACTGTTTGTAGCTATCTCTAAGGCAACAAAGGGCTAAGCATCAACTTTTGCGTTGCTTCAACATGTAAATTTTTAAATAATTCATGTTTAATTGTCTATCTGCATTTGTAAACTGTGTAAATTTTCTCATTAATATCCACCTTGCCACTGATCATGCATGTTCCACCCCCCTTTTTTGTTTCCGCCCTTCCCTTTTTGGTTCTTCTTGCGTTAGGCGCTGGCTCAGGCAATAAAAGAGGCCAAAGAGCAGCACCCTGACATGTCAGTGACCAAAGTAGTGGTACATAAAGAGACAGAAATCACACCTGAAGATGGGGAGGATTGACCACAGGTAAGAAGCATCCATGGCTTTCCCGGAAAAGCTGCAGACTGGCATGTGCAAGAAGCATCTTCCCTTTTGCTTACTGTTGAAAAACCCAAATGTTCTCTTTTACTTGCATGGACCAAGTGTGCTTATAAAAAAAATATATAATTAGAAATTTTATGCATGCATTTCCACTATTCTGCTTTTTTAACAGCTAATACACCCTATTAAAAAGGCAGTTAAGGATAAATATCTTAAGGATAAATTAAAAGGGGTTTCTACATTGGTTATATAGTATGCTAATTCCTTCCTTCATGTGAATGACTAGATTTAAGTGTTTCTGTCACAAAAAAAAATGACTTCCTTTTTTGTTTTTTCCTTCATAGTTGTGTGTGTGTGTGTGTATCATTTGAACCTTGCCATTAAATATGAAAATGTAGGGAAGTGTCTACTTACAGAATGTGTCAGTTGCAAGCTATTAACATTTATTGCAACTGTGATATGAACTTGGAACCAATAAGTGTATCTAGACCGACCACAATTGATTATTACAGTTTTAGAATATCTCATGCAGTACAAGTAGAACAGTTAAATTGGGCTCCAATGTAATCCTTTAAAAGTTAGTGTTTCTGCATATTGTATTTAGTAACAGGAAGAGGTCCTCCTGCACTTTTATGTTCATTTTCTGTTTTTCCCAGAGCTAGAGCCCAACATTTCAGATTTTACCCAATGAAATATGGCATAACAGTTCAGCTATATGATGTGATAAGATACATCTTTAAATGGTCAGCATATATTCACAAAAGGCACAAAGATCTTAAACTGACCATAGATATGAAATAACAGATGCCTAATCCAGCTATTCCAATTCATAGAAAAATCAGTGATGCCAGTAGCATCTTCCCCACTCGTGTGCCTATCTCCCCCCCCATATAGAGGTATGAGTTTATGGTAACACCAGTTGCCACGAGGACTAGTCTCTTTAAAGCTAACTGCCCTCCTATTATTATTATTATTAGTCAGGATTTATATAGCGCCAACAGTTTGCGCAGCGCTTTACAATATGAGGGCAGACAGTACACTTACAATACAAATCAATACAGGAGGGATCAGAGGGCCCTGCTCGTTAGAGCTTACAATCTAGAAGGGAGGGTATCCTATGTCTATGAGCATGTTTCCAAAGACGATTTGAAATAGGCATCCCATTAAGGCCTTATCCTTTTCTGTTACCTAATAGATTGGTCAAAAAATAGATGTCAATTTATAGTCTAAACTGAACCAAATTTTTTTTTTTTTTAAAGTAAAAACTCACCATTTCACTTTTTTTTTTTTTCTTCTTCTTTTTTAAATGGGGGATTATACTTTTATATCTCTTGCCTGCTGCATACTCACAACTCAAGTCTAGCAAAATTTTGAAAAAAAAAAGTTAGGAAGAAAAATAACTGCCTTTTTAATCCGTAGTGTTTTCATATGGTATGGTTTTCATCTTCATGCAGTGTCCTGCCACTTTGTGTTTTCATGATCATTGAGCAGGAAAATTATAGCTGACTACTAGTACACAAAAGGCCTGATTTACTAAATTAAACCTCAAGCTGTGCCAGAGGAATTCACTCTTCTTTTGTAGACAATTTGGTAGATTATCTCTGTAATGTAGCTTATTATTGGTGATTTCTTTTATGCCAGGCTGTGGAGGGGGCAGGAGGAGCCTGGCTCAAGATCTCAGCAATACACTCAGGCATATGGGTGGATCCCGACTATTAGGGGGCATTCAGAGACTGGAGTGACTCGGTGACATCAGCTGACTCTGGGTCACAAAAAGTGCACTCCTGTGACTCACAATAGTAGTACGATTAAACAAGCTTTCACCATACTTCTCTTTTAAGGTAGAAGCAAAGGCACTCGCCCACCTTTTTAAATGTTGACTCGCCATTGTTCTTATATTTCCTGTTTATAGTTTCTGAAACATTTTTTATGTAAATACATCTATTTTACTTTTCCAAGCAGTCATCTGACCAACAAGCTCCAGTGAGTGTGTCTGCCTATTGAGGACTGACAGTGCAGCTGAATTCTTCGCAGTCAAGTCTGGCATTCATAACTATTGTTGGCCCTGAAAGAATTTGCATCCACACACAGACACTCTTGCTGGAGCTTAAAGCTCAACTGACCATTTAGAAAAGGAAAAAAAAAGATATGTACATTAAGACTTATAAATTTTTTGCAGATAATATAAGTGCAGTGGGGAGGCAAAATTTAAAAGGTGGATCTTTGTATTGGCTTTTCTTCTACTTTTATCATATTTTACACAAAATATATTGTTAAATTAACATATATGATGGCATGAAAAAGAAGTGGCACCTTTACAAACCCAATTACATTTAAAGCCATATACATATACATTGACCTCTATTTGCACATGCCAACAGAAGAATTATGCTATCTAGCATAGCAAAGTTGTGTGCCTCAAGTACTTGTGTGGGAGCATAGCCTTTACATTGTTTTTTTTTCCATTCACAAAAAAAAAGCCATGGCCCATTCTAAGAATTTTTGAGAGTCTCACAGAGTAACTCTATCCCCACACAGACCCCAATAACATGCAATGCAGGAGAACAGACATGGTTAATTATGTTAAAAATTATTCCACAGCCCCTTTCTAAATATCACAAAGCAGGGAGAACATGCATTTTGAGGGGAGAGCCCCTGATCGGCTCTGAGGAAGAGGGCATTTCCCCTCAACGCATCAGCCATCTGGAAGGTGCTGGACATGATCCCGGTGACCTGACTGCTTTGTGTTCATTATGGACTTTAGAAACGCTTTTATAATTGACTCGTTTGAGTATATTTTTCTATATATTCTTTTTATACCAATAAACACTTTATGTAATGCGCAAGGTTGGCGCGCATTCTTTCTTCTTTTTTTTATTTATTTATTTTTTCTATGGAGTAAACCCGATTCCCCGCTGGAGTACTAGCCCATGAAAGCTTACAGAGAGTTTTATTTCAAACATTATTCTCAAACTAGTTTTCCAAGATCCATGGCTTCAGATTTCCAAAGAACCATTGGAATTGCCCTTTGCAACAGAAAAGTATCTGGATGTTAAAGGCGATGCAAGAACGTATTAGACACATATAATCATGAGAAGGATCAGCAGTAAAATAGACTCAATTGTTAAAATAGTTGTAAACCAAGTAACAAAATGTTATATATTGCAATCAATACTTAAAGGGTGTAACCAAGGCCAACTCAAACATGACACACAGTATATATGATTAAAAAGGAAAGGAAATGTCGGTCGCACAGATAGAAATTGAGTCCCAAGTGGGGTCAGTGTAATATATGTCAAGCATTTCTTTCATTTAATTTTGATTATTATGGCTTCCAGCCAGTGAACACCCAACATTCAGTATCTCAATTTTTTTCAATACAGAAAATATTGACTGAAAAGTATGTCCATGTACAGTATAGTATACATTCAATCCTTGGTTGGGGCTCCTTTTGCATATTTTTCAGTAAGCCAACATTTCTGTATTAAAAATCCTTTATTTTATTGGTCTTATGTAATAATCAAATTTTTTTGAGATACTAAATGTTGTATGTTCACTAGCTGTAAGCCATAATCGTCAAAATTAAAGAAAGAAATGCTTGAAATGTATCACTCTGTGTAACGCATCTATATAAAATATAAGCGTTTCACTTTTTTAATTTAATTACTGAAATAAACTTTTTGATGATATTCTAATGTTATGAGATGCACCTGCATATGATAGTCTGTCACCAGCAAAAGTGGCAGAGGGTTGAAACAAACAATTTTAACTGTTTCAAGACTTTGGGCGTGCTACACACGGCCAAAAATGAATCATCATTGTACACATAATGTGCATCATGTCCAGTTGCTCTGCCCTACTTCTGAGATCCCCCTAGCCACTCCCCCCCCCCCCCCCATATCCAGGGTTCAGCTCACTCATTGTTTATAAATAACACTTGCTTAAAAGATACATTGTAACATAATGTTTTGTATCTTACTGTTTATTCATCTGCAGATCAAAGCAATGAACTTAGATCTGCAAATGACATCAAGAAGCAAGTAAAACATTTTTTTAATAAAGGGTAAAATAGAGTAACAATTTATTAAACCTTTGTTTACTCTAATCAGCCATGATTACCTCCTTATTCTCCTTCTACCTTCAACTATTATTTTCCTTATGATTTTGTATTTCATTAACCATTAATATTTTTAAAAAAAATAGTTTTGTGAATTATTTTTACACATTTAACATAAATTAACACATTTTTTAAAAAAGCGCAAACTTAATTTGAAAAAAGAAACACTATTTCATTTGTAAAAAAACTTTGCAATGCTTTGTACCAGAATCATAATTTTAGTGTGATTTTAAACAGGACAAATTACAGAATTAAATATACACTTTTTTTGTGCTTTAACTCTATTTTTTTAACTAACACTGCTATATATATATATATATATATATATATATATATATATATATATATATATATATATATATATATATATATATATATATATATTATGAGAATACAATTGCTCGGAGGGATTCCCCCCCATCAACACTGACTGTGTTGATGGAGGAATTTCTCTGTCTATGGCCGACCTTAATCTACTAATTCATCTATAACTACCCTCTCCGCTGACTGTTCTGCTGTCCAATGGTGGCTACGTTGCTCCTCCATAGATGCAGTGAAGTATTGACTGTAGCCACCCTAAGACAGGATGTGTGTAAATAGTCGATCACTAGATGAAAGTAAAGGAATAAAAGTTTGAAAAAACAGAAAACAAATGCAGCCACTGTATCTAATAATTGGCAAGTGACAATATATTACAATTTTGTTTTAGGATCTAATTGTGCTTTAATGTGGTGGTTGCATTAGTTTTCTTCTTTTTTTTTGGGCCTAAGTGCATTTTCTGCGAGTACATAAAAATATCTGTTAACTAAAAAAAATACCTGTTGCAATAACTAAAGAAGAAAAAAATCTACTTTTATCTGTACATTTACTACAGTTAAAAGTTACTGTAAATAAGTATACTTTATTTTTTATTTCTCATCTAAAATTTAACTAACATTATGATTCTGGTATAAGAAGGGAAATTCTGTGATGAATAGCTCAGAGAGACCATGATATTTGTGAATAAGGGTAACAAATTGGGAGAGAGAGAAGAGTAGAAAAGGAAAGATGTAGTGTAAGAAGAGACAGAGAGATTTTCTTATGGCATGGTCTGTTTTTGGCAGTATCTGTGCTGTATTTACATAAATCCTGGCAAAGGTGGGGAAGTGGCAATAGGGGAGAACAATAGAGCCTGCTATGTGTGCCTTGTGTACATTGATCATATTTTGTGGGTATGGGAAGCATGGGCAAGGTTCACAGCTGGTTATGGACTGATGAGCTGTAATATATTTTTGTTTTTGGGGGGTGAATAGGTTTTAAACTACTTTTTTTTTTTTTTTTTTTTACTTCAGGGTAGCAATACTAAGTAATTTTAAGTTGATATCGTATATGTTCAAATAAAAAACAGCTGCACAACAGGATCTGTAAAGTCCATCTGTAGTAAAAAGCAGCAGACATTACACATTGTTAAACACACTGTTAACCTCTTGATTGCCCCCAGATGTTAATCCCTTCCCAGCCAGTGTCATTAGTACAGTGACCATGCATATTATTAGCACCGATCACTGTATTGGTGTCACTGAAGATGTCCAGTCCCACAGAATATATATATATATATATATATATATATATATATATATTATACCATTGCTTGGCTATATAACTCTAGCGCAAACCAATTAATATAGACTTATTGGGATGTGTTTTGTTTTTTGTTTTTTTTGTTTTTACAAAAGACATGTAGCAGAATACATTTATGAAAAAAAAATTTTTTTAATTTAATAAGCCTTATAGCAGAAAGAAAAAAATATAGTTTTTTTTGGGGGGTTGTTTTCCAAGTTGTGATTAAATGCCCCCTAAAGAAATTCTATTTTGTGTGAAAAAATAATATAAATTTCATTTGGGTATAATGTTACCTGACCGCGCAATTGCCAGTTAACTGCTTAAGGACTGCCTCACGCCGATATACGTCGGCAGAATGGCACGGCTGGGCACAATCACGTACCTGTACCTGGCTCTTTAAGTGCCCAGCCGTGCCTGAGCTCCGTGACTGTGGCCGCAGGACCAGCAGACCCGATTGCCGCTTGTGTCCCACGATCGGGTCACAGAGCTGAAGAACGAGGAGAGGTCTGTGTAAACAAACCTCTCCCCGTGCTTCCTACTGTGGCTGTCACCGATCGTCTGTTCCCTGTTATAGGGAAAGATGATCAGTGACATCACATGCCAGGTCACGCCCCCTACAATAAAAAAAAAACGCGTAACGTCACACATAACTCCTACACTGCCCCCTAGTGGTTAACTCCTTCACTGCCAGTGTCATTTACACAGGAATGAGTGCGTTTAAATAGCACTGATTGCTGTATAAATGGCAATGGTCTCAAAAATGTCTGATGTGTCCGCCATAATGTCGCAGTCGCAATAAAAATCGCTGATCGCCGCCATTACTAGTAAAAAAAAAAAATTAATAAAAATACTATAAAACTATCCCCTATTTTGTAAACGCTATAACTTTTGGGCAAACCAATCAATCCCGAATTGCGTTTTTTTTTTTTTCCCAAAAAAATATGTAGAAGAATACGTATCAGCCTAAACTGAGGGTAAAAAAAAATGTTTTTTTATATATTTTTTGGGGATATTTAGCATAGCAAAAAGTAAAAAATAGTGCACTTTTTTCAAAATTGTCGCTCTATTTTGGTTTATAGCGCAAAAAATAAAAACCGTAGAGGTGATCAAATAACACCAAAAGAAAGCTCTATTTGTGGGGGGAAAAAAGGACGGTTTGGGAGCCACGTCGCACGACCACGCAATTGTCAGTTAAAGCAACGCAGTGCCGAATTGCAAAAAGGGGCTTGGTCTATTGCCTGCAAATTGGTCCGGGGCTTAAGTGGTTAAAGTAGCGCAGTGCCAAATGGCAACAAAACACCCTGGTCATCAGTGGGGTGAAGTCTTCTGGAGCCGAAGTGGTTATTTACTACTTTCAAGTTTTTCTCTATTATACAGTACAATTAGAAATTATACAACTTAGTCTGTGTTTAAAGTTTTGTTGTGTTTTTTTTTTTTGTTTGTTTTTTGCTGTGTGTATATATACTCTAACATTTTTTTGTTGGTGTAATAATCATTTTCAAATATTTAAAAAACCTGAAGTTGTGTTTGGCCTGACCATATCTGTGTTAACCCTCTGTCTGCATTTATCACATATTTAGTAACATGCTATTTAAACCAATCACTACATTGTGCTGTGGATGTAAAACAAACTCACGTGGCTGTGGTTTGGCTTTTATTTACTGTTCTGTGGGCATTTTATACTGCTGCTAAGTATATAATAAAGGAAAATGCATTAGATTTTTTTTTTCTGAGTGCATTTTTATTTACAACTGTTATATTTGAAAGCTATATTATTATTAAAATAGTTTCAGGGCTGCCAGTTTGTCAAATTTCTGCTAAAGATTCTCTGAGATGCTAGATTTATTTTCTCTGACTGTGATTTATCTAGAGTGAGAATGTTGATTTCCAACTGTGCTGTTATAACTGTTCCTTTCTTTTGCCTGCAGGAGTAATGTAGCTTGAAAGCAAGCTCAGACATGTACACCATTAGGAATACGAGCACCTCTGTGGAGCGACAGACAGAATCTGGCTGACTTCTGTCTGGGGAAAATTACAGTCCTGAAGGATTTAGCTTGACCATTTATAAAGACATCGGCAGACATATCTTCCCATTAAAAGCAATGCAGCTGAGCATAATTAAACCAGTATTGCATGAAGCAAGTAAAAAGACAGCAGTTTTTTTATTTTACATGTCTAAGTTTCCGGCTATATCTGCACGTTCACACACACACACACACACACACACCACAATACTATAATACGTGAACTTAAATGTAATGCATAAGCAGTCCATGCCTTCTTTTGAACAAAGTATAATTTGTTAGTTGGTAAGCCTTTGTTTACAAAAAGTAAAAAAAAAAAAAAAAAAAATTCAAATCCTAGAAGCTGTGTAGGTACAGAGTATTATGTTAGGATACACATTATACGTGCCAATAACACACTTTATTCGGTACACAACTTGAATACTTCATATGTTTGGTTTTATTACTATGACCCTATACAAATCCTTAAATCTTGTGAAACTATTTAAATGCTGAAAAAGTGTGCTTTCTATATTCAATTTAATTACAAATCGGGCAGTTATTATTTTAGTATTATAACTTGAAATCAAGATTTTTTTTTTTTTATATATATATGTTGCCAGCGTTGTTAAACCTAGATGTGTACATCATGTAAAGTTCCTTTAAAGAACACACATGTATGTCATTAGTTTACGTAAGAACAGAATTTTTTGGCATAACTTTTTTTTTTATTGTTTTGTTTATGTACTTGTCAGTGGCATACCTTTTTTATTTTAGAATCTACTCTTCATCTAATACCTAGCTGAGAGCCAAGCCTTAACCTGTACAGAAACCCCCCCACCTTATACATATACATATATATATATTTATATATATAGCGTTCCAAATCCTGCAAATAATTCCATTACACTGTCTGCTGCATCACACATGGCGAATGTTTGTTTGTTTCTGCATAGTGAAATAAAAATGACTAAAAACTGCATTGACTATGTTGGGGAAAAAAGTATTGTGCTTTTCTAATTTGCACCAGCCATGGTTTCCATTCAAAATAAACCACAGATGTAATTTCAAATCTCTTGGAAATCAATTGCGTTTTGCAGCTAATCAAATTAAAAATTAAGAAATTTTTATCTTGTGTTGATATTTGTTGACTTGCTTCTGAGCCTTTTTTTCTACTTTTTCTTTTCCTTTTTGAAAATGTATGTGCATCACTTTTTCACCTTTTTTTTATTTTTATTTTATTTTTATTTTTTTGAATGTACATTGTTTTTATTTATATAAATTCAGGACTAAAAAAATCGATAAAATGGTTTTAATTTTTTGTGCTGAAATATTACATATGAATATTTCATAAATGCAATTTGTAGCCAGCAGGTGCATCTCCCGACTACTTTGCACGTTTACCAGGTTACCAGAACTATTTCACACAGAAAAAAAATCTGCGTACATAAAATGAGAGCTGAAGCTCAGGGTGCACAAAGCTGCACTGCTCTGTACAGAGCTTCAACTGGAAAGACATGCTCTGAAATAAAAAGGAAAAAAAAAAGCCACTAGTGTGCTCTGTTTAAAAAAGTCTGTGCACCCTGTATGGAATGTTAGATTTTATGATACCGGGGATATACACTGATCAAAGTGTAAACCTTGTAGCAGTTTAAAGCTTTTGATTTGTAAATTAGTTATATAAAGTGCTCCAAATAAACAAGTGAAGCAATTTTTTCAATCACATCTTTGAGGTATGCCTTCCGCTTGGAACAATACATTAGAGGTCGACCGATATATCGGCCGGCCGATATATCGGCCGATATTTGCCGTTTTTTAAATAATCGGCATCGGCCGATTGTGTTGATAAAAAGCCGATTCTACAGCGGGACTTTGAAATGACTTCTGTAAGAAGTCAGTGTGAGTTGCCTGAGTCGTCATAGCAACACTTTCCTCCTCTCTGGGCAGACTGCTAAGAAAAGAACTAAATGATACAAAGTTTACACTTCTGAATGAATGAAGTCATCTCTGTGTAGAAGTTCTCAGTTTAACCATTTGAAGACTAAATCTTTTCTGACACTTGTTGCTTACAAGTAAAAATCCTGTATTTTCTGCCAGAAAATCACTTAGACCCCCCAAAAATTATATATATTTTTTTAGCAGAGATCCTAGGGAATAAAATAGCGATTGTTGCAATATTTTATGTCACACGGCATTTGCACAGAGGTCTTTCAAATGCATTTTTTTGGGAAAAAAATACACCATTTAAAAAATAAAAATAAAATAAAAACAGTAAAGTTAGCCCATTTTTTTTTTTTTTTGTCCAAAAGTTTTGACTACCTGTTTTTATTTAATATATAGGTTTTTTTTTTTTTTTTTAATCTAGATCATACATACAAGTAAACTGATTGGAGGTTTGTTTTGTTTAATAAATGTTTTTTTTTTTTTTAAAAGCCAGCAGCTACAAATACTGCAGCTGCTGACTTTTAAAATAGTGACACTTACCTGTCCAGCGCGCCCGCGATGTCGGCACCCGAAGCCGATCTCTAGATCGACACTCGAGTGCTGCCACCGCCATCTTGGGTATGGGAATCAGGAAATGGAGCCTTTCGGCTTAATTTCCCGGTTCCCTACTGCGCATGCGCGAGCCGCGCTGCGCAATGAGGACGGTCCCCGCTGCCTCTGGGAGCTGTGTGTTTCCCAGCAGGCAGCGGGGCACTTGCGGAAAGGGGCGTAATGTACGCCCCTTTCCGCAGAGAGCTAGCCCGGAAGTGGGTGCAGTTACCTGGATTATCCAGGTAACTGCACCCCCCTCCCCCCTGAAAGGTGCCAATTGTGGCGCCGGAGGGGGGGAGGAATCCGATGAGCGGAAGGTCCATTTTAGGGTGGACCTCCGCTTTAAGTGTAAGAAATTTTCTGTATCACTTATGAAGGCTGCTTTCACACTGGAGCGGGCAGGCGTTGATGGTAAAACGCAAGTTTTAGCGGCTCTTTACCATCATTTTAGCGGTGCTATTTGGCTGCTAGTGGGGCACATATAACCCAGCTAGCGGCCAAGGAAGAGGTTAAATGCGCCCATGAAGCACCGCTGCCAAATCGCATTGCATGCGCTTCGGCAGTGGTGCCCATTCATATCAATGGGCAGGAGTGGTGGAGGAGCGGTATACACCACTCCAAACGTGCTGCTTGCAGGACTTTTTTTTTTAAGATCCTGCCAGCGCATCGCCTCAGTGTGAAAGCACTCTGTCTTTCACACAGACTGCAGGGGAGCCATTTTGCAGGCACTTTACAGGCGCTATTTTTAGCCCAAAAGCGCCTTAAACGCCCCAGTGGGAAAGGTGTGTTAGATCAAGGAGGATTAAAAATAAAATCGGCCTAACATATCGGCCCAAAAAAAAAATCGGCATCATATATCGGCTATCGGCCGCCATGATTTCTAAATATCGGCATCGGCCAGAGAAAAACCCATATCGGTCGACCTCTACAATACATTGATTCTTTTAGGTGTTGAATAGAAGATTTCATGATTAACATTTTTTTCAGAACTGTAACCTGGTCTGTTAAATGTTTTGGTTCTGTCAGTAACGTCCCAGAGTGTGTATGAGGACGAAACAAGATCTTATGGGCCTATGGGCCAGGTCGATGCCTGCCTTGTGCTTGGCAAGTGAGAGCTGCCTTATGAGGTCGAACATGACCTTGTTAAAAAAAATAAAAATAAAATAAAAATGTGTTCATGAGTGGTATTACAATTGGATGCCATTCTAATAACTTATATAGTCTGGCCATTATAATGCTCTTTACTAGAACCAGTAGAGACTGTATACCATATCAAGTGGACCCACATACCATCACTCCATCTGTAATCAATGTATAGTGTTCTGAAATCACTGATGTATTTGTTCTTTTTTTTTTTTTTTTAAGAATAACTGGTTTTGGATAGTTTGCAGAGGGATTAGAATGGGTGTCAGTTTTTTTTTTTTGCCGTCTGTGACCCCATTAAGGAGATTTACCCTCTCTATTTGTCCTGTTTACCATTATCATTGAAACTAAAAGAAAATCACAAATTTTGGCTTGTCCCCAGAAAAGTAATAGAGGGGACATCTTCCAATGGGGGCACTAGTTATGGTGACCCTGGGGGTCCCCAAGAATTTCCAGGGATTTCCTTTCCTCCTTTCCCGTAGGACAGAAAGTGGAGGGAAATCTCTGCAATGGGACACAGGTGGCGAAAAAAATCTGATGGGTTATAACCCTCCCTTGTGCTATACAAAATGGGGGGAAAAAAATTTGCCTAGATTTCTACTTTAAGGTAAGCTGTTTATGGTGAGATTCAAACAGAATAAGGACTCATCATTGAACACTTTGTCCACACTCCATTGTCCATTTTTCCTTAGCCTTACATAAGGTCAGCTATTCTCTGTATCCGATTTGTTGTAAGAAATAAACATTTTGTATAGGAAATAAAAGTCCTGCTTCAAAAAAATCCATTGGGATGACTAGGGATAAGGTTTCAGACAGCAAGCGGCTGGTGTCAGTGAGCGGCGCACCAGATGTAACGTCATAGATCCCAGCCCTCTAAACTTCCTTTTCTGTCTATCACATGACCTGGAAAAAGGGCCACGCTCGAAGCACGTTGTCATGATGATAGCTCCACTTATCCGGCTTGCGTTTCACTTCAAGCTCCATCCGACCACCTGTGGGCCAAGCGTCTTTCCAGGATCTATGATGTCACATCCGGCGCACCACTCACTGAGACCGGCTGCTTGCTGTCTGTTGCCCTGCTACTAGTGGTGGGCTTCTCTGCACTACTTCATCCCCAACCATCAGGACCTGCATTCCTATGCCACCTGGGCAGGGATTCTCTTCTACCCACCGCAGGACTGGACCCTGATAACAGGAGACTGTAATCTTTTACAGTGGAAATATCTGTGTTGTATGAGCGCATCCAGCTATCAAACCTTTGTATCTTTGTATTATGGAACATTGACTGCTTGTTTTATCCTAATAAATAATCTTATGCTTACACTTGAATTTGTGGCACAGTCACTATTATTTGTAATCCTGGGACTGAGTGCTGGTAGTATACCACATACAAGTACACCGCTGAGCGTCGGACTTTTAGGAATTGTTTGAACAATCGTGTTTTGATTTATTTATTTTTTTTACACATACCATCACCAGTGCAGTGATGAGGTGAAGCGGTTTTCACTAGTGATCTGTAATTGGCTACAGCTAATCACATGGTACAGGGTGCTGTGATTGGCCCAGGTACCACGTGATAGCTGTGGGCCAATCACAGCTTTTATGAATTCATTCATTCGAGTGGTCATGGGGGGGAGCGCTGCGCTCCGTTTTAGCCTGAGCAGGCAAATTCACATATGTTTACATGATTTTGCCTGCATGTGCCAACCTGATGCAGTATATGTACTGTGGCTGGTTGGAAAGTGGTTAACCTGTTTTTGTCAGGTCCAGCAGCAGGAGCTACCGTAGGTCATGGGTTGTCATTTAAAAATCCCACATTTCCCATCGGTTTCCACTGTGGAAGTGGTTACTCCTGTGGTGCTGCTATCTACTGGGTGGAATTGTAGGCAAGATTCAAACCTAGGATCCCAGTGCTGCAAAGAAGGGAAAACCACCAAGCCACTGTGCATTCCAGTTGTGATAGTTTGCTGGAGGCTTCCCAGCTTTTTTTTTGGATGGGTCTCCTGTCAATATGCCTCACCTCCAATCTTCCTGTGTCACTGCACACATTATCAGATCTCCATCGAGCCCTATTGGGTTTTCTGGATGAAGATGTCATTGCCCCAGTGCCTATTGCAGAAAGGCTTTAAGGATTTTACTCCAATATCTTAACCGTTCCCAAAGGGGGACATCCACCCTATCTTGGATCTCAAATGTCTTCATTAGAGTTTGGACATTCTGCATAGAATCCACCAGGTCTGTCATCAGCTCCCTTCACTGGGGAGACTTTCTTGCTTCTGCAGACAACAGAAATGCATATGTCCCTATTTTTCTTGGGCCTAATAGTAGCCTCTTTTGAGGAAGTTTCATTTGTCCAATTTTACTCTTGACTCCTACAGCACAACATTTTGTTATTGTGAGACACTTCAATCAAGTCCCTGGCCAGATCAATGTGTTTGGCACTAAGGACCAAGTTGTCCCTGGTTTGATGGTTTCTCAGCAGTCTGGATCTAGAATCTGGGAGTTTTTCCCTCCTTTCTTCTGCAAGATCCTCATGACATATGCAAGCCTGTTGGGCTGGAAAGGAGTCCTGGTCACCCCGCCAATGCAGGGGACTTGGTCATTGGAGGAGTCCCATCTCCTAATCACAATTTGGAACTTTGGATGATTTGGGTGTTCCTGCATTGGACTGCCTATCAGAAGCTCATCTGATACAGATTCAGCCGGACATTGTCACAGAAGTGGTGTACATCACCCATAAATGAGAAACCAAAAGTCCTGCTGCAAAAGAGTTATAGATCCTGTAATAGGTAGAACTTTACATTCCTGTTTTGTCTGCCATGTGCATCTCAAGCATAGAAAACTGTCAGGTCCAGCTAACAGCATCTAGACTCAGGGGAGTGGTACCCACACCTGGGGCTGTTCCAAGGCCTGTATCACAGGTGAGAGACTTCAGTTGTGGACCTCCGAGTTCAGCAACTGACTGGACAGGTTTGTCACTAGGTAATGAGATCCTCTAGCGAATGTACTGGATGCATTGTTGGCTCTGTGTGATCAGTATACTTTGATCTGTGCCTTTCCTTCCCTAAAGTTTCTTGTCTGCTTTGCAGGATCAAGTTGGAGGGTAATCCTGGTGATTTATACTTTTGCAGACTTTTCCAGGCAGATGTATGCTAACCTGTTAAGTGTACATATTCGCCAGCACAATATGTACACTTGCTTGATTTTCCAGGACCCAACTGGTAATCGCTGCAGCACTCCATTACCTTAACAGGTGGTGGAAGGGGGCCCCCCTTTCTTCCGCCACCTCCTTTCCCATTGAGGAGTCCGGTACCAATGCAACTGCTCTGATCGCAAACACTGAAGAGTGGAAGGTATGGAAGTACCCCCTTCCCCCTTTTTTGACATCAGAAACCGGAAGCAATAAGGATTTCATCATTTCGATTTAGCTTTCTTTTTTTTTGCAAGCTGTTGCCAACTTGTACAGCTTTTTATCAAAGCATCCTTCTTTGATCAGATGCTTTGGCAGGAGGAATATGGGGTCTAATATACCCCAGATCTCTCCAAAAAAATTACCTCTCATGGCATGTTGTTTATCTCTTGTGATAGCAATAAAGTTAAGCCAAAAAAAAAGAAAGTCCCACATGCATATGTAAAATGCTATTGAACCACATATGTGAGCTATTGCCGCGAATGTTACACCTGCTGTGTAACTCTAAACTGGTAACCTATAATGGATAATATAATATGTCATAGTTTGTCACCATAACGTGGGAGTGTTCCAATTTAAAGCACGACATGTTTGGTATCTTATTTACTTGGCTTAACATTTATATTTTACGCCCCCCCCCCCCCCCCAATAAAATCCTTTCTATTCGGGAAGCTTTTCAGGTTTTTTCCAAGTGTCTATGGTAAATGGTTACTGATGTCTGACTTTCTGTATGCTAATACCAGATTTTCAAGTGATTCCAGCAGGGATCAAGAGACTGGCCAGATCTATTCCTACAGCCTGAATGCTAAGAATGATAGTACCCAGACCTCGCTATAAGGGGATTGCATGTCATTGTGGCCAATTGGCGCTGGACCCTGCGGGCACAGAATCCCGTGCACTTTTGTTTTCCGGTAGAGTGCTGTATAGATTCAGGGTAGTGGGGAATTTAGTACCTGAGGGTCCATAGCCCGCTGTGGTGGGTGAAGATTGGAGCCTTGACCTACTGAGAGGATCCTGCAACAAATGGAACGGGTCTGCAGTTGGGCCACTTCCAGCAGCATTAGCTATAGCTAATGGTGTATTTCTGGTCTTGGCCTCTAGTGGCAGTGGTACAGCTGCATCTATGGAGCGGTTGTCAGGGCTGGGCTCAGCCCTTCCTTCTCTAACCTGGCTGCTTAGCTGCCAGCTCCTATCTCTCCACAGTGACTTATCTGTTGATGATATCCTGCTCGTCAGTTCTGCCTACTTAAGCCATCCTGCCTTCGTCTTGGTCACATCTCTAGAGACGCTCTCCTGTGTTCCTGTTAGACTTGCTTGGCTGATGTTCCTTCTGGCTCCAGATTCTGCTTGCTGTTCTACTACGCTCATCTCTGGCTCCCTGACTTTATGGCTTGTCTGACTATCCGTTCCGGTTCCTGAACTCTGGCTATGTTTTGACTAAGTTTACTCTCTTTACCTTTTTTTTTTTTTTTGTCAGATTAATGGTTTCTGACAGTGGTTTTCTGGTCTATTATGCAGTTTAGGAAGAGGAAGCCAGATCTCTTTTTCCGCTCACAAACTGCTTTTTCATCCGCCCGGAGCTTCGGCTAAACGTCGCTAGCCCGACAGGATGACCACGGAAGGACAAAAACATCCCTGGAACCACAAGCCTGCGAAAAAAAGTGCTACTGCATGAAGGTTTGCCCTCACCCATGTCTCGGGTGGGGGGCCGCCTTTGGGAGTTTGCAGCCCGGTGGTCCTCTTGACTATCCGACCAATGGGTCTGCGATCTGATTTCCTCAGGCTACAAAATAGTTTCTCTCTTGGCCGCCAAACAGATTCTTCCCCTCCAGCATACCCGTATCCCGGGTTCACCTGGGGGGCAGTAAAGGACCTGCTGAGTCATGAGGTGGTTGTACCAGTTCCGGAATCAGAAAGTTTTCAGTGATTCTACTCAAATCTCTTTGTAGTTCCCAAGAAGGGGTACTTCCAATCCTGGACCTAAAAGCCCTCAATCACTTTGTGAAAGTGCAGAGGTTCAGAATGGAATTAGTTCGCTCAGTAGTTGCTGCACTCCATCAAGGGGACTCCCTGGTGTCCTTAGACTTCCAGGATGCGTACCTGCACATACCCATATGCCTTCAGCATCAAAAGTTTCTGTGATTTGCAGTCGGGGAAGCCCACTACCAGTTTGTGGCTTTTCCTTTTGATCTGGCATCAGCCCCCGAGTCTTTACCAAGGTATTGGCTCCAGTTTTGGCATTGCTGCGGCAACGTGGGATCGCAATCGTGGGATACCTAGACAATCTCCTCCTGAGGGCATCTTCAGCCTCAGAATTAGGAGGATGTGGCGATCGCCATGCAGACCCTGCAAGAATTTGGGTGGCTGTTGAATCTAAAGAAGTAGGTGATTTTACTCCAGGGAAGTGAGGGTTTTTCTCCTCTCACAAACTGCAGACTCTCAGATCCGCAGTGAAACTGCTGATGAACCGCAAGTGGTCATCGCTCCGCTTCTGCATGCGAGTCCTGGGACTCATGGTAGCCTCCTTTGAGGCAGTACCATATGCCCAGTTCCACACCAGAGTCCTGCAGAAGGAGATTTTGACAAAGTGGGACAAATCTCGGTTGTTCCTGGATCGACAGATCCAGGTGAGCCAGTCAGTCAGGGATTCCCTGAACTGGTGGCTAAGGTCCCCAGTGATTCAGTCCGGGAAGTCGTTCCTACCTCTGAAGTGGACAGTGATCGCAATCCAGCTGGGATGGAGTGATGGTGGGTTCAGTCTGCTCAGGGCCTCTGGCCTGCGGAAGAAACTAAGTTGCCAATCAATCTGCTCGAAGAGCAATCAGGCTGTGCCTCTTCACATGGTCGATGAGACTTCAGGGGCGCCCGATCAGGATCCAGTCAGTCAGCTGTGGCATACGTCAATCACCAAGGGGGAACAAGAAGCTCAGCTGCCGCATGGGAGGTCGCTCACATACTTTGGTTGGCAGAGTGACACGTACCGGCCCTGTCGGCCATTTACATCCCGGGAGTGGAGAACTGGCAGGTGGTCGTCAGATGCTGGACCCAGGAGAACGGGCATTGCATCCGGAGGTATTCAGGCTACTGTGCCTGAGGTGGGGCACACCAGACGCAGATCTTCTGGCCTCCCTTCTCAATCGGAAGGTGCCAAGATTCGTGTCCAGGACACGAGATCCGTGGGCAAACACGTCAGACGCGCTGGTGGCTCCGTGGGATAAGTACCAGCTGATCTACGCCTTTCCTCCACTGAAAATGTTACCACGTCTCCTTCACAGAGTGGAAGTTGAGGGGATCCCAGTAATACTGATTGCCCCAGATTGGCCTCAGCGTCCTTGGTACGCAGACCTAGTGTGCCTGGTGGCAGACGCCCCATGGCGACTGCCGTTACGAGAGGACCTTCTGTCTCAAGGTCTGATTCTCCATCCTGCTTTACCATCGATGGCTTTAATGGCATGGCTATTGAGAGCCAGGGGTTGAGGAACCGGGGCCTGTCGGACTCGGTAATCCCAACTATGTTGAGGGTGCAGAAATCTTCTCCTCAGAAGATATCATCGTACCTGGAAGGCTTACATCTCCATGTGGATGGCATGGTGAAAGGATGGCATCCACGCTCCTTTTCTATATCCAGGATCCTGCTGTTTCTTCAGCAAGGAGTAGACCAGAAATTGGCGTTAAGCACCATTTAGGGACAAATATCAGCCTTTTTTCAGCGACCCCTGGTGGCTCACTCATTAGTGAGTACTTTTGTTCAGGGGGTGCGACATGTAGTCCCTCTGGGGCATCCACCGCTACCCCCATGGGATTTGAACCTGGTGTTATCGGTGCTTCAAAAACGTTGTTTGACAATATCAGGTTTTCAGATTCCCCTGTTTACTTTCCTAGAAAGTGGTCTTTCTAGTGGCCATCACATTGGCCACGAGGGTTTCGGGAACTGGCGGCTTTGTCCTGCAAGTCGCCTTATCTGGTTATCCACAAGGATAAGGTGGTGGTGTGTGTTACCATCACTGTGTCCTAAGCCAAAACACCCTAAGGAAGTGGTCCTTCACTCTCTGGACGTGGTTCACGCTCTTAAGGTGTATTTGTCTGCCCCTGCTCCCTTTCGGAAGTCAGACTCACTGTTTGTTTCGGTGGCTGGTGCATAGAAAGGCATGGCGGTCTTGTCGGCCACCATTTCCAGGTGGATCAGACAGATTGTAGTGCAAGCCTATGCCTTGAAGGGGCAGGTGCCCCCTTTCCAGTCACGGGCCACTCTACAAGGGCAATCGGAACGTCTTGGGCCTTCCGACACCAATCGTCTGTCGCTCAGGTGTGTAAAGCAGCGACCTGGTCATCTGTCCATACAATTACCAAGTTCTACAAGGTAGACATTAGTGCATCGGCTGATGCCTGTTTTGGCTGCAAAGTTTTGCAGGCGGCCATATAGTTGCAATTGAATATGCAATATATTTTCTTTTTTTCCTGTTTTTTCTGTAAAAACGCAGTATCGTTAAGTTAATGCGCTGTTGCATTAAATTCCGTAGTTTTTGGTGTGGTTGTGGGTAGTCACTCCTGTTGAGGGTACCCTGGTTTTGTGGTGGATTTCTGCACACACTGTTTTTTTTCTGTGGGTAAAGTTTCACTAGTTCCCACTTGCCATGGTGGATGAAGTTTCTATGCTGTTTTCCCACCCCTCGTTTGGCACTGCTTGGGGACGTCCCAATGGCTAAGAGAGGAGCTGTGTCGGTTGGCGACTAGAGAGGAAGAGAAAATAGGATTTTTTTTGTACTCACTGTAAAATCCTTTTCTCTGTAATTTACCAACCGACACAGCACCTGCCCCTCCTTTTTCTCTTTACGTTATACTGCTTGTTGATGTACTGATGACTGCATGGCAGGGTTGAGGGTTGTTGCCCAAGGGACCGCCCCCCCTGGGCCGAACTAAAGAGTTCTGAGTGTTGTATAACAACTAATGCCTAGTCTTCTCCTAGTGGTGGGCATAACAACCCAATGGCTAAGAGAGGAGCTGTGTCGGTTGGTGAATTACAGAGAAAGGGATTTTATGGTGTGTACAAAAAAAAAATCCTATTTTTAGATCTCAAGTCACAGAAATTTGTGTGATCTGAAGTGTAAAGGTGGAGGAATTGGGGCTGAGCTGTGATGGTGCCAGAATTGGGGCTGATCTGAGGTGTCAAGTTGCAGAAATTAGGGTGATCTGAAATCGGATGGTGCAAGAAATAGGACTGATCTGAGGTGTGAAGGTGCAGGCTTTTTGGTGATCTGAAATGTGAAGCTTAATATGTATTTCTTACTGTTATTCAAGTCAGCAAGTAAAGTTAAGTACAGCATTTACTATTTAAAGATTCAGTTTCATGACTGAAAGTGGGAAGTTTACTTTTTTTTTGTATGGAGCTGGCACTCTCAGTTTCTTTGAAAAACCTTTCTCAGAACACTGCTTAAAAGGTTGCCTACCCCTCACTTGGTGAATTCTGAGTTCAATACATAAAACACCAGAAAATGAAATAAAGGTGCAAATATTGCATTCATAAATATGTAAGTACTAAACCAGACACAAATGTAATTGTAAACTCCATTAAGGAAAAGGTGAAACAAACTGTGCACTATAATATCGAAGTAGTGCAAAATTAAAAGTCTGTCCAATAAGTGAAAAGTCCAAAATAGCCAAAGCTCCGGGGTTGATTTACCTAAAGGCAAATCAACAAGAAGGCAAAAATGCTGCTTTTTATTTACCTTGTATGTAATTATTTATTCTTTTGTAAAGTGAAGCTTTTCCTCATATACTAAGCTCTGGAGCAGCTGCACTTGCAGAGTCTATTTGCCTTTGGTAAATTAACCCCTCTGTTCAATGGCTACTACACAGGATGAGAAACTCAGATCAGAGTGATCGATAATCTGTTTAATACAAAGCTTCCAACAGCCAATTGCGACTGTTCACACAACAGTTTCTGCGGGAATGTAAGAGAATTTTTTTTTGTTGGAGAACATATCTAATGATTATATAGTAATTGGCATGGTGTTCGTACAAAAGAATTGAAGTGTACAAGATTGTGCATGAGCAGAAATGAAAGAATGAACCAGAAGAAGAAAAGGCAATGAAAACAAGTTTTCTTTTCACTGAAAAATGTAACCAAACAGGGTAAAAAAACATGCCATGCATATTATTGGGCCTTTAAACGCAGACTGAATACCATGTTTTCTGAATGACATTTGGTTAATTATGATGATGAAAATCCTTGCTGCTCATAAAATTTACAGCTGTGTGAAAAAGGATTCGCCCTCTTCCTGATTTTTATATTTCTCACACATATTAATATTACACAAAAATGACGAGAGGTTTTTTTTTTTTTTTTTTATTTCATTTATTTGGAGTCAAAAGCTGTTCAAACCTGCCTGGCCCCATGTGAAAAAGTAATTGCCCCCTCCCATGCTCAATCATGAATGAACTGTGATTTAACCACAATTTTTTGGAAAGCTGAGTTAAATTTCACTTGCCACACCCAGGCCTGATTACTGCCATACTTGTTGCATCAAGAAATCACATAAATAGAAGCTGTCTGACAAAGTAAAGTATGCGAACAGATCACAAAAAGCCACACATCATGCCACAATTAAAAAAAATATCAAGAACAGATTAGAAACCAACATGTATCGGTCTAGAAAGGGTTTCAAAGACATTTCTAAGCCTTTGGAACTCCAGTAAACCATGGGGAGAACCATTATCCACAAATGGAGATAACTTGGAACAGTGGTGAGCCTTCCTAGGAGTGACCAGCCTACAAAAATTAATCCAGGAGCATGATGACGATGATTCATCCAGGAGGTCATAAAAGGACACAGAAAAACATCTAAAGAACTGCAGGCCTCAGGTAAGATAAGTGTTCATGATTCAACAATAAGAAAGAGACTGACATGGCATCCATGGGAGAGTTCCAAAGCCACTGCTCACCAAAAAGAACACAAAGGCTCATCTCACATTTACCAAAAAACATCTTGATTATCCCCAAGACTTTTAGGCAAATATTCTGTGGACTGATGAGACAAAAATTTTACTTTTTGGAAGGTGTGCATCCCATTACATCTGGCATAAAATGAATACAGCATTTCATAACAAGAACATGATACCAACAGGCAGACATGGTGGTGGTAGCATGATGGTCTGGGGCTGCTTTGCAGCTTCAGGACCTGGACAACTTACTATAATTGATGTAACCTTGAATTCTGAGCTCTACCAGAAAATCCTAAAGGAGAATGTCCGGCCATCAGTTCGTGACCTCAAGCTTAAGTATGCTTGGGTTATGCAGCAGGACAATGATCCAAAACACAACAGCAAGTCCACCTCCAAATGATTCAAACCAAAGCAAAATTTAGGTTTTGGTGTGGCCTAGTCAAAGCCTGGACTTCAATCCAATTGATATGCTGTATCATGACCTTACACAGACTGTTCATGCTGGAAAACCCTCCGCTGTGGCTGAATTAGAACAATTCTGGAAAAGAAGAGTGGGCCAAAATTGCTCCACAGCAATGTAAAAGACTAATTGCCAGTTATCACAAATGCTTGATTGCAGTTGTTGCCGCCAAGGGTGGCACAACCGTTATCAGGTTTAGGGGGCAATTACTTTTTCACATAAAGCTAGGCAGGTTTGGACAGCTTTTTTGCCTTAATAAATGAAACCATCATTTAAAAATGGCATTTTGTATTTACTAGGGTTATCTTTGTGTAGTAATAAAATGTGTTTGAGCTGAGTCATTTAAGTGTGACAAATATGCAAAAAAAAACAGAAATGGTGCAAATACATTTTCACACAACTGTATATTTCTAGGCATGGCTAGAAGAGGAGTCGCACATAATGGCATCACTTCCTATTGTACAGAAGAACATTGCTACATAGGCGGGAAGTTTCTATTCTGTCGTACAAAAATTTTTGTACCAGTAGTAATTTCCCATGGGTTCGATATAAGACTAGTGTTCGAAAAACAATGAGGATCTTTTGTCTGATTCTCTCATTGTGTGTACCAGCCATAATGGTGCACTCCAGGGAAATATCTGCTACCATCCCCTTGAGTATAAATGCACTTTTTATTTCATCTTTTGAGTCATGTACAGATAGGGGAAAAAAATATATTTGATATCCTGCTGATTTTGTAGGTTTGCCCACTGACAGAAATTATTGATCTATAATTTTAATGGTAGGTTTATTTTAACAGTGAGCGACACAATAACAAAAAATCCAGAAAAAACACATTTCAAAAAAGTTATCAATTGATTTGCATTTTAACCACTTCCATACCGGGCCTATTTTGGCACTCCTCTCCTATGTGTAAAAATCATATTTTTTTTTGCTAGAAAATTACTCAGAATCCCCAAATATTATATCTTTTTTTTTTAGCAAACACCCTAGGGAACAATATGGCGACCATTGCAACTTTTTTTTTTTTTTTATCACAATAAAGTTTATTAAGGAGAATGTGGTACAAACATAGGGAAAAAAGAAAAAAAAAAACGTTACATAAATTGTATAATGAAAAAGAAAAGGGGAAGGTAAATTATGGACAGTTTAGACATCAATATCTGTTGAATCAAATCTTATAGGAGAATCTTATGGATAAAATCACAACCATAGGTATTTTATAAATGCCAGCGTATAATAGGTATGTATAAACATATTAGTGTGTTATAATAGTCTAGGTGAGAATAGTTGGTGAATTAGGTGACATAGTGTGAAATATACTTAGTGGATTGGGGCAAATAATAGAAAGTATAATGGAACTTTCGCAAGGATGTTCAGTTATGACAGTAGGGAATAAACATGTGTATGAATCATATCATGAGATTGCGGTATAGTTGCGTTTTACAGAAATTACGCCATGGTACCCACATAAGGCGAAATTGTGTGATAGCGCCTCTTTTGATTGCAATAATTTCTTCCATGTCGTGGATAAGGTGGATTTTACGGAGCCAGTCTCCGACTGAGGGTAGGGAACTTGAATTCCAATGTAGAGGGATCAAGTTTTTGGCTGCGTTGAGGAAGTGTCTAATTAGGGATTTTTTGTATGAGCTATATGACAAGTTGTTTATGTGCAATAAGCACCAAGCTGCATCAAGATTAGAAGTTGTACCTGTGATATGGTTGGTCCAGTAACGAACTTGGTTCCAGAAGGGTCTTATGTGTTCACAATTCCACCAAAGGTGCAGGAAGGAGCCTGTTTCAGAACTACATCTCCAGCAGAGTCTGGAGTTTTGGTGGGACCAATTATGCTTGGTGAGAGGTGTAATATACCATTGTGTGTGTATCTTATAAGAAACCTCTTGCATTTTTGTACTGAGTGCACATTTGTGTGTAAAGACATTTGCTTTTTCCCATTGCTTTGTGGAGAATAGGGTATCAAGATCTTTTTCCCACATGGATTTATATTTGTCTTTTCCTGTTTTACTTTGACAGAGAAGCCATTTGTATAGTATAGAGGTTGTTTTTCTAATTGGGTTTTTCTTTAAGCATATGAGTTCGAAGGTGGACAAGGGTCTAAAGAATTGATCTTTGCGTTTGTTGTTGGTTATAAAGTCGTGTATTTGTCTGTATGACCAGTCTGATAAGGGATGTGATGAAAATGATTTGTTAAGTTCTTGTCTAGGTTTTATGTAGTTATTGTGGATACAATGTTTTATGAGTAGAGGGTCGGAGGGGAATGTAGTGTACATCTTTAGGTTACCAAGGCCAGGTATAAAATCAGGGTTGTTGGCTAGTGAGGAAAGGGGTCCCATATCTGTTGATAGCCCAGAGGGGATTGCGACTTTTTTAAAGATTTTTAAAGTGTTATTAATAGTAGGATGTTTTTTGATTGAAAGGGGGAGATTAGAGTAGGTAGTCCATGGTAGATGTGGAATGTCTAATGCGGAGTGGTCTTTTTCTAGATTTACCCAGTCCTTATGATTGGCGTGGCAGTGCCAGTCTATAATCCTGGCTAGTTGTGCTGCTTGATAGTGATGGACGAACTTCCGACGGGACGTTTCGCGAACGCGAAACGCGAACGGACACAAACGTTCGCGAAAACGACCGTTCGCCGCGGGCTCCATTGACTTCAATGGGAGGCGAATTTCGCAAACCTTTAGGTCGAATTTGCGGCCACGGGGTAATTATTAGGGGGTAGCACGTAGTCCCACCACCTGGACAATAGCATAATACATGTATGAGGTGAATTTGGGATCGATAACTACAAGCATTTTTTTTTTATTTGGGAAATTGTTCTGACAATTCAGGACTATGGAGCTAATGAAGGCAATGGAGGAGAGGGAAGGTCAGGGACCAGGGTAGGCAAACAAGAGGGTGCAGGAGATACAGAGCACTGACAGCAGCACCGTAATACAGAGCACTGACATCAGCACCGTGACATACAGCGCTGACAGCAGCTCCGTGACATACAGCGCTGACAGCAGCTCCGTGACATACAGCGCTGACAGCAGCTCCGTGACATACAGCGCTGACAGCAGCTCCGTGACATACAGCGCTGACAGCAGCTCCGTGACATACAGCGCTGACAGCAGCACCGTGACATACAGCGCTGACAGCAGCTCCGTGACATACAGCGCTGACAGCAGCTCCGTGACATACAGCGCTGACAGCAGCTCCGTGACATACAGCACTGACAGCAGCTCCGTGACATACAGCGCTGACAGCAGCTCCGTGACATACAGCGCTGACAGCAGCACCGTGACATACAGCGCTGACAGCAGCTCCGTGACATACAGCGCTGACAGCAGCTCCGTGACATACAGCGCTGACAGCAGCTCCGTGACATACAGCGCTGACAGCAGCTCCGTGACATACAGCGCTGACAGCAGCTCCGTGACATACAGCGCTGACAGCAGCTCCGTGACATACAGCGCTGACAGCAGCTCCGTGACATACAGCGCTGACAGCAGCTCCGTGACATACAGCGCTGACAGCAGCTCCGTGACATACAGCGCTGACAGCAGCTCCGTGACATACAGCGCTGACAGCAGCACCGTAAGCAGCCCCAGGAGGAAGTCAGCACAGCACAGGGATGGTGTGATCCCCTCATAATAAGAACCCCCAGGAGGAAGTCAGCACAGCACAGGGATGGTGGGAGCCCCTCATAATAAGAACACCCAGGAGGAAGTCAGCACAGCACAGGGATGGTGGGAACCCCTCATAATAAGCAGCCCCAGTAGAAATATGACACCGCTCAACCTCTTCAAAGAGGAGGGTAGGGGCATATAGTACGGTGTGCTTTTTTGGGTCAGGGAAGTGAGCCAAATGAATTAAGAAGGTCTGTGTGCTTGATTCCAAAAATTGTTTATAGACATATACATGGTCTACTGATCACATGTGTTGAATTCCTCCGAGATCCATGCCTCATTCATTTTTAGAAATGTGAGGTAGTTAACACTGTGGTGAGCTAGGCGAGTACGCTTATCGGTCACAATCCCCCCTGCTGCGCTGAACGTCCTTTCGGACAGGACACTGGATGAGGGGCAAGCCAACAGTTCGATTGCAAATTGGGCAAGCTCTGGCCAGAGGTCAAGCCTGCCCACCCAGTAGTCTAGGGGTTCATCACTCCTCAGAGCGTCCACATCGGCCGTTAACCCAATGTAGTCGGACACCTGACGGTCTAGGCGTTCCCTGATGCTGGATCCGGATGACACCTGTCGATGGGTCGGCTGAAAGAATGACCTCATATCCGAAGTCACCAACACATCTTCAAACCGGCCTCTTCTTGCAGGCGCTGTTGGATTGGTACCCGCAAATCCTTCTCTGGGAGTGGGAATTGCTCCTCTGCCAGCGCACGCAAAAGCAGAATGCAGCATTTCTCGAAGCAAGGCCTGGAAGTGCTGCATTCTGACAGCCCTCTGCGACGGCGGTAACATTTCCGCCATTTTGTGTTTGTACCGGGGGTCTAAGTACGTTGCCACCCAGTACTGGTCCTTGACCCTCATGCTTTTTATACGGGGGTCCCTATTAAAACACTGGAGCATGAAGGCCCCCATTTGCACTAAAGTGGAAGCGGTGTGGTGGCCTGGCTCCTGCTCATCATCCAGGATAATGTCGTCCTCTTCATTCTCCTCTCCCCATCCTCGCACAACAGGGATCCCAGAAAGGTTTAAAGCATGCTCTTCTTGCTCCTGCTCATCCGCCCCGGCACCATCCTCCTCTGACTCCTCATCAGACTCCTGTTGTTGACTTGTCTCAGATAGAGTAGCCCCCCCTGGGAATTCATCCAGCATTGCGACTTCCTCATCTTCCCGCTCCTGCTCCTCCACAGCCTGATCAATGACACGACGCAATGCACGCTCCAGAAAGAAGGCATAAGGTACCATGTCACTGATGGCGCCATGGCTGCGACTGACCAGTTTGGTGATCTCCTCAAATGGCCGCAGAAGTCTGCATGTGTCGCGCATGAGCAGCCACTGGCGCGGTGAAAAAAAACCCAGCTCCCCAGAACCGTTTCTTTCGCAGAGTTCATACAGGTAGACGTTAACTGCACGTTTCTGCTGGAGCAGCCTATCAAGCATATAGAAGGTTGAGTTCCATCGCGTCGGGCAATCGCAAATAAGACGTCTGACCGGCAGATGGTGTCGCCGCTGAATGTCAGCAAGGCGAGCCATGGCCGTGTAAGATCTTCTGAAATGGGCCGAGATTTTCCTTGCCTGCCGCAAGATGTCCTGGACCCCAGGGTATTTGACAAGGAATCGCTGCACGACCAAGTTTAAGACGTGTGCCATGCACGGCACGTGCGTGATTTTGCCCTGTTTCAATGCGCTAAGCAGATTGGCACCGTTGTCACACACCACTTTACCAACTGTCAAATTGAGCGGTGTTAGCCACTCATCTGCCTGTGAACGCAAAGCTGAAAGGAGTGCCGGGCCAGTGTGGCTCTTTGCTTCCAGGCACAACAGACGCAGCACGGCATGGCAACGTCTCACCTGGCATGTGGAATAGGTTCTGGGGAGCTTGGGCGGTGCAGTGGAAGAGACGCTAGCAGCGGAAAAGGAGGAGGCAGCTGAGGAGGAGAGGGAGGAGGATGGAGTAGGAGGAGGAGAAGAAGAGTCAGGCCTGCATGCAATCCGTGGCGGTAAAACCAAATCTACACGGGTGCCACGGGTTACATGCTTGACGGCCGTCAGAAGGTTCACCCAGTGGGCAGTAAAACTGATATACCTTCCCTGCCCGTGTTTGCTAGACCACGTGTCTGTGGTCAGATGTATCTTGGCACCGACACTGTGTGCCAGAGATACATTCACTTGCCGCTGAACATGGCCATATAGCTCTGGGATGCCCTTCTCTGAGAAATACTTCCTTCCTGGGACCTTCCATTGTGGTGTTCCAATGGCCACAAATTTGCGAAAGGCCTCCGAGTCCACCAGTTTATATGGCAGTAGTTGGCGGGCTATGAGTTCTGACAAGCCAGCCGCCAACCGTTGGGCAAGAGGGTTATCCGGCGTCATCATTTTTTTACGCTCAAACATTAGGCCCACGGAAGCCTGCCTTTTTGCAGAAAAATGTGAGCTTGGCGTGATGGAAGGTGGAGTGGAGGACAATTGTGAGGAGAGAGGAGAAGGAGAAGTAGAAGACGAGGCTGGACGGTGAGAGCCTGCAGTGTGGCTTTGTGTGTTCCGTTGCTCCCACTGGGCTCGGTGATGGCTGCTCATGTGCCTTCTTAAGGCGGTCGTCCCTAGGTGAGTATTGGGCTTACCGCGACTAACGCGTTGACTGCAAAGATTGCAGATGGCAACGCTATTGTCAGCAGCGGACACGTTAAAAAAAGCCCACACTGCGGAGCCATGTGCCGGTGTCCTGGGAGCGCCAGATGTGACCGTACATGGTCGATGACTCGCTCCTGATACATTTGCAGTCTGCTTTGTCCCTGCTGTGCAATGTAAGTCATTGCTGCTTCTCCTCCCTATCTGCTGGTCCATATCTCCCTCTGAACTCCCCTCCTCTTCCTCTCTTGTGGGCACCCACGTGACATCACTAGACACGTCATCATCAACGTCACCTTCCCCACCGCTATAAGTAGAGTAGGCAGCAACACCGGGGACCAACCTCCTCCTTGGGCTGATCTGGGTACTGGCGTCAGACTGCTGAGTAGCGCTTGTTGCTACCTCCTCTTCCTGATCCAATACCAAGAGTGGCTGCGCATCAGAAATGTCCTCTTGATATGGATCGGAAAATAATTCCAGTGACTCAAGCGGAAGGTATGTGGTGGTGGTGGTGGTGGTCGTGTTGTTGGTGGTAGTGTCTTTGGGGGTGCACATAGCAGAGAGTGAAGAAGAGGGTGCAGATCGAGAGGATGAGGAGGGTGCAGAAGAGTAAGGCTGAGCGAGCCACTCAACCAAGTCTGGTGCATCCTTTAAAGTAATTGAACGCACCTTCTGCAACTTCCCACTTTGGCTCAAGCCTGTTGCTCCTGCCCTACCCCTACCACCCCTGCGGAAGGGCCTGCCTCTTCCTCTGCATGTCATTTTTTAAATGACCCTGTGACAAAACTCTTAGTCCCTATACCGCTGAAGGACTGCTGCAGTATAGGTGAGCGGTCAGCAGTGGTGCACGTCAACCCTATCTATTGTGGACCTATAGCGGTCCTTACAGAACAGCAGACTGTACCGCACTCAAGCCTATGTACCGTAGCACCCTATACCAAGTTACCAGTCCTTATAAGAACTTTTGTGGAACAAGCAGGTTGTGTGTTAGTGATTAGCAGACTGTACGTCAGTCCCTATACCGCTGAAGGACTGCTGCAGTATAGGTGAGCGGTCAGCAGTGGTGCACGTCAACCCTATCTATTGTGGACCGATAGCGGTCCTTACAGAACAGCAGACTGTACCGCACTCAAGCCTATGTACCGTAGCACCCTATACCAAGTTACCAGTCCTTATAAGAACTTTTGTGGACCAAGCAGGTTGTGTATTAGTGTTTAGCAGACTGTACGTCAGTCCCTATACCGCTGAAGGACTGCTGCAGTATAGGGCAGCGGTCAGCAGTAGTGCACGGCAACCCTATGTATTGTGGACCGATAGCGGTCCTTACAGAACAGCAGACTGTAACGCACTCAGGCCTATGTACCGTAGCACCCTATACCAAGTTACCAGTCCTTATAAGAACTTTTGTGGACCAAGCAGGTTGTGTGTTAGTGATTAGCAGACTGTACGTCAGTCCCTATACCAATGAAGGACTGCTGCAGTATAGGGCAGCGGTCAGCAGTAGTGCACGGCAACCCTATGTATTGTGGACCGATAGCGGTCCTTACAGAACAGCAGACTGTACTGCACTCAGGCCTATGTACCGTAGCACCCTATACCAAGTTACCAGTCCTTATAAAAACTTTTGTGGACCAAGCAGGTTGTGTGTTAGTGTTTAGCAGACTGTGCGTCAGTCCCTATACCGCTGAAGGACTGCTGCAGTATAGGGCAGCGGTCAGCAGTAGTGCACGGCAACCCTATGTATTGTGGACCGATAGCGGTCCTTACAGAACAGCAGACTGTAACGCACTCAGGCCTATGTACCGTAGCACCCTATACCAAGTTACCAGTCCTTATAAAAACTTTTGTGGACCAAGCAGGTTGTGTGTTAGTGTTTAGCAGACTGTGCGTCAGTCCCTATACCGCTGAAGGACTGCTGCAGTATAGGGCAGCGGTCAGCAGTAGTGCACGGCAACCCTATGTATTGTGGACCGATAGCGGTCCTTACAGAACAGCAGACTGTAACGCACTCAGGCCTATGTACCGTAGCACCCTATACCAAGTTACCAGTCCTTATAAGAACTTTTGTGGACCAAGCAGGTTGTGTGTTAGTGATTAGCAGACTGTACGTCAGTCCCTATACCGCTGAAGGACTGCTGCAGTATAGGGCAGCGGTCAGCAGTAGTGCACGGCAACCCTATGTATTGTGGACCGATAGCGGTCCTTACAGAACAGCAGACTGTAACGCACTCAGGCCTATGTACCGTAGCACCCTATACCAAGTTACCAGTCCTTATAAGAACTTTTGTGGACCAAGCAGGTTGTGTGTTAGTGATTAGCAGACTGTACGTCAGTCCCTATACCAATGAAGGACTGCTGCAGTATAGGGCAGCGGTCAGCAGTAGTGCACGGCAACCCTATGTATTGTGGACCGATAGCGGTCCTTACAGAACAGCAGACTGTACTGCACTCAGGCCTATGTACCGTAGCACCCTATACCAAGTTACCAGTCCTTATAAGAACTTTTGTGGACCAAGCAGGTTGTGTATTAGTGTTTAGCAGACTGTGCGTCAGTCCCTATACCGCTGAAGGACTGCTGCAGTATAGGGCAGCGGTCAGCAGTAGTGCACGGCAACCCTATGTATTGTGGACCGATAGCGGTCCTTACAGAACAGCAGACTGTAACGCACTCAGGCCTATGTACCGTAGCACCCTATACCAAGTTACCAGTCCTTATAAGAACTTTTGTGGACCAAGCAGGTTGTGTGTTAGTGATTAGCAGACTGTACGTCAGTCCCTATACCAATGAAGGACTGCTGCAGTATAGGGCAGCGGTCAGCAGTAGTGCACGGCAACCCTATGTATTGTGGACCGATAGCGGTCCTTACAGAACAGCAGACTGTACTGCACTCAGGCCTATGTACCGTAGCACCCTATACCAAGTTACCAGTCCTTATAAGAACTTTTGTGGACCAAGCAGGTTGTGTATTAGTGTTTAGCAGACTGTGCGTCAGTCCCTATACCGCTGAAGGACTGCTGCAGTATAGGGCAGCGGTCAGCAGTAGTGCACGGCAACCCTATGTATTGTGGACCGATAGCGGTCCTTACAGAACAGCAGACTGTAACGCACTCAGGCCTATGTACCGTAGCACCCTATACCAAGTTACCAGTCCTTATAAGAACTTTTGTGGACCAAGCAGGTTGTGTGTTAGTGATTAGCAGACTGTACGTCAGTCCCTATACCAATGAAGGACTGCTGCAGTATAGGGCAGCGGTCAGCAGTAGTGCACGGCAACCCTATGTATTGTGGACCGATAGCGGTCCTTACAGAACAGCAGACTGTACTGCACTCAGGCCTATGTACCGTAGCACCCTATACCAAGTTACCAGTCCTTATAAGAACTTTTGTGGACCAAGCAGGTTGTGTATTAGTGTTTAGCAGACTGTGCGTCAGTCCCTATACCGCTGAAGGACTGCTGCAGTATAGGGCAGCGGTCAGCAGTAGTGCACGGCAACCCTATGTATTGTGGACCGATAGCGGTCCTTACAGAACAGCAGACTGTAACGCACTCAGGCCTATGTACCGTAGCACCCTATACCAAGTTACCAGTCCTTATAAGAACTTTTGTGGACCAAGCAGGTTGTGTGTTAGTGATTAGCAGACTGTACGTCAGTCCCTATACCAATGAAGGACTGCTGCAGTATAGGGCAGCGGTCAGCAGTAGTGCACGGCAACCCTATGTATTGTGGACCGATAGCGGTCCTTACAGAACAGCAGACTGTACTGCACTCAGGCCTATGTACCGTAGCACCCTATACCAAGTTACCAGTCCTTATAAAAACTTTTGTGGACCAAGCAGGTTGTGTGTTAGTGTTTAGCAGACTGTGCGTCAGTCCCTATACCGCTGAAGGACTGCTGCAGTATAGGGCAGCGGTCAGCAGTAGTGCACGGCAACCCTATGTATTGTGGACCGATAGCGGTCCTTACAGAACAGCAGACTGTAACGCACTCAGGCCTATGTACCGTAGCACCCTATACCAAGTTACCAGTCCTTATAAGAACTTTTGTGGACCAAGCAGGTTGTGTGTTAGTGATTAGCAGACTGTACGTCAGTCCCTATACCGCTGAAGGACTGCTGCAGTATAGGGCAGCGGTCAGCAGTAGTGCACGGCAACCCTATGTATTGTGGACCGATAGCGGTCCTTACAGAACAGCAGACTGTAACGCACTCAGGCCTATGTACCGTAGCACCCTATACCAAGTTACCAGTCCTTATAAGAACTTTTGTGGACCAAGCAGGTTGTGTGTTAGTGATTAGCAGACTGTACGTCAGTCCCTATACCGCTGAAGGACTGCTGCAGTATAGGGCAGCGGTCAGCAGTAGTGCACGGCAACCCTATGTATTGTGGACCGATAGCGGTCCTTACAGAACAGCAGACTGTAACGCACTCAGGCCTATGTACCGTAGCACCCTATACCAAGTTACCAGTCCTTATAAGAACTTTTGTGGACCAAGCAGGTTGTGTGTTAGTGATTAGCAGACTGTACGTCAGTCCCTATACCAATGAAGGACTGCTGCAGTATAGGGCAGCGGTCAGCAGTAGTGCACGGCAACCCTATGTATTGTGGACCGATAGCGGTCCTTACAGAACAGCAGACTGTACTGCACTCAGGCCTATGTACCGTAGCACCCTATACCAAGTTACCAGTCCTTATAAGAACTTTTGTGGACCAAGCAGGTTGTGTATTAGTGTTTAGCAGACTGTGCGTCAGTCCCTATACCGCTGAAGGACTGCTGCAGTATAGGGCAGCGGTCAGCAGTAGTGCACGGCAACCCTATGTATTGTGGACCGATAGCGGTCCTTACAGAACAGCAGACTGTACCGCACCCAAGCCTATGTACCGTAGCACCCTAGACAGACCAAGTTACCAGTCCTGATAAAGAGCTTTGTGGAACAAGTGAGTTGTGAATGATTAGCAGACTGCAGCAGAAGGGCAGCAGTCAAGTATAATATTCTTTCTATATTTGGAAGAAAGAATATTATACGTGTACAAGCCTATTACCGTACCACTGATACCAGTCCTGAAAAGAACCTTTGTGGAACTAATAGTAACAGCAAGTCTTTAAAATTATCCTCACTGCCTGACACACTGCTTCCTGCCTGTCCCTATACAAATTGGCAAAAAAGAGTAGGCTGGAACGATTAGCTGGAACAGCTCTTTTGTGGACCTGATAGTAACAGCTAATGATGATGATGATGATGATGATGAAGAAAGACTAATCTGGCTGAGCTGTCCCTAAAATAGCAGCATACAGCGCTCTGTCCCTTTATCTAAACTGACAAAAGAAACTCAGGCTGCTGACCTAACACCTATACCAGTCCTGAAAAGAACTTTTGTGTACCAAATAGCTAGCGTTTTCTCTGTCCCTACTCCACACAGGATCCTTTCCCTACAGTGACAGAAGAAAGAATGTAAAATGGCCACCGGATCGGGTGTATTTATAGGTTAGGGGGAATGTCCAAGTGTCCATGAGCTGTCATGTCTCAATTGGTTGTCCTGTAACACATGATAAACGTGTCACGAAAGGTTAAAGTTCTTGTATACATTAAACACGTAAGTCCGCCGGGGCGAACGACGGAAAAAGGCGTTCGAACCCGCGGACGGCGAAAGTCGGAAATTCGCCGCGAAACGACCGCCGGGCGAACCGTTCGGCCATCACTACTGCTTGATAATATTTTCTGAAATCTGGGAGCCCTATTCCTCCTTCTTGTTTTAGTCTATAAAGGTAAGTGAGTTTGGTTCGTGGTTTTTTATTTGCCCAAAGAAAATGTCTTTGTAAGCGGGAGAGATGCGTGAAGAAAGCCTCGGGTAGTTTTATTGGGAGGGTGTGAAATAAGTATAGTAATCTTGGTAGGATTGCCATTTTTAAAATTGCAGCCCTGCCGAACCATGAAAATTTCCCTTTCGTCCATTTTTTCAAGTCTGTTTCTATTTTTGTCAGAAGAGGAAGAAAGTTAAGTGAAAACAGAGAGCTGGGGTCTTGGGAGAGATGTATCCCTAAGTAGGTCAGTGACCTTGGTTCCCATTTAAATGGGCAGTTGGACTTAGTCAGTTTTTCAGTCTGAGCATTTAGGTTTAAACCCAGGGCCTCACATTTTTTTTGATTGATTTTAAAATTTGAAAGATGATTATAATTCTGAAAGGTTTTCAGTAAATTAGGGATTGAAATATGTGGTTGCGTGACGTAGAAGTCACGCAACTTTTTATGTCTCATGGTATTTGCGTATTTTTTGGGAAAAAAAAAAGTTTCATGAATTAAAAAAATGAAACTGTAAAGTTAGCCCAATTTTTTTGTATAATGTGAAAGATGATGTTACGCCGAGTAAATAGATACCCAACATGTCACGCTTTAAAATTGCGAATGGAATGGTGCCAAACTTCAGTACCTAAAAATCTCCATAGGCCTAGTGCTAGAATTGTTGCTCTCGCTCTAACGCACCTGGCAATATCCCACATGAGTGGTTTAAACAACGTTTACATATGTGGGCAGGACTTGTGTATGCGTTCGCTTCTGTGCATGAGCATATGGGGACGGGGCGCTTTAAAAAAAAAATGTCCCCATCCATCATCCCTTTGACGCGTTGAAGTTGTCCTGTCCCCTTAGCAGAAAAATACCCCCAAAGCATAATGTTTCCACCTCCATGTTTGACGGTGGGGATGGTGTTCTTTGGGTCATAGGCAACATTCCTGCTCCTCCAAAACACAGCGAGTTGAGTTGAAGCCAAAGAGCTTGATTTTTTTTTTTTGTCTCATCTGACCACAACGCTTTTACCCAGTTCTCTGAATCATCCAGATGTACAGGCCTGTCTGACATTTGTTAATGAACATGTGCTTTCTTGAGAAGGGGGACCTTATGGAAACTGCAGGATTTCAGTCCTTCACAGCGTAGTGTGTAACCAATTGTTTTCTTGGTGACTATTGTCCCAGCTGCCTTGAAATCATTGACAAGATTCTCCCGTGTAGTTCTGGGCTGATTCCTCATTGTTCTCATGGAGCCCCAGACCTAGGGAGATGGACAGTTGTTTAGTGTTTCTTCCATTTGCTAATTATCGCACCAACTGTTGTCACGCTCTCACCAAGCTGCTTGAAGATGGTCTTGTAGCCCATTCCAGCCTTGTGTAGGTCTACAATCTAGTCCCTGACATCCTTTTGACAACTCTTTGGTCTTGGCCATGGTGGAGAGATTGGAATCTGATTGCTTCTTTGGATAGGTGTCTTTTATACAGGTAACAAGCTGAGATTAGGGGCACTCCCTTTAAGAGTGTGCTCCTAATCTCAGATCGTTACCTGTAAAAGGAGAAGTGCTACCTCCTCTAAAATAAATTACATAAAAACTGCTGCAACAGTAATACTAGTGCCACCCAGTGGCTAACTTGAAAATTATGATATAACAAATTGGTAAGCAGCAATAATGGTGCGACCCTTCTATAAAACAAAATATATAAATTGCAAATAAGATAATGAAAAACTTGCTGCGAACCAAACAATATAGTGCAATAATATAAATGTTCTTGATATCATATAAACATTAAACCATAAACATGACCAAGTAGTAATATAATCCGTCCATTTAAAAGGTGAGCATGCCAAAAAGCACTCTGTGGCAATAACTAAGGGCCACATGCAGTCAAGCGCATTTTTTTTCTGCATTAAAAACGCATGAAAAGTAGGTTATATGGTTTTCAATGGCATAGTTCACACCAGTGCTTGCAGTTCCAGTGCGCTCCAGTTCCAGAAAAAAAAGTAGAACATGCTGCATTTTTCTTGCACTGGACTGTACTGGAACGCTGCAAAATGCATCACAAATGCACTGGCAAGCACCGGAACGCACCTAAATGCATTGGAACACACATGTCCTTATGTAAGGTTAAAAAAAAGGGACAGCACTGGACAGCATCAAAATCGCACTGGAACACATCAAAAATGCGCATGCAGAAAAGCATCTGGAACGCATCCAGACCGCTTTTCTATGGTGTGAACTGCCCATAAATCCTTCAGTGGGTAAGTGTTCTTCACAATAACATGTGCCCTCCACCGGTCAAAGTATGCGCTCACCTCCCCAAAAGACCCCACATAAAGTCTAATTGCACCTTCCCCTGGGGTACAAATCCTCTGGATGGCAGCTGCTCTGGTGTTCCTTGGACTCACATACAGCTCAGACAATGGTACTCCAAATGTATAACGTGAACAGGAAAGAATCGAGTGCTTACTGTTTGAGCTACGGTATATGAGAGTCCAAAGACCCAGAGCAGCTGCCATCCAGAGGATTTGTACCCCAGAGAGGAAGATGCGATTAGACCCTATGTGGGGTCTTTTGGGGGAGGTGAGTGCATACTTTGACCGGTGGAGGGCACGTGTTATTGTGAAGTACACTTACTCGCTGAAGGATTTAGTTATTGCCATGGAGTGCTTTTTGGCATGTTCACCTTTTAAATGGACTGATTGTATTAATACGTGGTCACGTTCACTGTTTAATGTTTATATGATTTCAAGAATAGTTATCTATATTATATCACTGCATTGTTTGGTTTGCAGTAATTTTTTCATTCCCTTTTTTGCAATTTACAGTATTTTTTTTTTATAGGAGAGTCTCAACATTATTGCTGCTTAGTAAGTTGTTATATCACAATTTTCAAGTTGGCACTAGTATCACTGTTGTAGCACTTTTTATGTCATTTAATTTAGAGGATGTAGCATTTCACCTTTTTTACTTTTATTTTGTCATACTATTTGTGTCAAGCGGCAACCTCACACACATTTCTTACAAGATATATACACTTTTATTTGCTGACGTTTTATTACTATTATTGTTACTTGTATAGAAGACACCTGTGAGCCAGAAGTCTTAATGATTGATAAGGGATCAAATACTTATTTTGCTCATTAAAATGCAAATCAATTTATAACTTTTTTTAAAATGCGTTTTTCTGGATATGTTTGTTGTTATTCTGTCTTTCACTGTTCAAACCCTTGCACGCTGGGGTGTTTTTCAGGCGCTTTTGGGCTAAAAATAGCATCTGAAAAACGCTCCCCCTGCAGATCCAGTGTGAGCGATTGAGTGCTTTGACACCACGGGCAGTGTGCTTGCAGGACGTTAGAAAACATCTTGCAAGCAGCGGGAGTGGTATATACACCACCCCTGCCATTGAAATCAATGGGCACTGCTGCCAAAGCGATTTGGCAGCAGCGCTTTGCACCTTTTATTTGCCCGCTAGCGGGGTTAAAAGCTCCCTGCTAGTGACCGAAAAGCACCGCTATAACAGTGGTAAAGCCCTTTACCGCTAATGCCCCCCCACCCCTGCCCCAATGTGAAAGTAGCCTTAAAAAAAACTACCATTAAAATTATAGACTGATCATTTCTTTGTCAGTGGGCAAACGTATAAAATCAGTAGGGGATCAAATACTTTTTTTTCGCTCACTGTAGTTTATAAATACATTTCTGTGTTTGTTTTAGTACTTACACGTTGTTTATTGTGATTGCAATATTTATACTTTCATTTTCTGGTGTTTTTATGTATTTAATTGAGAATTTGCAAAGTGGTTTGACCTTAGCGTAGATTCATACACAAGCTTATTTTATTTTCATCACATGGTGCATGCAACATTTAAATTTTTGGTCTGTTGGGCCCCTTTCACACGGGAGGGATCCGTGAACATCCACTTGCTCAGTGGGGATCACTCCTTTGATCCCCGCTGAGCTGGCGGATGACAGTGCAGTCCCTGCGCCCTGTCAGATCTCCACTCTCCTCTATGGGGGATCGGATGAACACGGACCTGCAGACGGATTTTCCTCTGCTGAATCGGACCATAGCGGAGACGGATGATGATAATGTTCATCCGCTGACACCCGCTATCCCATAGGGATGCATGTATATCCGTATTTCATCCGAAAACGGACAGATGAAATACGGACATACTTTCCGCACGTGTGAAAGGGGCCTTAGGCAAAGGTGGAGGTGGGTCAAAATCCAGATCCCCAGCCACTTGCTACCGTGTTTCCCCGAAAGTAAGACACCCCCGATTGTAAGACGTATCGGGAGTTTCAGAGGGGTCGGCTAATATAAGCCGTACCCCGAAAGTAAGACGTATGTCTTACTTTCGGGGAAACACGGGGGTATTGCTGCCTCTAGTGGCGTACTAAGAGTGGGACGGGGGGTGCGGGCCGCACCGGGTGCCACACCCTGGGGGGGGTGCCAGGCCAGCGCCCTCCCCCTCCGACTGAAGAGACAGCGCCGTTCTGATCAGTCTCGGGCAGCAGCTGTCACTCACAGCCGAGCAGAGTGAAGCCGCCTCCCCCTCCTCTTGTATGGCTACACAGTGCTGTCCATAAAGGAGAAGGAGGGGGAGGCGGCTTCACTGAAGCCGCCTCCCCCTCCTCCTCCTCCTCCTTCATACACAGCACTGTGTAGCCATACAAGAGGATGGGGAGGTGGCTTCACTCTGCTCGGCTGTGAGTGACAGCTGCTGCCCGAGACTGATCAGAACGGCGCGACGCAACCACAGAGAAGGGGATTATTGCGCCAGGTCCCGGATCACTGACGACAGGTGTCACTGGCTCTGTGTCCTCCCGGTACAGGTCAGTGCTGATACAGAGAGAGACCAAGGAGGGGGAGGGGGAGGGGGGGTGTGAAGAGATTCTCTGCAGCTCTTACGGTATTACCGGTATGTAACCGCAAGATGCATCTGAGGAGGACTACAAGTCCCAACATACCGGGCTGTGTGGGCTTACAGTTCTCCTCTGCTGAGCATAGCAGCTTTGTATGCTTGGACTTGTAGTCCTCCATAGTGCAGCCTTGCATGCTGGGACTTGTAGTCCTCTGTAATGCAGTGCAGCCTTGCTTGCTGGGACTTGTAGTGAGGTGTTTTTACATTTTAAGGTGGGGGGGGGGGTGCCAGGCATAGGATGTTAATTTTATGGTTAAAACAAAAAATTTGACAATTTTTTTCCAATATAAGACATACCCCGAAAGTAAGACATAGTGGGGCTTTTGGGGATAAAAAGAAAGTAAGACACTGTCTTACTTTCGGGGAAACACGGTAGTGATTCGGATTTTTAAAAGATTGTGTGTGTGTGTGTGTACCAGGGGCGGACTGACCATTCAGTAGGGGGCCCCATGAGAGGACAGGGTGGATGGAATAAGCGGGCCGGTCCTGTGTGGCGAGAGAAAGCCAGAGACAGCCTGGGGAGGAGGAGCACTTCCTGAACCAGTGAGAGAACTCAGGGCAGGGGTCGGCATCAGTTCACAGCACCACCGGCAAATAGGTTGCATGTGTTACTTGTTTCATTCATCTCCCTCATGTCAGTGAGAACAGCGATGTTAAAGCATCTCCTACACTGCTATCTGCACAGTTCCCAGCAGGAGGCCTGGCTACTGGTTTACCCAAATGCAGCTGGAAGCCGATTTGTCTGCTGCCCTGTCAGTCAGGTCTGCACCCACCTCCTCCTGAAGTCCAAGCTGTGCAGGAAGTACAATGTGCAGCCTGGAGAACAAAATGTCTGCTGGAGCAAGAGCGGTATAAGCCAGTGGTCCCTCTTGTCACAGTTGTGTACACTGAACCCTGTTTACCACCAATGGTGAACATGAGTGCAGAGGGGGTGAAGCAATGCAACATATATGATGGAACATGGGGGGGGCGGCAGCAGACCCTGTATGTATGTATGTATATATATATATATATATATATATATATATGTGTGTGTGGGGGGGGGGGGGGGGGGCGCACTGTACTTCCCCTGTGTGTCCTGAGCAGGAACAGTGTACTCACAGAGTAGCCCCTGTCATGTGGATTAGGGGGACTTTACTCCCCCTGTGTGTCCTGAGGATGGGGGGCACTGTACATATTATAATGGGAGACCCCCTGTATGACCTGAGGATTGAGGGGTGGAGGCTTTGTACACCTTGTAATGATGGAAGAATTGAGAGAATTGAGAAACTGAGAATTAGGACTCATTATGCTTTATAATTGGGGATCCCCTTTCTTCTTTGAGTGGGGGCTCTGCGTGCCTTATAATGAGGGGTCTGATCTGTGACCTGAGTATGAGTATAGACGCTTCTGGGGAAGCCCCTGCATGCCCTGAGGATGGGGGGGGCACTATTTGTCTTCTAATGGGGTGTTCTATGTGGGACCCTCTGTATGTATGGAGACTCTGTATGTCTTAAAATGGGGAACCCCCTGTGTGTCCTAAGGATGGGGGCGCTATACGTGTTGCGAGGATGGGAGGCACTGTATGTGTTATAACAAAGGGACCCTATGCATGACATGAAGATGGGGGCACTGTACATCTCATCATGGAAATTTCCTGTGTGACCTGAGTGTCAAGCTCTTTTTCTCACCCCTCTCTTTTGCTTGCTAACCCACTGCTCTTCTCTCTCTCATCTCCCTCTCTCTCTCAACCCCTTTCTCCTCCCACCTCTCTCCCCCACTTTCTAATCTCCCCCATCTCTCTACCCTAGCATGTCCCTATACCTGCGAGCTGGTGCCGCCACTATTTGTCTTCAGGCCAAGTCCAGAGGTACAGGTGTGGATGGAGAGGCGCCGCAAAATCCTCCACCTCCACTGTATACATGGGTGGGACAAAGGGGGTGGAGTCAAGGGCAGAGCCATGGAGGGGGTGGCAAAATTAGGTTTCACCTAGGGTGTCAAAAATCCTTGTGCCAGCCCTGCCCATGCTGTTTAAATTTACTTACATTGGATCCTCAGTCTCTATTGGGTTGATTTACTAAAACTGCAGAGTGTAAAATCTGATGCAGCTCTGCATAGAAACCTTCCATGTTATTTTTGTCAAAGCTTAATTGAACAAGCTGAAGTTAGAAGCTGATTGGTTTCTATGCAGAGCTGCACCAAATTTTGAACTCTGCAGTTTTAGTAAATCAACCCCAATGGTATGGAGTGTTTAAGCACTCTAACGGGCAAGGAGGTGGAGTAATACAGCAGAACAGGTACGATACGACCCTCCTCTATTTGTATAATGCTTTCAACTGATGCATATGTCCTGTGCTATATAAAAAAAAAATTATAATCAAAACGCATTCTACAAGCGTTGTGCTGTTAATCAAAATCAGTAAGTGAGATAAATAATCTAAAAGTGCAAATAAATCAATGCTAAATCCAGTGTTAAACCAATTCATAAAGTCCACCATGAATGAAAAGAATCTTCGTAATATCCAGTCTGCCCTAACCACCATGTAATTAATTTGGATACCAAATATTTAGACCCCATAGCATAAGACAGTGATGGCGAACCTTGGCACCCTAGATGTTTTGGAACTACATTTCCCATGATGCTGGACTACACTGCAGAGTGCATGAGCATCATGGGAAATGTAGTTCCAAAACATCTGGGGTGCCTAGGTTCGCCATCACTGGCATAAGAGGTCTAAAGCAGCATTTAGTTAAGGTATCCCACGTGAATGTATGGCTCCAGCTTGCTTTCTCTCACAGCCAACTTTGCCTTAAGTCTTTCTCACATAAAATATTGCATAAATAATTAACACATTCATTATATATTGAAATAAAAAAATGACAGTTAATATGATTTCTTAATTGAAGAGTTCATAAAAAGTCCATAGACAATCCACAGTTGCGATCCTTTATGAGAACACCACGGTGGTTACACACACACACGAATGCGCACAAGTGCCCGTCACCATGAAGTGAGTGCGCTTACCAGATGGAAGCTTAGTTAAAGCGTTGTATGTGAATCCTCAGTCTCCTCAATATACTCCTCCTTATACTGGATCAGCTAACCGTAGTGAAAAGCAGCATTCACATATAAGTATCTCATTCAGCGATCCCAAAAAGTGCTACCAAAGGCTCCAGGGAAGAAAAGGAAACCAGCATAGTGTAACACCGTTTGGAAATTTTATTTGAAACATAAATAATGCACTTACATGGGCATCGGTTCAGATACAGCATGCAGAGTAAAACATAAAAAGCCGGCCGGCATTCGGGAGCCCGTTCTCCCCTTCTACAACGTGATGGCATCACTGCGTGCCTTCTCAGATGCGTTTCGTCATAAATGACGTTGGCGTTCCCCATTGACAACGTCATTTATGACGAAACGCGTCTGGGAAGGCACGCAGTGACGCCATCACGTTGTAGAAGGGGAGGACGGGCTCCAAAATGCCGGCCGGCTTTTTATGTTTTACTCTGCATGCTGTATCTGAACCGATACTCTCCTTGCATGCCCCCCCTCAAATCTACAGTGACTGCACTTCCAAGTGCACTTGTAGTGCAAAGTGGATTTGCCTTTAGTAAATAAACCCCTATTGGCACCGGTATTGGTGCAACCCTAATATACAGTAGTTCAAGCTCGGTATTTGCTGATGATCCAAAACTAAGCAGGGCAATAACTTCACAAAAGACTATAGAAACGTTATATAAAATAGAGAGGTGGGCAGCCAGCCAGATGACTGATGGGGTACAATGTATAGAAATGTAAAGTAATGCACTTGGGAGCTGAAAATATGTATGCAAGTTACACATTAGGGAGAGAACCCCGGGGAATTAAAAATGGAAAAGGATCTGGGGTCCTAGCAGGCTCGGACTTGGACAAAAAATAGGCCTGGGCATTTTAGATTGAGCAGTCCATGACATTTACAGGGGAGTTGGAGAGCACCTGGGAAGGAGGAAAGCACCGAGGGGGAGTCTGAGAGCATGGGGGTCTGGAGAGCACTGGGGGGAAACAGAGCACAGAGGTAGCTGGAGAGCATGGGGGGCAGCAGAAGGAAGCTGGATAGGAGGAGCGGTGGGGTGGCTGCATTTAGAAGAATCAATCTGTCCAGGAGAAGCAGGCTTTCAAAGGCTGCAGGAGGAAAATGGACAGATTGATTTTCTAAATGCAGCTGTCCCTCCTATCCAGACACATGGGGCCATACTTACTTTCTCTCTGGTCCTTCGTCTCCTCCAGCTCCTCCCTCTTCATGGTCACAAGTCAACTGACTTGTAGTTTCCTCCCCCTGGGCCCCAGAAAGACATGCCGCCCTGGCCCACCGCACAAGTGCCCAGTGTGCCCTATGGCCAGTCCGGGCCTGGCTCCTAGTAGATGACAGACTCGGCAACAGCATGCATTCTCAAGCTGTAGCTCAAGAGCTGAAACTTTCATTCTACCACAAAACTGTGGTTCAGCCACATCTTGAGTAAGCCATCCAGTTCTAGTCACCAATCCTCAGGAAGAATGTGTCTGAACTGGAGAGAGTTCAGAGAAGGATGTGAAACTACCTTCTGTGGCTGGTGGTGTCAGCGAAGAGTGTAAATATGTTAAAAAAATCTTTTAGATGTGTGTCAGGGGTCAGGCTTGGAGCCCAGTAGCTAGAGCAGTATAGAGGATCTGAACAACTAACAGGATAAGTAAACAAGCACCCTGGCAGATGACGTGGACTCACCCAAGATGCAGGGTCGAAGCACTGGTTGGTATTTACTAGAGTTCCTGATGGTGGATATGGGTTTTGCTGCGTGTTAGTACCAGGTCACGATCCTTAGGATCGTCCCACCAAGTGGTGAGCAAGCCGGGGTACAATAGCTGATATAGCAGGTAGGGGATCAAGCAGATTGTGATGTACTGTGTTACATTGCATTTCACACTGACCTTCATGAAGGCAAGTGAAGTCCAAAATTGTCTATATATATTGTGGGCAGTTAACCCAAGTGTAGCACTTTTCCTCTGATTCAGTACCGTCAGTGAAGAACATTTCAGGGCATATTGCCCATTTTTATTTAAAAATAACATTGAAAAACGAAAAGGTTACTCTTGCAGGGGTTTTCAGCATCACACTGGCAAAACAGAAAATTTCCAGCCTCCGGGCTATCCATGCTCTTTTGGGCCACAGCCTGTTTCTGCAGAGATGCACCACGTTATCACACCTAGCTTTGAGACAAACCACTCCACTTGGGCTGCACAGGCTTCTGCCCAACTACACATGGGAGATTTACTAAAGCTGTAAATGCACTGATACCCAAAACCAATACTTTCTGGCTCGGATGTTCTTAGCTGTCAGCGTGAATTCCCCGCTAACAGCTGAAATGTAAACAAATTAATGTTGGCAATTATTGGTTGTTAACCACTTCAATACAGGGCATTTATACAGCTTCCTTACCAGACCAATTTTTAGCTTTCAGCGCTCTCATTTTGAATGCCAGTTACTCAGTCATGCAACACTGTACCCAAACAAAATTTTTATAATTTTTTTCATACAAATAGAGCTTTCTTTTGGTGGTATTTAATCACCACTGGGTTTTTTATTTTTTGCGGCATAAGTGAAAAAAGAGCGAAATTTTTTTAAAAAAAAACACTTTTTTTTAGTTTCTATGATAAAATTTTGCAAATAAGTCATTTTTGTTCATAAATTTGGGCCAAAATTTATACGGCTACATCTCTTTGGTAAAAATAAAACAAAATTAGTGGATATTATTTAGTCTCTTTGAAAGTTATAGAGTCTACAAGCTATGGTGCAAATCATTGAAAATTGATCACATCTGATCACACCTGATGTACTGACGGCCTATGTCATTTCTTGAGGCTCTGAAATGTCAGAAAAGTACAAATACCCCCCAAATGACCCCTTTTTGAAAAGTAGACAGTCCAAGGTATTTAGTAAGAGGCATGGTGAGTTTTTTGAAGTTGTAATTTTTTCCCACAATTCTTGGGAAAAAGAAGAATGTTTTTTTTTTTTTTTTTTTATACAAAATTGGCATAATAACAAGTTATTTCTCATACACAGCATATGCATACTTCCAATTACACCCCAAAATACATTCTGCAACTCTTCTCGAGTATGGCGATACCACATGTGTAGGACTTTTACACAGGCTGGCCACACAGAGAAGTCCAAAATGCAGGGAGCACCGTAAGGGGTTCTAGGAGCATAAATTACACCTCTAATTTCCTAACGACCTATTACATTTGTGAAGGCCCTGGAGCACCAGGACAGTAGAATTACGCACAAAATGACCCCATTTTGGAAAGCAAACACCCCAACATATATTCTATGAGGCATAAGGAGTCTTTTGAACAGTTAATTTTTTTCCACAAGTCTTCGGAAAACGTGGAAAGAAAATAAAAACATTTTTTTTTTTTACACAAAGTGCTCAGTTTATAAGATATTTCTAACTTAAAGCATGTACATAGCAAAAATTACACCCCAAAATACATTCTGCTACTCATCCTGAGTATGGCGATACCACATGTGTGTGACTTTTACACAACGTGTCCAGATACAAAGGCCCAACATGCAGGGAGCGCCGTCAGGTGTTCTAGGAGCATAAATGACACCTCTAATTTCCTAACGACCTATTACATTTGTGAAGGCCCTGGAGCACCAGGACAATGTAATTACCCACGAAATTACCCCATTTTTTAAAACAAACACCCCAAAGTATATTCTATGAAGCATTATGAGTCTTTTGAGCAGTTCATTTTTTTACACAAGTCTTCAGAAAACGTGGAAAGAAAATTCAAATCTTTTTTTTTTTTTACACAAAGTTGTCCATTTATAAGATATTTCTAACACATAGCATGTATATAGCAAAAAATTACACCCAAAACACATTCGGCTACTCCTCCTGAGTATTGCAATACCACATGTGTGAGACTTTTACACAGCTTGGCCATATACAGAGGTCCAACATCGAAGTGGTACCTTCAGGCGTTCTAGACGCATAAATTACACATCTCATTTCGTTCCTATCTATCACACTTTTGAAGGTCCTGGAGCACCGGGACAATAGAATTACCCACAAAATGACCCCATTTTGGAAAGCAAACACCCCAATGTGTATTCTATGAGGCATGGGCTGCAAATAGGTACTCAGATTCTCTGACGGGCTGGTGACAGGTACTCTGTTACTCCGACGGGCTGGTGACATGTACTCGGGTACTCCGACGGGCTGGTGACAGGTAATCGGGTACTCCGACGGGCTTGTGACAGGTACTTGGGTACTCCGACAGGGTGGTGACAGGTACTCGGGTACTCCAACGGGCTGGGGACAGGCATTCGGGTACTCAGATGAACTGTGACAGGTACTCGGGTACTCAGATGAACTGTGACAGGTACTCGGGTACTCAGATGAACTGTGACAGGTACTCGGGTACTCAGATGGGCTGTGACAGGTACTCAGATGGACTGTGACAGGTACTCAGGTACTTGGGTACTCAGATGGGTTGTGACAGGTACTCAGGTACTCGGGTACTCAGATGGGCTGTGACAGGTACTCGGGTATTCAGATGGACTGGGACAGGTACTCAGGTGGGCTGGGACAGGTACTCAGGTACTCAGATGGGCTGGGACAGGTACTCGGGTACTCAGATGGGCTGACAGATGCTCAGGTACTCGGATACTCAGATGGACTGTGACAGGTACTCAGATGGGCTGTGTCAGGTACTCGGGTACTCAGATGGGCTGACAGGTACTCGGGTACTCAGATGGGCTGACAGGTACTCGGGTACTCAGATGGGCTGACAGGTACTCAGGTACTCGGGTACTCAGATGGACTGTGACAGGTACTCAGGTACTCAGATGGGCTGTGACAGGTACTCAGGTACTCAGATGGGCTGACAGGTACTCGGTACTCAGATGGGCTAACAGGTACGCGGGTACTCAGATGGGCTGGGACAGGTACTCGGGTACTCAGATGGGCTGACAGGTACTCGGGTAATCAGATGGGCAGACAGGTACTCGGGTACTCAGATGGGCTGGGACAGGTACCCGGGTACACAGATGGGCTGGGACAGGTGCTCGGGTACTCAGATGGGCTGAGACAGGTACTCAGGTACTCGGGTACTCAGATGGGCTGACAGGTACTCGGGTACTCAGATGGGCTGGGACAGGTACTCGGGTACTCAGATGGGCTGGGACAGGTACTCGGGTACTCAGATGGGCTGACAGGCACTCGGATACTCAGATGGGCTGACAGGTACTCAGATGGGCTGTGATGGGTGATGACAGGTACTTTGATGGGTGATGACAGGTACTTTGATGGGTGGTGACAGGTCCTCTTTATTGGGGGGGTAATCAGTGTGATTGGTGTGTACACAGCGGTAACGAGATGTTACCGCAATCTCCTCCTCACACACGATCAGTGTGTGATTAGGAGAACCCGGTAACATCTCGTTACCGCAGTTTGTTTACATTCTGTGACCGGCTGTGATTGGACACAGCCGGTCACGTGGTAAAGAGACAATTTCATTGGCTCTTTACTGCGATCAGGGTTGGGCTGTGTCAGGGTGACAAGCCGCATCCCTGATCGGCGCTCTGCACGCGCCCTATAACGGCACAGTACATGTGACCGGCTGTGATTGTACACGTCAGGTCACATGTATTGGGGGGGTCGATGGGGATGGAAACCACACAGATCAGGGATGGGCTGTGTCCGAGGGACACAGCACATACACAATCGCCGCGGAGCGGCGAAATACCGAGGCCATCATATGACGGTCTACCCAGGATGGGAGATCCCATCTGTGGCCGTCATATGACTATGGCCGGGTATTGAAGTGGTTAAGGAGCAGGGCTTCTTGTGCACTTTAAACAGAATTGGTCCCAGGACAGAGCTCCCCACTCATAACTCCAGACCATTCAGAAAATATGTCATTATTCACCATCCTCTGGACCTGCTCCTTTTAACAAGTTTTCTATCCAGGTACATATCATTATTGCCAAAAGACCCTAATTTGTAGATTAAATGTTTGTAGTGTATTTTATCAAATACCTTAGAGAAATCTAGATACACTACATCCACAGGCCTTCCTCTCTCTAAATTAAAGCTCACCTCCTCATAGAAAGTTAAAGGTTTGTCTGGCAAGAATGGTTCTTTATAAATCCATGTTGATTACTACTAATAATACTATTTTAATCAGAAAATTCTTGGATATAGTCACTTATAATTCCTTCCAGTAGTTTACATACTATTGATGTTAAGCTGACTGGTCTGTAGTTACCAGATATATATCTTGGCCCTTTTTTGACCATTGTTTTTTTACCATTTTTTTTTTTCAATAAGCTGGTACCATAGTGATTTATTCACATTACGTTTTTCTAGTCCTTTTTTTTTTTTTTAACTGTCAGAACTTTTTTTGAGAAAAAAATTATATACGTTATAATTTTATGAATTCTGTCTAAAATTGATTCTGAATAAGCAGAGGCAAATATCTTAATTTAACCACTTTCAGACCGGACCATTTTGCTGGTAAATGACCAGAGGTCTTTTTACACTTTGGCACTGCGCTGCTTTAACTGGTAATTGCGCGGTCATGCAATGTTGTACCCAAACAAAATTTGCGTCCTTTTCTTCCCACAAATAGAGCTTTCTTTTGATGGTATTTGATTGCCTCTGCGATTTTTATTTTTTGCGATATAAACGTAAAAAGACCGCAAATTTTGAAAAAAAATGATATTTTCTACTTTTTGTTATTAGAAAAATCCAATAAACTCAATTTTAGTCATACATTTAGGCCAAAATGTATTCAGCCACATGTCTTTGGTAAAAAAAAAGTCAATAATTGTATATTTATTGGTTTGCGCAAAAGTTGTCACATCTACAAACTAAGGTACGTTTTCTGCAATTTACGCAGCTTTTAGTTTACGACTGCCTATCTCATTTCTTGAGGTGCTAAAATGGCAGGGCAGTACAAAACCCCCCCAAATGACCCCATTTTGGAAAGTAGACCCCCTAAGGAAATTGATAAGAGGCATGTTGAGCCCATTGAATATTTAATTTTTTTGCCTCAAGCGATTGAATAATGACAAAAAAAAAAATTTTTTTTTTTTTTTTACACAAAGTTGTCACTAAATGATATATTGCTCACACATGCTATGGGCGTATGTGAAATAACACCCCAAAATAAATTCTGCTGCTTCTCCTGAGTACGGGGATACCACATATGTGGGACTTTTTGGGAGCCTAGCCGCGTACGGGGCCCCGAAAACCAAGCACCGCCTTCAGGCTTTCTAAGGGCGTACATTTTTGAGTTCACTTCTCACTACCTATTACAGTTTTGAAGGCCATAAAATGCCAAGATGGCACAAAACCCCCACAAATGACCCCATTTTAGAAAGTAGACACCCCAAGCTATTTGCTGAGAGGCATGTTGAGTTCATGGAATATTTTATATTTTGCCACAAGTTGCGGGAAAATTACAAACTTTTTTTTTTTTTTTTTTTTTTTCACAAAGTTGTCACTAAATGATATATTGCTCACACATGCCATGGGCATATGTGAAATGACACCCCAAAATAAATTCTGCTGCTTCTCCTGAGTACGGGGATACCACATATGTGGGACTTTTTGGGAGCCTAGCCGCGTACGGGGCCCCGAAAACCAAGCACCGCCTTCAGGCTTTCTAAGGGCGTAAATTTTTGAGTTCACTTCTCACTACCTATTACAGTTTTGAAGGCCATAAAATGCCAAGATGGCACAAAACCCCCACAAATGACCCCATTTTAGAAAGTAGACACCCCAAGCTATTTGCTGAGAGGCATGTTGAGTCCATGGAATATTTTATATTTTGCCACAAGTTGCGGGAAAATTACAAACTTTTTTTTTTTTTTTTTTTTTTTCACAAAGTTGTCACTAAATGATATATTGCTCACGCATGCCATGGGCATATGTGAAATGACACCCCAAAATAAATTCTGCTGCTTCTCCTGAGTACGGGGATACCACATATGTGTGACTTTTTGGGAGCCTAGCCGCGTACGGGGCCCCGAAAACCAAGCACCGCCTTCAGGCTTTCTAAGGGCGTTACAGTTTTGAAGGCCATAAAATGCCAAGATGGCACAAACCCCCCCCAAATGACCCCATTTTGGAAAGTAGACACCCCTAAATTTAGGGGTACACTAGTGAGACTAGGTAATAAATGGCGGGTGCCCTGAAACTATAAAAAAATAACTAACCAACCAGCGTCACCTGTAACAGTTATATGGTGATCACTGGTGAAAGGGTTAACTAGGGGGCAATCAGGGGGCTTTATGCGGTAGTATATGGGGGTCCCTGGCGCTATAAAAAGCTGCGGCGAACCTAAATACCTACCTGCCTAACTAGCGTCACCTGTGACACTAATACAGCGATCAGAAAAACGATCGCTTATTAGGCTGGGTTCACACTGGAGCGATGCGGGAACGCCACGAATGCGCGGCGGGTTCCCGCATCGCATGCCTCCCGGCGGCAGTTCACACTGCCCTATGCGAACTGCTGGGAGTGTCAGTGAAATGTTAATGACACCCCCAGATCAGTTCGCATATCGCAGTGCGATCTGCAAACTCGGATCGCATGGTGTGAACACCCATGCGATCCGATTCTGCTGCGGGCCAAAAAAAGGGTCCCGTGCGAATTTGCGGCGGGTGCGGCGGGTGTGGCGGGTGCGGCGGGTGCGGCGAATGGCTGAACTCGAATCGCACAGAGATCTGATGTGATTTGCACTGCAGTGCGGTGCGAATCACATCCGTTCTCATAAACCGCTGCAATGTGAACCCAGCCTTAGTGACACTGGCGACGGGGGGTGATCACGGGGTTAAACCTTTATTGGGGGGGTTAGGGGGGTACCTTAGAACTAAAGGGGGCTAACCCTAACTGCCCTAACAGTTATTAGTCACAAATGACACCCGCCGGGTGATCAGGGGGTTAAACCTTTATTAGGTAATAAATGGCGGGTGCCCTGAAACTATAAAAAATAACTAACCAACCAGCGTCACCTGTAACAGTTATATGGTGATCACTGGTGAAAGGGTTAACTAGGGGGCAATCAGGGGGCTTTATGCGGTAGTATATGGGGGTCCCTGGCGCTATAAAAAGCTGCGGCGAACCTAAATACCTACCTGCCTAACTAGCGTCACCTGTGACACTAATACGGCGATCAGAAAAATGATCGCTTATTAGGCTGGGTTCACACTGGAGCGATGCGGAAACGCCGCAAATCCGCGGCGGGTTCCCGCATCGCATGCCTCCCGGCGGCAGTTCACACTGCCCTATGCGAACTGCTGGGAGTGTCAGTGAAATGTTACTGACACCCCCAGATCAGTTCGCATATCGCAGTGCGATCTGCAAACTCGGATCGCATGGTGTGAACACCCATGCGATCCGATTCTGCTGCGGGCCAAAAAAAGGGTCCCGTGCGAATTTGCGGTGGGTGCGGCGGGTGTGGCGGGTGCGGCGGGTGCGGCGAATGGCTGAACTCGAATCGCACAGAGATCGGATGTGATTTGCACTGCAGTGCGGTGCGAATCACATTCGTTCTCATAAACCGCTGCAATGTGAACCCAGCCTTAGTGACACTGGCGACGGGGGGTGATCACGGGGTTAAACCTTTATTGGGGGGGTTAGGGGGGTACATTAGAACTAAAGGGGGCTAACTCTAACTGCCCTAACAGTTATTACAGTCACAAATGACACCAATGCAAAAAAAAAAAAAAAAAAAAAAAAAATGACATTGGTGTCACTGTGACTGGGGGGCAGGGGTAATTGGGGGGGTGATCGGGGGGTAAAGGGGGGGTGTGAGTGTGCCTGGCATGTTCTACTGTGTGTGGGATGTGTTGGTGCAACTCACTGATCCGCTCTCCTCCGTGTCGGAACGAAAAATACCGACACGGAGGAGAGAATACATCACTTCCTCTCCTGTGTTTACATTACAGGAGAGGAAGTGATGTCACGGGGGATTCCTATTCGTCGGGAGCGATCGCGAGGGGGTGGCCATGAACGAATGGCCGTCCCCTCGTCCGGGATCGCTCCCGCACGAATACCGACCGCCGCAGGCACCGGGCGGGGGCCCGATCGGGCCCCCGACCCGCGGGAGGCAAGGGACGTACATGTACGCCAATATGCCTGCCCGTGCCATGCTATCGACGTACATCGTCGTGCGGCGGTCGGCAACTGGTTAAAGTGGTTGTAAAGGCAGAAGTGTATTCTATGCATTAAGATAAAAAACCTTCTGTGTGCAGCAGCCCCCCAGCCCCCCTAATACTAACCTGAACCCATCTCTATCCAGTGATGTTGGAGGAGACTTGGCTGCCCGGGACTCTCCCTTCTCAATGGCTGAGACAGCAGCGGAGCACCACTGGCTCCTGCTGTTGTCAATCAAAGTCAGTGAGCCAATGGGGAAAGAGAGGGGCCTAGCCATGGAGCCTTGTGGCTCCATGTCTGAATGGACACACAGAGCTGCAGCTCAACTCGGGTGCTCCCGTAGCAAGATGCTTGCTGTGGGGACACTTGGCAGCAGGGAGGGGTGAGGAGCTCCAGAAAGGGACCCGAGAAGAGGAGGATCTGGGCTGCTCTGTGCAAAACCACTACACAGAGCAGGTAAGTATAACATGTTTGTTATTTTTAAACACAAAAAAACAAGACTTTAGTTGTGTAGTTATAAGGATAAAATACCTCTCTTTTTTGTAAAAAGAAAATTGAATTTTATATTTACTTTTTGTTTTTACTTCTGTTTTAATAAATAGAAATAATTCTTTTTGAATATATTGGTTGTGTTTACAACTTCTTTTATGCCTAAAAAGTCCAACTGAACCCACATTTTTCGAGGTCTTTTATGTGAAGGTTCTTTTATAATTTTTTTTTTATTATTTTTCTCCCCAATTTCCCTTTTTCCTTGTTAATGTTTACATTTATAAAGACTTTAGTATCACTTTAAGTTTGACTTTCCCATCATAAGACATTCTGTTGTTCTCAACTGGAACAATTTAGTCTACAAAGTGTAGACAGTTAATTAAAGTCAAGGCCCTTGCAGTATATGGATAATTGGTTTCAGGTATACCCACAACAACTGGAACCAAAGACAAACTGACCAATATTTATAAGGATTTCCAGGTCCAATTAATGTGGAGTGTGAAGACAAGTAGATGTGTGGACACAACAAATTAACAGCATGGTTATTCAGTGACTCACCTTTGTCTCAGCTTTGAGAAATGCAAACAGAGGGCGAGACCCCTCCCACAAAAATGAACTGTTCATAACAATTTCATTAGCTCAAAGCATTTATATAATATAAGTCAGTTCATAGACCCTATATTGCAAGTCATAAGGAAGCCCTTATGACACTGTTTAATAAATACCGTATTGATCGGAGTATAACACGCACGTTTTTACCCTTAAAAGCAGGGGGAAATCGTGGGTGCGTGTTATACGCCGATCCCCTGCAGTTCTGAGCCTCTGGGCGGCTTTCAGCCGCCGTCGGCTCTTCAAGGCGGCTGAAAGCTGCCTACGGCCATTATCGGCGGCTTTCGGCCGTTCTCGGCAGCTTTCGGCTGCCTTCGGCTCTTCTCAGCTGCTTCAGCCGTTCTCAGCGGCCGAAAGCTGCCGAGAAGAGCCGAGAACTACCGCTGCATTTTTAAAAAATAAAAAAGAGGCAAATAAAACGGACAAGGCTGCAATGGTGGACAAGGCTGCATAAGGCTGCATAAGGCTGCATAAGGCTGCAATGGTGGACAAGGCTGCATAAGGCTGCAATAGTGGACAAGGCTGCATAAGGCTGCATGACAAGGCTGCAATGGTGGACCAGGCTGCATAAGGTTGCATGACAAGGCTGCAATGGTGGACAAGGGTGGACAAGGCTGCATGACAAGGCTGCAATGGTGGACAAGGCTGCAGAGGAGACTGACAAGGCTGCATTGATGGGCATTTAAATGTAAGTTTTTTTCCTTAAACTTTCCTCCTAAAAAATGTTTCCTTAAAATTCCCTCCTAAACTTGGGGTGCGTGTTATACGCCGATAAATACGGTAAATATATATATATATATATATATATATATATATATATATACATATATATATATACATATATACATACACACTCACCGGTCACTTTATTAGGTACACCTGTTCAATTGCTTGGTAACACAAATTGCTAATCAGCCAATCACATGGCAGAAACTCAATGCATTTAGGCATGCTGAAGTTCAAACCCAGCATCAGAATGGGGAAGAAAGGGGATTTAAGTGACTTTGAGTGTGGCATGGTTGTTGGTGCTAGACAGCCTGGTCTGACTATTTAAAAAATTGCTGATCTACTGGGATTTTCACACAAACCATCTCTAGGGTTTATACAGAATGGTCCTAAAAAGAAAAAAATATCCAGTGAGTGGCAGTTGTGTAGAGGAAAATGCCTTGTTGATGTCAGAGGTTAGAGGAGAATGGGCAGACTGATTCAAGATGATAGAAAGGTAAGAGTAACTCAAATAACTACTCGTTACAACCAAGGTATGCAGAACACTATCTCTGAATGCACAACACATGAAACATTGAAGCAGATGGGCTACAGCAGCAGAAAACCACACCGGGGGCCACTTCTGTCAGCTAAGAACAAGAACCCGAGGCTACAATTCACACAGGCTCACCAAAATTGGACAATAGAAGATTGGAAAAACGTTGCATGGTCTGATGAGTCTCAATTTCAGCTGTGACATTCAGATGGTAGGGAAAGAATTTGGCATAAACAATATGAAAGCTTGGATCCACCCTGCCTTGTATCAATGGTTGAGGCTGGTGATGTAATGATGTGGGGGATATTTTCATGGCACACTTTGGGCCCCTTAGTACCAATTGAGCATTGTTTAAATGCCACGCCTACCTAAGTATTGCTGCTTACTATGTCCATCTCTTTATGACTACTGTGTAACCATCTTCTGATGGCTACTTCCAGCAGGAAATACACCATGTCACAAAGCTAAAATCATCTCAAACTGGTTTCTTAAACATGACAATGAGTTCACAGTACTCCAGTGGCCTCCACAGTCACCAGATCCCAATCCAATATGGTGGAACGGGAGGTTTGCATCAACATCATGGATGTGCAGCCGACAAATCTGCAATTGCTTGATGCTATCATCTGTATATAGACCAAAATCTCTCAAGAAGATGTTGGAAACATTCCTCAGTCTATGGCATAAATAATTAAGGCAGTTCTGAAGGCAAAAGGGGGTCCAACCTGGTACTTGCAAGGGTTACCTAATATAGTGGACGGTAGGGATGCACCGAAATTTTGGCCGCCGAAACATATCGGCCGAAAATGGCCCTTTCGGCAAAAAGCCGAAAGACCAAGTTAGACTTACCGGTAACTTGTTTTCCAGAAGTCTTTCAGGACAGCACCTGAGAGATAGCGACTCCACCCTCCTCGTTAGGAAACACCTTCTTCCTCCAGACTTTAAAGGGAGGCGCCTCCCTACCACACATCAGTTGTAGAAGAGAACCTCCGGCCCCGGCTGGAACACATAAACACATACGTTAGTCACAGCGTAGCATAATATAATACCATAGGGCGGGATGCTTGCTGTCCTGAAAGACTTCTGGAAAACAAGTTATCGGTAAGTCTAACTTGGTCTTTCCCAAGGCGTCTTTCAGGACAGCACCTGAGAGGATAACAGAGACTTACCCCTTAGGGCGGGACAACAGCTTGCAGGACCTTTCTGCCAAACGCCTGATCGCTGGCAGAAGTGAGATCCAGTCTATAATGTTTCACAAATGTGTGAAAACTCGACCACGTCGCCGCCTTGCAGATCTGCTCAGGGGTGGCACCAGCTCTCTCTGCCCACGTAGACGCCAGAGCTCTGGTTGAGTGTGCACAAATTCCTGCTGGAGGAGATAACCCTGCCTGGGAATATGCCTCTGAGATAGCCAATTTCAGCCATCTAGCTAAAGTAACTTTAGAAGCCTGAAAACCCTTTTTTTCTTCCTGAGAAGAGTACAAACAGTGAATCTGAACGCCTGAAGGACTCCGTCCTTTCTAAATAACTCAGCAGAGTCCTTCTGACGTCCAAAGTATGGAAAGAAGTCTCCTTATTTCCTTTGGGGTTAACACAAAACGTTGGCAGTACTATGTCCTGTATACGGTTCTGAACTGAAGCTACCTTCGGTAAGAATTTTGCATCTGTTCTAAGAATAACTCTGTCAGGAAAAATGGAAAGATATGGTTCTTTAATTGACAGAGCATTTAGCTCACTGATCCTGCGTGCAGAGACAATGGCAATCAGAAACACGGTTTTTAATGTGAGAAACCTAAGGGAAGCCTCCACAAGAGGCTCAAAAGGCCCTTTTGTTAGAGACTGTAGGACTACCGACAAATCCCATCTAGGAAAAACCTTAACAGGAGCTGGCCTAGATCTTTTAAGAGCTCTAAAGAACCTGATCACCAGCGGATCTGAGGCCACAGATTTTTCTAAGAACACCGTCAGGGCTGCTACCTGCACCTTCAGGGTACTAACTGCCAGTCCCTTGTCTGCACCATCTTGTAAAAACTCCAAGATGGAGACAAGGCTCCCTGGCACCTGGGCGGCTGACAAACACCAAGTTTTATAACGCTTCCAGACCTTAGAATAAATGGCCCTCGTAACCCTTTTCCTACTTGCTAAAAGGGTCGAGATCAAACGGTTGGAAAACCCCTTGCTCCTAAGGAGCTGCCTTTCAGAAACCAGGCCGTGAGAGCCAGGCTGGCCACTCCTGGATGGTTCACTGGGCCCTGCAACAACAGATCGTGTCTGAGGGGCAGACGCCAACAAGGCTTGATTGCCAGGCCTAGAACTGTCGAAAACCAAGCCCTTTTTGGCCAAAAGGGCGTGATTAGAATAACTGGTACCTTCTCCCTCTGAATTTTTCTTAAAATTAACGGGATTAACTGAAATGGGGGGAAAGCATAGCAAAGACGAAATTCCCATGGATAAGCTAGCGCATCTGTGCCCAGCGAGCCATCGCGACTGTCCAGGGAAAAGAACTGGGGAACCTGGGCGTTCACCCTTGAGGCGAACAGGTCTACTTCTGGTAAACCCCATTTTCCGGCAATCATTGTGAATACCTCCGGGTTTAGAGACCATTCTGCTTCCCGAATAGCGTTTCTGCTTAGGAAGTCCGCTACCCTGTTTAGATCCCCTTTTAGGTGGACTGCTGATAGGGATAACAAATGTTTTTCCGCCCACCGAAGAATCTCCATGGCCAGTACCTGAAGCGACCTGCTTCTTGTAGCCCCCTGTCTGTTTAAATAAGCCACTGCCGTGGCATTGTCTGTTAGGACCTGGACGTGATGGGACTGAAGTTCCTGAACAAACAACTCCAGAGCTAAGGCAATCGCCTTGAGTTCCCTCCAGTTTGAGGACCTTATTGTCTCCTCTTTGGCCCAGGACCCCTGAGTGAAACGTGTTCCTAGATGGGCTCCCCACCCCCAGGAACTGGCGTCGGTTGTTAGTCTTTTCCCGACTGGAAAAGCCCAGACTAACCCTTCCGATAAGACCTCCTGTCCTTTCCACCACCATAGGGACCTTTTTACCTGGGTTGACATTCTCACCTCTGCCTCTAGGGATGCCACTGTGTGATCCCAAGATTTTAGAAGGAAAGCCTGCAGACACCTGAAATGCATTCTTGCCCACTGGACTGCTGGCATTGCTGAAGTCAGAACTCCCAAAGCTGACATAACCTGTCTTACTGTCAGATTTTGGCTGGTCTGTAATAAAGACACTGCACCGGAAATCCTGTCCTTTTTGTCTAAGGGAAGGAAGATTTTTTGCTCCACCGAATTTATTAGAAACCCTAAAAACCGAATCTCCTGAGATGGGTTTAGGGACGACTTTTGGAGGTTCAAAATCCAACCCAACGCCTCCAGATGGCTGCGAGCTTTGCCTAGATTGGTCTGCAATTCCTCGCTGGATGGGGCGAAAAACAGCAGATCGTCTAAATAAGGAATAACTGCGATTCCCTGAAGACGCAGTGGCGCTAAAGCTTCTGCCATTATTTTGGTAAAAATTCGGGGAGATGATGACAGGCCGAAGGGTAGGGCCCTGAACTGGAGATGATGAACCATACCCCCCAACCTCACCGCCAGCCTGAGAAACTTCTGAGACTGGGGAGAGATCGGAACATGTAGGTATGCGTCTTTTAAATCTACTGACGCCATAAAACATCCTGGCGTCAACAGGTTTCTGACCGAAAAAATTGAGTCCATTTTGAACTTCCTGTACCTTATGGACTCGTTTAAAGGTTTTAGGTTGAGAATCAACCGAAACTTCCCTGTCGGTTTCTTTACTAGGAAAACATGGGAATAAAACCCCTCCTGCTGTTCTTGCAGGGGTACCTGTACTACTACGCCCTGTTGCATCAGTTCCTCTAGAGAGGACTTCATGGCCAGGGCCCTTACTGGATCCCGCGGGGTGTTGGTAATCAGGAACCTTTTTGGGGGGTCGTTGACAAACTCGAGTGAGTAACCCTGCGCGAGAGTGGTCAGGATAAACTGATTTGAAGTTATCCCTGACCACTGCGGAAGAAATTCTTGTAGTCTTCCGCCCACCCGCAGAGACGAGTCATTGCGATTTTTCGGCCTGTGTAGGAGGACGGAAGAGAATTCCGCCTCTACCCTTCGGCTTCGGGGCGGACCAACTTTTCCTTCTCCCTTGCAACTTGCTGTCCTGATCCTGAGTTTTTTGAGGTCGAAAAAGACGCTTTGGTACCTGCTTTTTCTTTTTGACCGGAAAGGATCTCTTTTTATCGGCTGTCCTGTCAAGAATATTATCGAGGTCAGAGCCGAAGAGCAAGTCTCCTGAAAAGGGTAACCCACACAGCTTATTCTTTGAAGCCGAGTCACCCGGCCAGGTTTTAAGCCATAAGGCTCTTCTTGCAGCATTAGTTAGAGCTGCTGACCTGGCCGATATCTTAATTGCCTCAGCTGAGGCATCTGCAACATAGGCCACTGCCGTAATCAGGGTAGGAAAAGAATCTAAGATTTCCTGTTTAGGGGAATCTGCAGCTATATGTGACTTTAACTGGTTAATCCAGTATTCTAAATTTCTGGCTACACACGTTGTGGCCATTGCTGGTTTTAAATTGCTCATAACTGATTGCCATGATCTCTTGAGCAAAAGATCCATGCGTTTGTCCATCGGATCTTTCAAAACTCCCATATCCTCAAAGGACAGATCTGTGGACCTTGAAACCTGGGAAAAGGCGGCATCCAGTCTGGGCACCTTGTTCCATACTGCTGCAGGGTCCTCCTCGAAAGGAAAACGCCTTTTGTGGGCTTTGGAGAAAAAGGGCTTTTTCTCTGGATCCTGCCATTCTTTCCTAATGGCCTCAGAGATGACCGGATGAACTGGGATTGTTCGGCCCTTAGGCTCATCCAACCCAGCATACATGCGGTCATGGAGTGATAATTCCTTTTTCTCCTCACTTAAACCAAGCGTAGCATGAATGGCTTTAAGGAGCCCATCGACCTCTTCAAGGGACAGTTTGAATTTAGAGGGGGCTACCTCAGAATCCTCCAACTCCTCTTCCGAATCTTTAACGGAAAGAGCAGTGGACTGCTTTTCCCTATCTGAAGGGTCTTCAGGCAGAGATTCTAACACCGGGATTGAGAGAGACCCCTGGGAAGACTCTGAAGTGGAAGGCTGACTAGCAGCCGGGTTTGCTAGTGAGTCACGAAAATTCTGGATCGTGGCGTACAGCTCCTTCTTTACAGAGGCCACCAGATCCTCACATACAGAGGCAGATTCCTCTTTAACTAAAGAAGTAATGCAGGGACTGCATAAGGTTTTCTTCCAATTTTCTCCCAGCTTGGCCCTGCAAGAAGGACATCTTTTCTTTGGGTCAGAGCTCTTAGCCTATGAAGAAAAAGACAAAAAAGGGAAAAAAAACAGGGAACCCTTAGTGAGACCCAGTCTCAGCTTTGATAGGGATCACCACACAGGTGCACTGAGAAGAAACCAGTCAGCTTCTAGTGCCCAGACAGGCCCCTTGCCACCAGGGGGGAAAAAAGAAAGGAGAGAGCGAGACCAAACGCCAGGAAATAGAAAAAGAAAGGCAGACTTTAACTGCTGCCTCTTACCTGGGCTTTGCTGGTGCCTGTGCCTGTCCCCACCGCTGCAGACGCTGAATCTTCCATAATCAGCTGTGCAGAGATCCACTTGTGGCTAAACGCCGCCTCCGGAGTCACGCCGTGCAGCTGTACCGGACCGGAAGCGGAAATAGGCACCAGCACCTGTCCTCCCTCCTCCCCCCTGCGTCCACGCCGGAAACGACGTTTCAGCTGACCCGATGACCCGCTCTGTCACTTCCGGCGCGACCGCCGAAAACAAACATGGCGGCGGCACACGCGCGCCGCCGCGCCTACGAACGTGTGGGCCACCGAGTCTTCGGCTCTCTCCGAGCACAAGAGGGGAAGAGGAGCCCGCTTGCTACCGCTGACGAGGCGTGGGTAGGTCGGGAGGACAGCGGGTCTCTAAAGGAGGAAAAAAAGGGAAAGAAGCCTAGTCCCTCAGGAACACCTAAGAGAAACAGACTCCTTCCCAAAAGGTGTTCCCTCCGGGCCGGAGGAAACACAAAAACTGATGTGTGGTAGGGAGGCGCCTCCCTTTAAAGTCTGGAGGAAGAAGGTGTTTCCTAACGAGGAGGGTGGAGTCGCTATCTCTCAGGTGCTGTCCTGAAAGACGCCTTGGGAAAGAGAATTTCACCGATACTGGCTCCGAAAATGGGGCAGGGCCTGCTGGGATTGGCCCCGCCCATCACAGGGGTGTCATTCCGTCTTTAGTCTCTCCTCCTCCCCTCCCTTTTCACCCATGCCTGCAGGTGCCCGTGGGGTCCTCTCCCCAGTGGTGGCTGCATATGGCTCCTCAGCCGATGTGTAAATCGGCTGTGCAGGAGCTCGGGCACGCTGTTTACTATGAAAGTGAAAGCAAGGGAGAGGGGTCTAGCAGTGTGGGCTGTGCTCCCTGCCTCCCCCTATAGTGCAGTACTCAGCATGGAGAATAAGGTACAGAGCTGCAGCTGCCAATTTTTAAAAAGACTGTCTATATATATATATATATATATATATATATGTATATATAATATATATGTTTGTATGCCTCTGTGTGTGCATGTGTATGTTGTATGTGTGTGTTATATGTGTGCATGTTTATATGTGTGTGTATTATGTGTGTGTGTGTATATGTTTATGTGTGTGTATTATATGTGTGTATGTTTATATATGTGTGTTTGTGTGTGTGTGTGTGTGTGTGTGTGTGTTTTTATGTGTATGTTTATATGCACTGGTGAGGCACAGGCAGGCTACATGATGGGCACTGGTAAGCTGCTGGGCACAGTGAGGCTACATTGATCTCCTGTAGTATGTCTGCAGTCTTTGACCATCTCCTGTACCATGTCCCCAGTCTCTGACCATCTCCTGTATCACGTCCCCAGTCTCTGACCATTTCCTGTACCACATCCCCAGTCTCTGACCATCTCCTGTACCATGTCTGCAGTCTCTGACCATCTTCTGTACCATGTCCCCAGTCTCTGACCATCTCCTGTACCATGTCCCCAGTCTCTGAGCATCTCCTATATAAAAATATTTTTTTTAAACAGTCAATTTCGGTATTGGTGCTGTTTCGGTATCGGTTTTCGGGTTTAAGGAAGATTTATTTTCGGTATCGGTTTCGGCACCAAAAAACCCATTTGGTGCATCCCTAGTGGATGCTGAATATATATAGTGTTAAAAAGGTCGCCGTTTTTTCCGGGGCTACAGATTCGCTGTGCCTTCTATCTAGACATGTGATAGTATAATAAACTAGTGCTCTCCTGATGACATAGAGCGATATTGAGCACCAATATATGGATCTAGTTATTTTGATAGCAATTATTCAGAAATGTTATATTATAATGCTATGAGAAATTTTTTTATTAATCTAAAACTAATTGAAAATACTGTATATGTTAAAAAATACACTTTGACTTTGTGGGTAATAAGAAGATAAAAGTAAATAATATTTTTTCGGGGGTACACAATACACCTAATAAAGATATGGAACAAATATTTAAATCTTTAAAAAATGCCATGTACAAACAAATTCGAACATGGTGGTATATATTAACACTAGAAAAATATGTTAAAGATAATATCAATCCCAGGAGATTGAGGTGGGATACAGCACCCAATGACGGGATGGATGAAAGAGAGTTGGAAGATGAGTACCAGTTTTTTAAAATCTAGTTAGAAGAAATTATTGGATATCATTGTGTCCAGACAGAAAAAGAAAGTGGTTATTATTAATGGCAATATATAAAAAAATAAAAATAAAGAACAATTAAATCCTTATGGGGATACTGCTGAGTATAAGGACAGATATAAGTAATTACAAGAGTTATTGCACAAATTAGATAAGGACACTCAAAATAAAAAAAATCAAGAAATACTAGAGGGATGTAGGAGATTATCAACTCAACATAGTGTATAAGTGGCAGGAGAATAGAGAAAATTTAATGATCGAGTCTAGGGCCTCTTCTGATGAAAAAGAGGAAGGTAATGGTAACATAAGTAGCAGGACACACCTATTCCACCTAGAAGGGAACCGCAGAAACCCCCCACGGTCAGGAGGGAGGGTCCCAACATACAGACCAGACAATATAAAGCAAATACATAGAACTCAGACACCACCCCACCCCCAAAATACAATGTACAATATAATGTGGCATCTTATAATAACTATCACCCATTGGAATATGAGTATGAAGGAAATTATGCCCAAAACAGACATTTTAAACAAGATAGACAGGATTTTCCCAGTGATGGCCTTAGAAATAGCTCCTCTTTTATCCCTAAGGGTCCATTCAGCCATTTCATTGAGACTTTTAAGTTGATGGTTGAACAGGGCTTAAAGTTCATGAATAATAAACCAAACCAATAAATACAAAGAGAGCTAAAAAGGATATATGGATAGGAATTAAGGAGCTAGAAAATAGAAAAGATGTGGTAATTCGCCCCACTGACGGGGGGGGGGGGGGGATTAGTCAGATTGGTCAGTGACCCCACTATGTATGAGAAATTAATACAAAAGCTATTGAAAAAAGCACACAAGAAATGTATTTTGAACAAAAGGGAATTTAGATATCTCATGCCAGAAGCCCTCAAAATACCAGTGATCTACCATATCCCCAAAGTTCATAAAAACCAAACCACACCACCTGGAAAACCCATATTTAGTGGGACCAATTCCCTTTTCTTGAGATTGGGGGAATATTTTGACACATATTTGCAACCCCTAGCACAACAGTACCTGGCATGTCTTAAAGACAGCAAAAAATTAACATACTGGAAGATTTTCACATTAAGGGCACTTTCACACTGAGGCGGGGGGGGGCGCTAGCGGTAAAGCGCTGCTAATATTAGCAGTGCTTTACCGCTGTAAAAGAGACATTTTCGGCCGATAGCAGGGCACCTTTTACCCCACTGGTGGCTGAGGAAAGGGTTAAAAGCATCACTGCTGAAACGCTTTGGCAGTGCTGCCCATTGATTTCAATGGGCAGGAGCAGTTTATACAACGCTCCTCCACCACCCGAAAGATGCTACTTGCAGGACTTTTTCTAACGTACCACCCCAGTGTGAAAGCACTCACGCTCTCACACTGGGGATGCAGGGGAAGCATTTTTCAGGCACTATTTTTTGCCAAAAAAGCGCCTGAAAAACACCCCAGTGTGAAAGGGGTCTAAGGATCATACTATCTTGGCCACTGTTGATGTGGAGTCGTGCGAACATTCAACAGGATGATGCTTTGAGAGCAGTGAAATGGGCCCTAAGGGAGACTTTGAGTCTGGAGCAGGCCCAACAAACATTTATATTAGAGGCCCTTGAATTAGCTATGAGTAGCAGCTACCTTTGGCATTATGGAGCTTTCTACCATCAGCATAAGGGTGTTGCTATAGGGCAAGGTATGCGCCCAGTGTGGCAAATATTTTCCTCAGCATATAGGAACAGGAGGAAATATTTGGGAAGCCAAGAAAGCAAATGGAGATTTACAAAAGATATATCGATGACATGCTCATCGTATGGAGGGGCACGGAGGAGAGTATAAAATATTTTCTAGAAGAAATGAACATGAATGCAAATGACTCATCGTATGGCGGGGCACTGAGGAGAGTATAAAATATTTTCTAGAAGAAATTAACAATGAATAATGAATGCATATGATATTACATTCTCGGGTGACTGGGAATGTGAACAAATCATTTTTTTAGATCTGGTATTATATAAAAAAAGAGAACAAATTGTATACTAAAATGTTTCTTAAAACAACAGATCATAATGGGTACATCCCAACACATAGCTGTCACCTTTCGAGGGGATAAGGGGAATACCCAAGGGGCAACTTATGAGGCTTTGCCACAATTGCAAATAAAGAGAGACATTTAGCCATCAAGCGGATCTAATTATTGACGGGTTCAAAGCAAAAGGGCATAAAGATCAACCCCTACAGGAGATAAAACAACAGATACAGAATATGGATAGGGTTGAGCTGTTAAAGGATAAACCTAGGGTGGAGAAAGATCATAACATTGTCTTCCTCACTGATGACAATAATAGTTATAGAGACTTTCAAAAAGTGATACGTAAACACTGGCCTATCTTGTTGAGGTATAATATATCGACTACCATATTACCTTGCAGACCAAGGTTTGTGTACCGAAGGGCACCAAACCTTAGGGACAGATTGGTACATAATGTACCAGATCCCCCTAAACATTTCTAGATCATAAAGGGTTTTGGCATATGGCAGGTGCAAACCTTGTAGGACAGTAAGAAATAGGAGTAGGAAAACTATGACATTTCAATCTAACGTTACCCTTAAACAGTATCCAATTAAAAAACTCATAACTTGCCAAAGCACCCATGTTACCTATTTACTGTCTTGTCCGTGTGGCCAGCAATATGTTAGCCGCACCACACAGCAGTTGACAGTAAGGTTGGGTAAGCACCTCAACAACATTAAAAAGAGGGTTGGGGAGCATAACCTTTAAAACCATTTTAGGCTACATCACAATCAAGATTCCAGTTTGCTCATGTTTTGTGGCATAGATAAAATAGATAAAAGTTGGGAGGGCATTGATATACGCAAAGCAGTGTCGAAAAATTCAATTGTTTTATATCAAATTATTAACGTAGTTGTCCATCCAGCTCATTCGGCTGGGCTTCTCTTAAGGCTCTCAGGAGTGCAATTCGTTTTGCACTCGTGTGACCAAATTTCAGCAGAGAGTGTTCTGAAGTCCGCTCTCTGCTGACATCCGGCCGCTCCCCACCCCTCCACAGATCAGCGCTAGTGAGCATATGGAGGAGCAGAGCTGGAGAGATGCTGATTGACAGTCTGCTCTGGGAGCTGTGAGAACCAAGCCATCGGTGGTGTTCGTTGGCTTGGTTCTCAGTGAAGAGATGGTGGGGGACAGATGCAGCATCAGACCAATGCTGCATTCACCCAGGTAAATATGATTGGGGAAAGTCCCCACACCCATACTTCTCTTTTAATCTACTGTACAGCTTACATGGCACATCAAGAGTGGCAGATAGTTTATCAACCTGTTCCTAATCTGAATTTCTTGTTCATTTAAATTTTATTTTTATTATTATCTCATATTTTAATTCTATTAATTTAACTTTATTTTACAGTTCATCTAACTGTGATACATCATTCCATAGATTTTAGTTGTCATTCAGATTTTGTTCCGGTAGTAATACAATTATATTCACTTTGGGCCCACACATAGTGCTCTGTGATCACTATAATATATATATATATATATATATATATATATATATATATATATATATATATATATATTGTGCACTACTCCCTTGGGAGCTGCAAAGTTTTTCATTACCTTTATGTTAATAGGCTCCGTTCTTCCTCCCCATGCAACGTTCCACAAACACCAGACAGTCTTTATATTCTGTAAAGCTTTATTCTTGAACTTGAGAACTTGAGTGTATGTTACAATTGTGTAGAGGATACAAGTTGCCTCTATTGATTCTGGTTTCTGACTCTGATCCTGCATACTTCCCTTTAGTGAACTGACCAGCATCACTCTGAATAATACTGTGGGTTGTAGATTCCAAAGTCTCAGGCCTCACCGCCTAATTCCTTGACTCTTGCAACCAGTCCAATGTCAGTTCTGGAAAGTGTCTCTCACTAGGTCTTTGGACACATAGCAAGTTTACGGATAAGCACCACTGGGTTGCACTCCCTTTGCTCATTCCCATGGACAGTCCATGCTTCCCACAGAAGGTCGATCCCAGGTTCCCCCTTCTGTTTTACACCTACTTCCTCCTCCACATGGTCCGGTGCATCCCCGGCTGGGACACACGGTTTCTCCTCTGGACTACATAACGATGTCTGTTCAGGTTATCCATCGCTGGGGTCTCTGAACCCCCAGGCCTTCAAACTCGCTCCTGCTGCACTCTCTACATCTTGAGTTCTCGCCTCCTCTCCCGGAAGCATGTGACCCCCAGCTTATATGCGAGTCCTGCCCCTGCCAACACAAATTAATGATTGGTCCAGAGCTCTCCATATAAGCTGCCTGCCACTCCACTCCAAAATCCTGCCTCCCTTCCAGAACATTTTTACTGGAAGGGGGAGGGGACTTCCTTGAGACAGAGTGTAGGTGGCCACACCCCCTCTATTCTAGCACTCCCCTCTCCCTAATAAACAACCAGGCCTAAAAAGTGCAAGCCCCTGGCCAAATTTACCTATCACTATTTACAAAAAAAACTATTAAGCACCCACCTAAATGGGGTGGGCGCTACACACACATATAACAATATTTTTTTGTAAACTAGTTAATAAAAAAATAAAAAATAAAAAAATTTGAGTACAGCCCCATCATGCACTTAAGTTGTCTTAGATTATGTTTAATTAATCTTTTCCTATTTATTTGTGCTTAAATAGATGGCTATTATAGTGCACAGTGGAAAACAGCTAATAGGTAATACCCACTTTTAGCCACAAGATGGCCACCATGGAAAAAGGGTTGATATTTCAGCCCAAATAGGAATATCTAATTTTTTTTTATTATTTACAAATTTTAATGGGGACCCCTTGAACTGGGGATTAATTATACCATTCCAGGGTCACCATTTTATCTGCACATTAAGCTTACATGTATGGGCAGACCTTTTGGACAGCAGAGAGTGTAAATATTACTGAGATATGCACTGTGACCCCCAGCTTCTGAAGACGTCACATTGATGACAAAATGTGTCAAGTTGGAATGCACAGTTCGCAATGTTGAGTATAGGGGGAACGCACACTGATGCTGAGCAGGCTCTTGCTTCCATTATACAGTACGGATACCTGCATTGTTGTGATTTTAACATTTTTGTATGTTAGCCTATTACGGAGGTTTTAATAAACTACAATATACATTTTTATGCTATGAGGAGTTTTGCACTTTTTTTTTTTTTTACTGCCACTAAATCATACCCCAGGAACCACTGTGAGGAGAAGATATTAGGGATCGATCGTATGATTCATCCTAGTCACAGGAACAATCATAATCTACATTTAACTCTTTTGTCATGAGGCAACTAGGGTCAACGGTATATGGTGAATAGGGACCTTCACTTTACTTTTTCACGTAGTGATTGAGTTTATGCATAGTGATTACATTTACCATCCACTGCAGACTTTACAGGGTACAAGCCTGTACACTAAGAGAATTTATACATCGGATGTCACTCTCTCTTCTGGGGATTAAGCACTTTACTATCACTATTTTGGACTTTTTTCTTATTTTACTGATTTTTATTAATTTTATAATCCATCTTTTGTGTTAGAGTTATAGGAAGTTTATATTTATAATATTTACGCAAGCAAGCACTGTTTATGCACAGGGGTTTTTCTTGTGGATTATATATTTGTAATTGAAAAAATAGCATATATTGGATCTAAATGTATCTATATGTAGTGATGAGTAAAAAAAATTCTATTTCACTCATAAGTGGCCATTATTATTTTTATGTTTCTTTAGCATCTTTATTTGATGAAGGCCAAACTAATTGTAAGTCCCCATGCACATAGGGCATTTTTACAGCCACTTTTAGGAGTGTCAGGTGTTTTTTTTGCAGCTTAAAATCGCCTCTCCATATTATTCTATGGCCTCATGTGAACACACAGGCTTTTAGGAGCTGTAAGTGGCATAGGCGTTCTGAAGACCGACATTACAACTGTAAAAACGCCTGACGCTGCTAAACGCTGTATACAGCGTTTAGCAGCATCAGGCGTTTTTGTTTTGTTTTTCTGTTTCAAAATTTTTCATTTCGTTTTGACAAATGGTTAATCTGCAAAAATTCCACCCACTTAGAGGCTAGCATTGAAGTTTGAACAGGTATTAGCTCATAGGAAGAGCAAAAAAACGAAGCAACACAAATAGAAAAAATGCAACGGTAGTAAATTCAGGTGCGAAGGATACTGTCAGGGACCAGGGGTCCAGAGAGGTTACCCACAACTACCGGGGTACACCTTAGGCCCCTCGAAACCCAAAAGGTGGTGCCATGTACAGCCAAAACTGAACTAACAAAGATTGAGGGGGCAGAAAATAGAAGAAAGTTAGGCAGACAGGAGAAGCTGAAGAGAGGGAGGTCGCTCCCCTACCGAGTAGGGAGCTAGAGGAGAGATAGGGGAGTCTGGGAAAGAAAGGGAAGACCAGGAGAATGGGTACAAGAAGATGGGGAAAAGGAGAGGGCTCAGGAACATCCGGAAAGCCCGCCACAGGCAGCCCAAGCTAGCTGGGAGGAGGGTAGGAAAGGCATAGGACAGCCATGGTTCCCAAATTTTGAGCAACTTGGCATGAGTGTCCCCGCAGATGCTCGACATCTGTTTATTAAGCATCAAAGTGGTCATGCGATCTCTCACCTCCTGAAAGGGGACAGGTGGCTTTTTCCAGGCTTGGGCAATAGTTCAGGCCTGGAATTGGACAGTGTAACAAGGCAAACTTGGCCTCTTTTGGTACGGGCAGGTGAAACAACATAAATAGGAGGCCAAGCACCTGAGATCAGAAGCCCATTAGTCTAGGACATTTCCACCATATATGTATAACATCCCCCCAATGGGCACAACCCCGGAAACAGCGGTCACTGTAGGATGGATTGGCATGGGCAATGCGAGCAGGGACCCAATACCAGCGTAGGAGCACCTTTTATGCTGCCTCAAATGTGGCTGTATTAAACAAGCATTTGGCCACAGAAGACCAAGCCCCCGATTCAGTCCGCCAAGTCCATTTCGGTTGCCAAATCTCCTTCCCACTGAGCTACATAGGTGAGAGAGGTATGAAATGAATGATTATTCAGAGCACCATAGAGAGCCGAGATGAGGCCTGGGGATCCTGGGGAGTGCAGGCAGATGTGTTCAAACGCGGTTTTCTGGAAAGGGTACATAACAGTCCTGCGCAGCGAAGTGAGCCAATGCTGAAGTTGAAGATAGCAGAAGAGTTCCTCTTCTGGTACATCATATGTATCCCAAAGAGAGGCCTACTTAGGAAGTGATCTGGTGGTTAGAAAGTGTCCAACATGTGAGAACCCATTAGCAACCCACCAAGAGAATAGCCGTGGTTAGTCAAGACCCAGAGGAAAGGGAGGATTGTTAGTGATTGGAAGCAAGGGCAGGAAGGCAGACATGAGGCCAGCAGAGTACCGCACAGAATCCCAGACTTGTAAGCTATGATGCATGAGCACGCTCAAAATTTATGGGTGGTAGTTAGGAGGTAGCCAATGAGGATTGGCATGGCGATGGGAGCACAGTTGGGTAGTTCCAAGAGGACCCACGAAGGAATATCAAATGCAGTATGAAGCAGGGATCATTGGGAAATCTGGGCAGCCAGGTAGTATTTGGAGATATTGGGAACCCCCAGACCCCCTTGTAGCCTGTGTGTCAAAAGGGTCGCTCTGGAGATCCTGGGACACTTATTGGCCCAGATAAATTGGAAGATTCTATTTTGGAGCAACTGGATAAAATGTGATGGAACTTGCACTGGTAGAGTACAGAAGTAATATAAAAGTTTGGGCAAAATAGTCATTTTCATGGAATTAATATGACCTATCCATGATAAGTACTGGGATTGCCAAGACTGCATAAGGTAAGATATAGAGCATAGCAATGGATAATAGAGGCATATAAGGAGGAGAAATGAGGGAGTTAACTGGATCCCGAGATAATCAATGTGGGAGAACGTCCATTGGAAAGGGAAGTTGGACTGTAGCCGAGTGACCAGGTCAGGGGCCAAGGTCACATTAAGGGCAACCGTTTTGTTGAGATCGATACATAAGCCCGAGATTGATGAGAATCGGGAGAGGCCCTGCTGTAGATTGAGGAGTGTGATGAGAAGATTGGTCAAGGTCAATAGGGCGTCATCTATGAAGAGGTTAAGCTTATACTCATTGCCTGCATAAAGGATTCCGGAGATATTTGGGTCAGCCCGGAGGGCCATTGCCAGAGGTTCCAGCGCCAGAATAAAGAGAGCTGGGAACAAGGGACATCCCTGCCTCGTCCCCCAGAAAATTGAAAAGGGGGACGAGAAGAACCCTGCATATTTCACAGAAGCAGAAGGGGTCGAGTATAGAGCCTGGATCCAGGCTAAGTTGGCCTCTCCAAACCCCCAGCGAGACAGTACAAAGTGCAAATATTCTCATGACAGGGAATTGAAGGCTTTGTAGAGGTCCAAAAGAGAGTAGGAATCCAAGAATTTCCCACTGATTTAGGAGCTGTATGAGGTGGACGACTTTGCAGACATTGTCAACGGCCTGTCAACCTGGGACAAAGCCCACCTGGTCTCTATGGACCAGGTGGCACAGATATTTATTGATACGGAGGCTTAAAATCTTTCTCAAGATCTTTATGTCCTCATTTAGGGGAGAGATAGGATGGAAGGCTTGTGGTTCTGGAGTGTCCTCTGACGTTTTAGGGAGCATAGTGATATGTGCCCAGAGCGTGCATGAAGAAGGCACTGACCCCTGTCTCAAGGCATTGAAGTAATTGGCTAAGTGAGGCGCTAGGAGCCCAGCAAATTTCTTGTAATAAAGGCCAGAGAAGCCATCCGGGCCAGGACCTGAGGAAGGCCTTAAGGACTTGATAGACTGAAGGACCTCAGTCTCTGTATTGCTAGCATTCAGAGTTTCATCTGCTGCCTCAGACAGCGCAGGGAGATTCAGGTCATGAAAAAAGGCTTCCGCTTGGTCTAATGGGAATGGATCAGTTTGGGGGTTAGGGTTGGAGGTTTTCCTTTGAATACGAAAGGTTATGAGGTGTGCCTTGAAAGGTCAAAGGTTAAGAAGCTTTTTATTTGTATGGTGATTTTTTGGGGATTTTTTTTTACGTTTTTATGTTATTGTAGGCTCCTTGCTACAGGACAAAGCTTTGTGTCCTTGCGTCACTACTTCCTCTTTGTCATCTCCATGGTGGCCAAGGCAACAAGGGAAACCTGTGTGGCAATATGGGAGGAGTTAAAGGAAGTGGTAAAGCCGGAGCCTACTGAAGATTTCTGGGAAGCAGTTGCTGACGAGTTTTGGGAGAAAACACAGTTCCCCAATTGTATAGGTGCCGTTGACGGCAAACACGTCAGGGTAAAGAAGTCTCCACACTCAGGATCGCTGTACTTTAACTGCAAAAAAATATTGTTCAGTGGTCCTCCTGGCATTGGCGAGTGCCCATCTATGATTTATTGCTGTGGATGTTGGAGCGTACAACAGCCAAGACGATGCCTGTATATTTCGTAAGTCGGCCTTCGGACATCGTCTACATGAAGGATGGCTCAACATTCCACCCAGCAGGCCTCTACCCTACACTGAAGAACCCAGTTTTCCCTTGGTTATGGTAGCGGGTGAGGCCTTTGGACTGGCTGAAAATCTCATAAGGCCATACAGTGGCTATGGTCTCACTCCTAAAAAAAAAAAAAATAATGCAACTACCGGCTCAGCTGTGCACACCGCGGTGTGGAATGTGCCTTCCGTGTATGCATGACAAAATGGAGAGTACTGCTGTCTTGTATGCAGCTCCACATGGAGAAAGGCATCAAAGTGGTCCTGGCATGCTGCATCCTTCAAAACCTTCTGCAGGACAAGGAGAGAAGCACTGTTGAACCAGACCCCCTTAATCAAAGTCAGCAAGTGCAATTTATGGACTTGTGGTCAACTTCCCAGGTCATGACCATCCGGAATCAGTTTTCGGATTTTTATCAAGATCAATACATGTGATACATTTTTTGGATCTTTCCTTAATTAACACAGCTTTCTGTCTTGTTCAAAAACGTTTTTTTCTATGAATAAATCATTTTGAATTTATGTCTGTTATGTCCTCTTTTGTTCCTGTTTCATTTTGCTCTGCGTGAGGCAAGCTTATGCTGCCCCTTTTTGGGCTGTGCATAGGTTTACACCAAACACAGGAAAAGGTGTCCTTTTCCTCTTACTTCTGTGTGAGATAATGTATATTACACATAGGGATGAGCAGATGTACTTTAAATCCACACAGAATATTTCACTAGTGGTGTAGTGCATCATACCAAAAAAATAAAAATAAAACACAACAAAAAATTTTTTTTTTCATTTTATTTAGACATGAGAAAAAAACAGAATGGGGAGAATTAAAGCTGGTAGATGGAGAATGAATTATCCCCTTGGCTTGCACGTGGGGATTGGGGACCAGGGAAAGCAGATTCAGGGTGTCAGTGGGTAGGTAGAGGCAGGCATTCATGCCAAAATCAGGCTAGTACGGGGGTCCTGGAAATGAGGGAGGTGTGGGTTCGGGATAGAAATAGGAAGGAGTTGGATGGTGAGAAAGAGGAAGAAAGTCACGGGAGGAGTGTGGGGGGGGGGGGGTAAAAGGAGGTCTGGGACTGGGTAGGTGGGGGCTGATATTGAGAGGGGGGTTCTAGTGCTGCTGAGGTCCCGGGTGCCATATAAGGATCCTGAAAAGCATTGTATGGATTGCACCACTTAATTTTGCATGTTAGTAATGCAATTACATGCAATACATACAATGCTTTTCCTTATCTCCCCCAATATCCTCCAGGATATGGTATAAAGTGCGGCAGAAGTAGGAGCGTGGGTTGCCTGAATCCAAGAAAACATCCAAACTGCTCCTCTGCTCCTGCCGGCCTTCCTGCAATACCCTTTCTTCAGTTTCAATACTGAAACACCCCCCTCTGACGCTGATTGTGGCCACAAGGACGCACACCGCCACGTCCTTGCCTACTTGATGACCTACTTGACCACATTTAGGTCTCTGGTCCCATGTTCAGATTGACCCATAGAGAGACACACATAATGGACAGACCGTTACCTGACATGTGGAATCATCCATCACACTTGCCACACTTGCTGGAGGGGGGAATGCGAGGCATGTCCTGTCTGTGGCAGTGGTCGGTAGATCTTCTAATAACGGCTTTTCCATTTACTCCTCCAAATCCTCCCTTTCATCCACAATGTTGGATTTTGTCCTAAAGAGAATAAAATAATTAGGTACACCTGTTCAATTGCTTGGTAACACAAATTGCTAATCATCCAGTTACGTGGCAGCAACTCAATGCATTTAGGCATCTAGACATGGTGAAGATGACTTGCTGAAGTTCAAACCGAGCATCAGAAAGGGGATTTAAGTGACTTTGAACGTGACATGGTTGTTGGTGCCAGATAGGCTGGTCTGAGTATTTAAAAAACTGCTGATCTACTGGCATTTTCACATACACAACCGTCTCTAGGGTTTACAGAGAATGGTCTGGAAAAGAGAAAATATCCAGTGAACGGCAGTTGTGTGGACGAAAATGCCTTGTTGAAGTCAGAAAAGAATGGTTTGAGATAATAGAAAGGCAACCGTAACTCAAATAACCACCCGTTACAACCAAGGTATGTAGAATACCATCTCTGAAGGCACAACACATCGAACCTTAAAACAAATGTGCTTCAGCATCAGAAGACCACACCGTGTGCCACTCTTGTCAGCTAAGAACAGGAAGCTGAGGCTACAGTTCACACAGGCTCACCATAGTTGGACAATAGAAGATTGGAAAAGTGTTGCTTGGTCTGATGAGTCTCAATTTTAGCTGGGAAATTCAGATGGTAGTCAGAATTTGGCGTCAACAACATGAAAGCATGGATCCATCCTGCCTTGTATCAACAGATAAGGCTGTTGGTGGTGGTAGTGTAATGGTGTGGAGGATAATTTCTTGGCACACTTTGGGCTCCTTAGTACCAATTGAGCATTGTTTAAACACTACGGCCTACCTGAGTATTGTTGCTGACCATCCCTTTATGACTACAGTGTACCCATTTTCTGATGGCTACTTCCAACAGAATAATGCAAATCTCTGATATGCTGTGATGAAGGCCTTTTGTGCCGAAACACATTAGCTTTTGTACTGTTCTTACACTGTTTCTGTATGTAGCAAAAAATACTTTTTATTTGGATTACTGGGGATGCACCTTATTTTTTTGATGTTTCCATATATACAGCGATAGGTTGGATCTATTGTGTGAAACTACATACCCATACGTCGTTTCGTGTAATAGATACTGTAGGCGCGCACCCGATGCTCTCTGCGGGAGCGCGCCTGCAGGTCTGGCAGACTTGATGTCCACTGGCCATCCACGATTGCGGTACAGAGAGGCAGAACGAGGATCTGCCTATGTAAACAAGGCAGATCCTCGTTCTGACAGGGGACAACATGGAAATCTGCTGTTCCTAGTGATCAGGAACAGCGATCTCTGTGTTGTCCCAGTGAGCCCCCCCCCCCCCCCCCCCCACTGTTGGAACACAGTGAGGAAACACAGTTAATTCCTTGATCACCCCCTAGTGTTAACCCCCTCTCTGCCAGTGTCATTTATTCATTGATCAGTGCATTTGTTTTAGCACTGATCACTGTAATAATGTCACTGGTCCCCAAAAAGTGTCATTTGGGGTCAGATTTGTCTGCAGCAATGTTGCAGCCCTGCTAAAAATGTCAGATCTCTGCCATTACCATTAAAATATAAGTCCATAGTCTAGCATCATTCATGATTCCCACGCCAAATTTCTGAAGATCTGGGAACCGTGAATTTCATATGAATTTCCTCCTCTCCACGCAGCTTGCCTTGGCCTAGTTTGACCCCCCGTGTTGGGACCCCCGCGCCCGAGCCTTTCCCCCTTCCCTTCCTTTTCCTCTTTTCTTATCCTTCTCTCTTCCTTGCCCCCCTTCTCTAGCCTTTCTTTCTTTTTTTACTCTTCTCTCTAGTCCTTCTCTCTTTTCTAAAAAGTTCCGTTGCCCCTCATGGTAAGGGGTAGCGGGTAAAGAGCTTCCACCGTGGAGTTGGCAATGGGGATAAGATTGCTTGTGTTGTAATTAGTATTGATGCTATTCCCTATCTGTACTTTCCAGTTTGGATATTGTGGTGTTTAGCCCTTTGGAACTATGTTTTTGATTATACAGCCCCTGCGAGGGTGCCCAAGAAGCGGATTCTATTTCTTGTTTACTTAAATTTCCAATAAACATATTGAAACAGAAAATATAAGTCCATAACTCTATCCCCTATTTTGTAGACGCTACAACTTTTGCGCAAACCAATCAATATACGCTTATTGCATTTTTTTTTTTAAATATGTAGAATAATGCATATTGGACTAAACTGATTAATACATTTTTTTAATATATATATATATATTTGTTGGATATTTATTATAGCAAAGTCAAAAAAATATATATATTATTTTTTTTCAAACTTGTCCTTTTTCTTTTGTTTATAGCGCAAAAAAAAAAAAAACCGCAGAGGTGATCAAATACCACCAAAAGAAAACTCTATCTGTGGGTAAAAAAAAAAAAAGGATTTTGTTTGCGTATAATGTCGCACGACTGCACAATTTTCAGTTAAAGGAACGCAGTGCCGTATCGCGTATATCTGGTCATGAAAGGGGATAAATCCTTCCGGGGCTGAAGTGGTTAAAATGCAAATCAATTCATAACTTTTTTTTAATTCATTTTTCTGGATTTTTTGTTGTTATTCTGTCTCTCACTGTTAAAATAAAACTACCATTAAAATGATAGATTGGTAATTTCTTTGCCAGTGGGTAAATGTACAAAATCAGCAGGAGATCAAACACTTTTTTTCCTCTCAAAGTAGATGGTTTTCCTTCAGTAAAGTCTATCCATTCCAAAATCAAATGTTAAAAGCAAACCAAATGTCATACCTCCCAACTTTTTGAGATGGGAATGAAAGACACCTATCATGGTCACTCTTTCACTTCCTTCTCCCCACTTTCCAATTTATTTTACACATGTCATCACTTTTTTGTATATTTTTTGTTTGGTGTTCATGTTTGTCACTATGTAGGGCAGTGTTTCTCAACTCCAGTCCTCAAGGTGCCCCAACAGGTCATGTTTTCAGGCTGGCTTTCCATTATTTTGCACAGGTGATTTGATCAGATTCACTGCCTTTAGCAATTACCACAGCCATTTCATCTGAGGGAAATCCTGAAAACATGACCTGTTGGGGCGCCTTGAGTACTGGAGTTGAGAAACACTGGTGTAGGGTGCGGGTACTCAGGCCTACCCTGAACGTCTTGGGATGGGGTGGACATAGACCCTTTGGCTTAGTTCACCCTCTCTCATGGGGTCTCCCTTCAGGGGAGTCCCACAGAGTACTTGGGTGGGTCTGTTTCAGCAGACCTTCCAGAGAAAGGGGGTCTGTCTTGTTTCAGACAGACAGACCCAAGTGAAGTACCTCAGTCCCCGTCTGGAGCCTAATGCCCTGGGGGATCAGGGTAAGGTCCCTGCTAGGGAGGAAAAGTGTAACACCTGTTGCATGTTTTGTGTCACTGTTTATGCACTTTGTGCACTTTCGTTTGGCACTGGGTATATTTTTTGGGCATGTTTCACATGCCACGAGGCTTAAAAAAAAAAAAAAAAAAAAAAGAGGGACGCCTATCAGCAAAAGTATCCAGGCATAAGATACACCCCTTGCCACGCCCCTTTAACCACTTTCAGACCGGACCATTTTGCTGGCTTAAGACCAGACCACTTTTTGCAATTCTGCACTGCTGCGTTTTAACTGACAATTGCGCGGTCGTGCGACGTGGCTCGCAAACAAAATTGACGCCCTTTTTTTCCCACAAATAGAGCTTTCTTTTGGTGGTATTTGATCACCCCTGCGTTTTTTATTTTTTGCGCTATAAACAAAAATAGAGTGACAATTTTGAAAAAAACGCATATTTTTTACTTTTTGTTATAATAAATATCCCCCAAAAAAATATAAAAAAACATTTTTTCCCTCAGTTTAGGCCGATACGTATTCTTCTACATAGTTTTGGTAAAAAAAAAATCGCAATAAGCGATTATTGATTGGTTTGCGCAAAAGTTATAGCGTTTACAAAATAGGGGATAGTTTTATGGCATTTTTATTAATATATATATATATTTTTTTACTGGTAATGGCAGCGATCAGCGATTTTTATTGTGACTGTGACATTGTGGCGGACACATTGGACATTTTTGACACATTTTTGGGACCATTGTCATTTATACAGCAATCAATGCTATACAAATGCATTGATTCCTGTGTAAATGACACTGGCAGTGAAGGGGGATAACCAGGGGGTGGCAGTGTAGGGGTTAAGTGTTCCTAGGGGCGTGTTAATAATTGTGGGGGGCTGGGCTTTGTGTTTCCTGAACACTGATCTCTGCTCCAAATCACATGGAGCAGAGATCAGCGACACTTGTTGCTAGGCAGAACGGGGAGATGCTGTTTACAACGGTATCTCCCTGTTCAGCTGCTCCATGAGACAATCGTGGGTATCCCCACGGCGATCGAGTCCGCGGGACCCGTGACCGGACTCACGGGGGTCCCGACCGGCACACGAGCCTGTACGCCAATATGCCTGCCCGTGCCATTCTGCCGACGTACATCGGCGTGCGCGGGTCGGGAACTGGTTAAAGGAGAAATGTACAAAAAAACGAAAAAAAATTGGTTAGACCCACAAGTGATTTTTGTGCATCGATTTTTTTAACCACTACTATTCCTTTACATTGGCTTTTGTAATTTACAAATGCAGCAATTTAGAAGTCAGATGAAAGGTTTAGCACTGGAAAACACTTTTTGAAAGATAAAAAGTGCATTTTATATACAACTATATAGATCAGACCAAAAACGAGGAGGAAAGATCAGGGATAGTCCCTCGAAATCAGGGACAGTTGGGAGCTATACAGATTTTGAGGTGGGAGTAGCGTCAAACAGCATTTGGACCGTTCGAACAAACATTTGTCGATCCACTGGTACACGGCCAGCCTAACAATGTTCAAATTAATGAGAAAAGATAAAGAAGCAGCAAACGGACAAGAAACGTTCAGCCATTTCTTCACTTTCACAATTTAAATGCAGCTCCCTTCAGTGTGAGGAAAGGCCTGCTGTGTGGGTAGCCGTGTGAACTCCTCAGACACCCGCAGCTCACTCTGTGCACGGCTCCCCCTCGCCTGCTGAGGTCACGTACATTAAAGCCCGCGCGGCATCATGACACCCGCGCGAGACAGTGTGCGCGCGCACCGCTCCCGCCTCCCCACAGAGTCCCCGCTGGCACCTCCTCCCCCTGTCCGTGAACCCGCACACAGTCAAACCTCTAAGTATGTTTTAAAACAAAAAGTGCACTAATGGCGTGATAGTAAAGGAATACCGCCAAGCAATGGTCTTACATATTGACTGCTTCAGTGGGCTATGACGAGCCTCGTCACTAACGTAGAAGAGGCGTTGCCGCCACTAAAACACACAGGGCAGTGCCGTGCTTGCGCGGCGCGCCCACTTCCTACGGCGCATGCACACTGCCATATTGCTCGTGCAGGAGGTGCAGAGACGTGCACGAGTCACAAACACTTTTTTTTTTTGATCTAATTACACCCCAATATCCTCTGTAATAAACCTCCTCACGGCCAGACACACGGTGAGTACCTCGGGGGATAGCACTGAATGCAAGGACTGGTTGGGCTTTTGGGATGGGGTGAACGCGGGTCGGCTCTGTGGCGCGCTCTCGCTGCAATGCGGGCTGTGAAGGGTGTTCGTGCCCCGTGCTTCACATGGCTGGCTTTACAATGACCGATGCGTGCACGCACTTCGGTTTAGGTGTATACAGCGGGAGAGCCCGGTGTCTGCGAGTGGCTTCGGGCTAGGGGAGAGGGATGGTGATGTTGGGCATGCGCCGGGGGTGTCATGGCGGACGTTCCTGTGTGGAGTGTGCACGCGGGAGCTTCTCTTGTCCGTAGGAGCGCGCGATTTTTATTTGTTTTTGCGCGGTGTCGATGGTAGTGGAGCGAGGAATGATCACGTGACCACGCCGGGTTCTGCACAGCGTGTGGTGTATGAGCGGCGCTGCCCGAGAACCGCTCATAGCTCGTGACGTCACTTATATGTAGCCTATTCCTTTGAGGGTGACTGAAATAAAAGTTTTAGCTATTGGAAGCCATTATTTCCCATTAATTATCTTTTATTGGCCAAGTCTTTGTTTTATTTCCACCTGCTTAATTTTGCACGGGCGTCTAACCTCAGCGTAAATGGTCAGCATATCTACCAACATTTTTGAGATGGTAATGAGGGACACCTACTGGCAAATGTATGTAGGCATAGGACACACCCCCTGCCACACCCTCCTTAACCACTTCGGCCCCAGAAGCTTTTATCCCCTTCCTGACCAGAGCACTTTTTGCGATACAGCACTGCCTCACTTTGACTGACGGTTGTGCGGTCGTGCAACATTGCACCCAAACAAAATTGACGTCCCTTTTTTTTCTTTTGGTGGTATTTGATCACCTTTGCGTCTTTTTTTTATTTTTTGCGCTATAAACAAAAAAGAGATAATTTTGGAAAAAAAGCATTATTTTTTTACTTTTTGCTATAAGGCCCCTTTTCACACTGGGGTGGTGGGTGGGTGCATCGGTGGTAAAGCGTCTCTATTTTTAAGGGTGCTTTTACCTTCAGTTTTGCGGCACTACTCGGCCGCTAGCAGGGAGCTTTTAAACCCCCCCCCCTGTGCTAGCAGCCAAGAAAGGGTTAAAACCACCACAAAGAGTTGCTTGTAGCGGCGCTATGCCGGCAGTATAGCCGCACTGCCCCATTTATTTCAATGGGCAGGAGCGGTGTATACAGCATTCCTTCACCGCTTCAAAGATACTGCTAGCAGGACCTCCTTTTTTTTTTTTTTTTTTTTTTTAGCATCCGCACCGCTCCAGTGTGAAAGCCCTTACACATTGGAGAGACAGCAGCAGCTTTTGCAGGTGCTATTTTTAGCGCTAAAGCTCCCCAGTGTGAAAGGGGTCTAATGTCCCCCAAAAATTAGGCCGATATGTAGTCTTCTACATATTTTTGGTAAAAAAAATCGTAATAAGCTTATATTGGTTTGCACAAAAGTTATAGCATCTGTAAAACTGGGGATAGATTTATGGCATTTTTATTATTCATTATTTTTTTTTTATTGTATTAGTAATGGTGACGATCTGCAATCTTTATCATGACTGCGACATTATGGCGGACACATTGGAAATTTTTGACACTATTTTGGGACCATTGTCCTTTATACAGCGACCAGTGCTATAAAAATGCATTGATTACTGTGTAAATGGCAGTGAAGGGGTTAACTACTAGGGGGCAATCAAAGGGTTAAGAGTGTCCTAGGGAGTGAAAAGTGAATTTTATATACTATATAGATCAGACCAAAATGCGGGACATATGGACATTGTGCCAAATCGGGGACAGTCCCTTGAATTTGGGGACAGTTGGGGGCTATGAGTCAGTAGTGGCTGCAGCTATCCATGGCTGCTTGCACAGGGAACTATGTAGGGCTCAGCGGTTGCAGCTACAGTATCTCACAAAAGTGAGTACCCCCCTTACATTTTTGTAAATATTTTAATATTTTATTCTATCTTTTCATGTGACAACACTGAAGAAATGACACTTTCCTACAATGTAAAGTAGTCGGTGTACAGCTTGTATAACGGTGTAAACTTGCTGTCCCCTCAAAATAACTCAACACACAGCCATTAATGTCTAAACCGCTGGCAACAAAAGTGAGTACACCCCTAAGTGAAAATGTTCAAATTGGGTCCAATTAGCCATTTTCCCTCCCTGGTGTCATGTGACTTGTTAGTGTTACAAGGTCTCGGGTGTGAATGGGGAGTAGGTGTGTTAAATTTGGTGTCATCACTCTCGCGCATACTGGTTACTAGAAGTTCAACATGGCACCTCATGGCAAAGAACTCCTTGCAGATCTGGCAAAAAAGAATTGTTGCTACACATAAAGATGGCCTAGGCCAGTGATGGCATACCTTTACGCCACAGATGTTTTGGAACTATATTTCACATGATGCTCATGCACTCTGCAGTGTAGTTGAACATCATGGGAAACGTAGTTCCAAAACATTTGGCGTGCCAAGGTTCACTGTCACTGGCATAGGCTATAAGATTGCCAAGACTCTGAAACTGAGCTACAGCACGGTGGCTAAGACCATACAGTGGACTGGGACCTCCAAGCTTTTTAGGTGCCACGATAAATTAGACAGGTCTTTTTTTGAATCCAAGGATTCTCTAGCCTTCTCAGTGGTGGCTGTCATGACTCCTATGAGATAAGTACATCCTGATCTACATTTTCTTCCTTCTCTGAAGCTTCTTCCTCTCCCAGTCTGTAGGATCAAAATAAAGGTGCTTTTCAATGCACTGGTCTGGTCCAGGTGGTCGTGATACTCGGACCTCCTCAGGTTCCCTGTGGATGCTCCTTTGGCCCTCCCAGATCTTCCCTCCCAGAGTTGGTGGCCTTAAAGTGTAAGAAACCCTTTCTTGTTTTGCACAAGGTTTTTTTTGAGACCCAGGGCCTTTTTTCTTTTTTTTTTCTAGGTGGTTTCTTTCCTCCACCTTAACCACCTCAATATTGGACACTTTCTCCTATCGCCTTCCAGGATGGCACACCTGAGAGATGAGGGCTACTCCTTACAGGAAACACGATCGCTTGACAGCTTGTTATAAGTGCCCACCCTTCCCCTTGATCCCCAGTATTGATTGTGTTTCTCCCGAACACAGCAGCAAAAAGGGACCTGCAAGGATTGTCTGTCAAGGAGCCTTTTTCGAAATCGTTCACCTGAACAGACTTATGGTTTAAAATCAGATGTTCTTTGTTGACCGAGTAGATCTGTGTTTTACAGAACAAGTCTCTGTTTAGTCGTTTTAGTGGTCCTATGCAGCAGTTACAGACATTATAGACCACGATTGCTGGAAGGTTGACATAGTCAATTTTTTTTTACAAAATTCACAGGCTCTCAGAATTTATCTTTCAGAGCCCATGCCACCTAGATCCTGCATCCGAAGAGAAGGCAGGGACATAGGTGGAGCAGACCGGCAGATTAGTTACATGATCCAGCTAGGATACTTCATCACTCACTAAGGAGTGGAGGTAAAAAATTCAAGTCAAAAGCCTGGTATCTGGCAGAAATGTCTTGCAGGCAGGAGTCTCACCCTAAAGTAGGCCTGGGGTTACTTGATTATCCTCTTGGGTGTGCCGTCCTGGAAGGTGCTAGGAGAAAACCTACGTTAGAATTACCGGTAACAGTATTTCTACAAACCTTCCAGGACGTGGAAAGCTGTGGAGGGAAAGATAAGCTAAATGCTTGGTGGCAAGTACCTATGTGGAGCAATGCTCCTTGTGAACCAGTTCAGGATTACTTTATTACATACAAGCTGTCAAGTGATTGTGTTTCCTGTAGGGAGGAGCCCTCATCTCTCAGGTGTGCCGTCCTGGAAGGTTTGTAGAAATATCGTTACTGGTAAGTGTAAGGGCTCTTTCACATGGGATGGATCCGTGCTGATCTGCCTTGTGGACATCCGGAAGATGACCAGTCCACCTGTGCACACTGTGCAGGGACAGACCCGTCAGAGCAACACTCTCCTCTATGGGAGATCAGATGACGACGGACCGCAGAGTCATTTGTCATCCGATCCACAGATGGATGGAAAAGTAGGTTTTTCCTCCGTCACACTTTTTCAGATTGGAGCTGGTCGGATGTCAGCGGACATGTCACCGCTGACATCTGACGCTCCATATCGGTCTATGGAGCATCCGTTCAGGTCTGCCTAAAAAACTGACAGGTGGACCTGAACGGATCGGTCGTGTGAAAGAGGCCTTACGTAGGTTTTCACCCCCCTCTTGCCCAGGCCAATTTTCAGCTTCAGTGCTCTCACACTCTTACATTTTAACCACTTAAGGACCGGGCCTATTTTTCAGACTTGGTGTTTAAAATTAAAGTTAAAATTTTTTTGCTAAAAAATTACCTGGAACCTCCAAACATAATAAATACATTTTTTTTATATATATAAAATATATATATATATACATTTAAAAATAAGATAACAGTAAAGTTAGCCTGATTTTTTTATATTTTTTTGGACTAATTTCGATTAATTGTAAGGCACATACAGATCCAACTACTTTTAGCTGATCTTGCATTGCAACTCTGCATTAGTCAGTGGTAAATGTGGTATACACTATATACAATCACACGACACTAGTTCGTTTCCACAATCCATGACTTAACTTCACAGTTCACACAAATATGTTTTAAATTCAAACTGTAGCACTGACGTAATTTTTTATTTATTTTTTTCCACAGTAGCGTGACAATTTCTCCACCTCCGGTCTAACTTATCACTCTCATCTTATGGCTTGGACCCCTGTGCAAAAAGGTGGTCATGCAAGCGGGTATAAAAGGGTTAACACGGACCATAATCTTCTCTCACATCTCCTTTGATCTCAGCAAGGGTGCCAGGTCATGGGTAGAAAGAAAAGATCTAAGTGCTCACCGCTTAAGTATAAGATTTAATGTTTCTGTTGAAACACAAACTACTCACATAAAGATGATAAAAACACAGCATGTAAAGCCAATAAACGTGTTACTTCTGTAGGGCAGCATCGGGTGATGTCATGCTTAGCGCCTCCCCTGTACGCATTACGTTCAATCCGAACTTCAATGTCACCGGACTCCTCCCCCTTCCCTTCGTTGACAGAGGCACTTGGGGAAGTGGGAGGAGCCCAGTGACGTCAATGTCCGTGACATCACCGGATCTCCGATGGAAGACCCGGAAGCTGGCGTAGAGGTGAGTACCGATCAAAAGAATTTTAATTGATCTAAAAAATTAATCGAGGAATTAATCTTTAATTTCCACAGCCCTAATACATTTCTATATATATTTTTTATAGTGAAAGATAAAGTTACGCCGAGTAAATTGATACCCAACATGTCATACTTTAAAATTGAGCCCGCTCGTGGACTGGCGGCAAACTTTTACCCTTAAACATCTCCATAGAGAAGGTCTAGGGCTAGAGTTATTGCTCTCGCGCTAACAATCGCAGCGATACCGCACATGTGTGGTTTGAACACTGTTTTCGTATGCGGGCGATACGCATGTATGTGTTTGCTTCTGCTCGCCGGGACAGGGTGCTTTACATTTTTTACTTTTTTTGTTATTTCTTATTTATTTTACTTTTTTTATTTGGATACTGTCCCCCCCTTTTTTTTTTTTTTTTTTTTTTTTTTTTTTTAATGGGTCACCTTTATTCCCATAACAAGAATTGTAAACATCTCCTTTTAATAGAAAAGAAGCATGATGGGACCGTTTTTAAATATGAGATCTGGGGTCAAAAAGACCTCATCTCATATTTACACAAAAATGCAATAAAAAAAAAATCAAATTTTTAAGAGCATTAGACGGATGTGATGTTTGACGTCTCATCCGCCAGTCAATGCTATGGAGCCGAGTGGGGGCCATCTTCCCCTCACTCGGCAGCCAGCCAAACCGGAGAGAGAACCCGATTGTCTCCGGCACTACCAGATTCTCTGGTAAGCAGTGGAGACCACTGGAGTGAGGGGGCCTTCTCCCGCCCCAGTTAAGTGATCTCGCGGCGAATCCGCTGCTGAGATCACTTTTATCTGAAAGCAGACAGCTTGTAGCAGAGGATACCAGGGTTATGGCAGCTATCTGCTGCCATACCAATGGTGTTCCTTTTCAAACAGCTGGTGTATGACAGCAGGCGGTCTGCAAGTGGTTAAATAGCAACTCAGTCATCCAAAACTTGACCCACATTCGATTTTTATACATATTTTTTTTTCACACAAATGGCTTTCTTTTGGTGGTATTTAATCACCACTGGGTTTTTTGGGTTTTTTTTGTGCTATAAATGAAAAAAGACCAAAAAAAAAAAAAAAAAGATTCTTAGTTTCAGTTATAAAATTTTTCAAATAAGCAATTTGAGAACTTTATACTGCTACATTTCTTTGTTAAAAACAACCCGAATCGGTGCATATTGGTCTGTGTGAAGCTTTTAGAATCTACAAGCTATGGTACCATCATTAAAAATCGATCACACCTGATGTACTGGATGGTTGCAGACTGATCTGCATGTAGCGGAACAGTAAAATCATCAGCTACATGGAGATCACCAACAGGCTGCAGTGATTGCCACTATATACCTTTTTGGATGATCTGTAAACATCATACACTGCACAGTTTCTTCAGTGCTGAGAGTACAGGAGGTGGAGATTTTCTCACTGCAGCCTGTATGCACACCCACATGTGTGATGCCAATATCATGTGACCTGGCTATCTGAGAACAAGACCAAGTAACTGTTTTCTCCAGTATAAAAGACACAACTGAGCATGTGCAGGTTGAGGTTGGCTACCTTGCCTGTTCTTTCCAAGGTAGACCTTGCAGGAGGGGGAGGATCTATGTATACAGGTTAAAACGCCCCCCCCCCCCCCAATCTTCCACGACAGCTACTTGAGAGATAATTGGCTCCGCCTTCTACAGGAAACACAAATCAGACAATTTAAAAGGCCCCTCCCTTTCCCCTGACCTTCAGTTGTTTTGTGTTTCCAGACCTCCAGGCGTATGCACCGTCATGTTTGTTTCTTTTGTTTGGTCTGATGACTGTGGTTGGCGGACTCCCCTTGTTCAGAATAGTCGCACCAGTTGTGCCCATGTCTGCAGTATTTTCTGCTTTTTTCAGCAGTCTAAGAAGGTTCCCCCTGTGTTTCTGGTGGTTACTTGCTTTAGGGAATCTTCTGCAACTTCTAACCCCCCCAGCGTCCTGATCCTCTTTGGTACACCCAGAGAGCGCTTCCTTGTGTCCTTTTCACCATTTTGGGTGTAACAAGATGGCAGGGAGTGCACTTCCTGTCTCACTGCTGGGATCGGAAGCAATGTCATGAACTTCCGGATGCCAAGCCCCTTCACGTTTGAAAAGGAGTGGCTCAGGCACACGCTGCTGGGGATGTTTTTCTGGCTGTACAGCAAACTGACAGCGTCCAAGCTCATTACAATGCTCTCCTACCTGGTTCTTCTCATCATGGAGGTTAAGGACACCCCTGAGGACGGTGCACCCGCTCTGTCTAATCCAGTGGCTGCAATCGGGTCCTGTGTTACCCCTCCTCTGTAATGAGAGATTGTATAACCAGGGGTAAAATGTGTTAGTGTAATTTTTATGCCTTGCTTAAACAAACCCGTGAAAAGGAAATGTGTAAATTGTAGATCCAAACTTCCTGATAGCTGTAGGAAACAGTTATGTGAGACATGTATTTATTCAGTGGCAGGGGCTGAGTCTGCTTCTAACCTAAAGGAATTGATGGTTTCCATGAAGAACGTAGTTTCCTCCTTTCAAGCCTTTAATAATAAGTTAGCTGGGTTGGGCCCTTCCACCCCAGTAGCAGTGACGGTACCCCAGGTTCCTTCGGTCTCAGCGAGATCTCTACCCCCTTTGGTGTTACCCATTAGTTCCCATGCGGTCTCTGATCCAGAGAAGGGGGAGAACTCAGATTCCTCATCTGACAAGGAATCTGGGTCAGAGATTGAGGAAACTGTTAACATGGCTAGATACCTATTTCCAGTTGAAGCTATTGAAGAACTGTTGAAAGCCGTTTTTACTTCTGAACAGAGAGCCTCCACAAAAATCTCGGTTCAGGATAGAATGTATAGGGGGTCTTCAAGGGCGAAGCCTAAATGTTATAGTTAATAGTTAAGATATAGTCCTGTCAGAATGAAAAGAGCCTGAGAAAAGGTTGTTCCAGTCCAGGGGGCATAAGCGGAGGTTTCCCTGTCTGACATTGAAGAGACATTTTTCAAGTGTCCCAGACTGGACGCTCCTATGTCTCAAGTGTCTAAAATATCTGATCTTTCATTTGAAGACTGGGGTTCTTAAGTACCAGGTGGGTAGGAAAGCTGACGCTTTGCTCCATAAGGCCTGGGAGGCTTCAGCTTTCTCACTGGGACCAGTCCTGGCATCCAGCCATTTAGCTAGAATTCTAGATGTTTGGGTCCAGAGGCTAGATACCTGCTCTCCACCAACACGCCTGTAGAAGAAATCAAAGAATCTCTCCTGATTGCCAAATCGGTGGCTTTCTTGGCAGACATGGCAGCAGACTCGGTTAGATCAGTGGCCAAAACATCAGCTCTAGATGGGCAATCTGGTTAAAATCCTGCTGGGACGGGGATCTGACCTCCAAAAATAAACTCTGCGATAATCCCTTTGAAGGCAAATTATTGTTTGGTTCGGCTTTAGAGGAATAACTTGCTCGGTCCTCGGAAAAGGGTAAATGTCTCCTATCTCGGAAGGTTAAGCCTCAAAGTAAGAGGCCCTTTTGTAGTTTTCGGGGTAAAGCTAACTTCAAACCAAACCCAGGGGGTCAGCAGGCAAAGAAAAAATGGTCGTTTAGCAAAGACAAAGCTAAAGGGCCTCTCTTTGCTCCTTCAACCCAGGCAAAAAGCTCTCAGTGATTCCAGGTCAGGGGTAGGAGGAAGGCTGACCTTTTTCAGCAAGGATTGGGCAAAAGTAACAGAAAATCATTTTGTTCTCAAGGTCATGAGAGGATTTTGGGTTGGAATTCAATCTCCCTCCTCCCCAGAGGTTTTTTTCTCACTCATCTGCTGAGGGACCAAGAGAAATGGCAGGGCATGTTAGGTCTGATTTCTCTTTTGAAATCAGAAGTAGTTATTTTCTCTGTTCTGGAGGATCAAAAATTCCAAGGATTTTATTCCCATATTTTCCTGGTAAGGAAGGCATCAGGAGGATTTCGGATGGTCATCAATCTGAGCCTCCTAAACAGTTTTAGTTTACAGCCGTTTCTGGATGGAAAGCATTTACTCGCTCAGGAATCTGTTATGGCTAGAGGTATTCATAGTGACCCTGGATCTTCAGGATGCTTACCTCCATGTTCCAATATACCAGGATCATCTGAGGTTTTTGAGGTTTGCGATCCTCTCGGAAAACAACTTAAGCCATTGGCAGTTCAGAGCCCTTCCTTTTGGTCTCTCGGCAGCCCCAAGAATCTTTACAGAGGTCATGGCCTTTTTTCGTTTGCAGAAAATTTCAATCGTCCCCTTATGTGGATGACTTTTTGATCTTTGCCTGGGACAAAGAGGGCCTGGATTGGAATCTGCAAGTAGTTCTGCAGACCTTCCAAAGATTGGGTTGATCCCACAAGCAGACGTATTGCTATGACTGTTCGTGCCGACCTGCCGCAGTAAAATGATAGCGGCTGGTTGGCAAGCAGTTAATGGAAGATTTTGTTTATTCCGTGAGAAAATTGAATTGTATCTACTTTCCCATCTTTTAGAGCAGTACTTGGACTATTTACTTCATGGGGAGATCCTTTTTTTAGTCCTGTCGCCTCCTCGTTTATGTAACACTTTTAGCACATTTACCCAGAAGCGCGAACAGTCATCTTCTGTAGATTCAGGTCAAGGAAGAGAAAGCTTTAATCCTAGTAACGGGACAGGTGAAGACTCTCCAGACGCTTATTTGCCCTGGACAGAATGGAAGATTTGTTAGTCCATTTATGTAACACAACAAATTCCATCCCATAACCCACAATCCCCCTCAGGAGCTGATCACTGCATCTTTCTCAAGGTGCCCCAGCAGAGCACATATTCGAGCGCTTGTAGTTGCAAAACCTGTTATCCATCTTGCTGTTGTAGCAGAGTTCGTCAAGGTCTCTGCTGGGTCTACCACATTTATTCAATTTTGCAAGTAGTGCTGTCTGGCTAAAATCTTGGAATTGAGATTAAACTTCCATATTCAAGTTACAATTCCTTGAAAAAGTATTCATACCCCTTGAAATTTTGCACATTTTGTCATGTTACAACCAAAAACGTCAACTTATTTTATTAAGATTTTATGTGATGGGCCAACGCAAAGTGGCACATAATTGTAAAGTGTAAGGAAAATTTATAAATGGTTTACATTTTTTTACAAATATCTGAAAAGTGTGCTGTTCATTTTTATTCAGTCCCCCTGAGCCAATACTTTGTAGAACCACCTTTTGATGCAATTACAACTGCATGTCTTTTTGGGTATGTCTCTACCGGCTATGCACATCTAGAGTGACATTTTTGCTCATGCAACTTTGCAAATTAGCTCAAGCTCTGTCAGATTGGGTGGAGAGCATCTGTGAACAGCAATTTTCAAGTCTTGCCACAGATTTTCAATTAGATTTAGACTGGGCCATTCTAACACATGAATATGCTTTGATTTAAACCATTCCATTGTAGCTCTGGCTGTATATTTTGGGTCGTTGTCCTGCTAGAAGGTGAATCTCCGCCCCAGTCTCGTCTTTTGCAGATCTAACAGGTTTTATTCTAAGATTGCCCTGTATTTGGCTACATCCATCTTCCCATCAACTCTAAACCAGCTTCCCTGTCCCTGCCCAAGAAAAGCATCCCCACAACATGAAGCTGTCACCACCATGCTTCACAGTGGGGAAGTTAGTGTTAGTTTTCTGCCACACATAGGGCTTCTTATGGCTTTCTTTCAACAATGGCTAACAATTCTAAGGCATTTGGTTCCACTGGATTTTAGTTAGCGGTATCAGAGTAAATGGAGCTGAATACAATTGCACGACACACTTTTCAGATATTTGTAAGAACAATTTGAAAATCATTCATCATTCTCCTTCCACTTCACAATTATGTACCACTTTGTGTTGCTCTATCCCAAAAAAAAAAATGTACACTTTTGGTTCTAACATGACAATATATGTAAAATTTCAAGGGGTATGAAGACCCTCGTTATATATCATATATGTTGCCACGCTAACATAAAAATAAGTTGCTAAAAACAAAAGTCCATATCAAAATGAAATCTGGTAAATGTAAATAAAGTATATGAAATGGTCCAAATCCAATATGCAGCTTGAGGAAAACACCACTGATATTGCTTGGAGGCTGTGCTATTCCATAAATGTAGTCCCCACGTGAGCCATCACTGTTGTAAGGAATGCACTCTTAACAGACTAAAATTACCTCATTACAGTCTGATATAAACACTACCACTGGGAACATTCAGTTCACACCAATTGGTTCCAATCTGTCAGGCTGGCTTTCCTCCAAGATTAGTAGGGACAATGGTGACCATCTATTTAATAGCATATCCACGTGTAATCAAAGCAAGGAAAGCCACATAGTGTAAATCAGCTAAAAACTTTAATGCAAACTCATGATACACATTCTACTCGCATTATAAATGGGTAAGCACATAAGTCACAATTTCAGGCTGTACAATAAAGGCTCCAACTCCAAAGAAATGTGGCAGTGCCGCACGCGACACTGCCATGCTTCTTTGGAGTTGAAACCTTTGTTGTACAGTTTGAAATTGTGACTTTTTGTGCGCTTACCCACTTTTTTATCATGTAAGTAGACCATCACTATCAACTGTATGGGTGGAATACATAGTGATGGAATACGAAAGCTAGCTATACCGCTGTGTGCCATTTGTTGCTTCTTGGATGTTGTTACGCCGTGATGATGAAAGGCATCTGCACAATGACCTGTATTAGGATACCATATGTATAAGGCCATACATGAAATGATTTCTATCATTTCTATGATTTTTTATACAAACTCTTTGCAAAATAAAATATGTTTTAAGGAATTTTTAAAGCTGTAGTTGTCCAAGTTGCCCTACCTTATCCCACTAAATAGAGAAGTAAAAGGGTATTAAAAGCAAATTTGGGAAGATGGCAACCACACCCTTAGCCATTTGAACTTTTTTGAATAATAAAGACTTTCTGGTTTTGCTCTTGCATGTATCTCATGTCAATATACATGCGTGCACATCTTGATTAAGGTACTTAAGCATCATTGCCCTACTTCCCGTGGCAACGCTGTCTCTTAAAAAAAAAAAAAAAGTGAGCATCCACCCCATCTTCATTCTGAAAACGCTGACATTTTTGAAGTCCAGAAATTATGTAAAGAATCCACAAGTTTGCATTTGCCTCCCTTCACTAGGAAGGCTTGCCTGTTTCTGTAGATGTCAACTCCTACATACATGTCCCCTTTTATCTAGTTCATCAGTGTTTCCTGCACTGTTTTGCTCTAGGACCCCCTATATTACTAACTGTAAATACAGAAAAGTTAGCCAACACTTCCAAGGCCCTCCTGTAGGCTGCAGCACAAAAAAAAAAGGTTTTTCACCTTAATGCATAGAATTCATAAGGTGAAAAACCATGAGGGTTTACAACCCCTCTAACATCAGAGGTGTGTAGCTGACGCAATTCGGGGGTGTACCCCCTTCTTTAGAGCTAGGCTGATTGTAGCCCTGACATCTGGCTTCTCGTTTGCTCAAATTATGATGGTTCAGATGGATACTGTACCTTCAGAAATTTTAGCTGGAAGCAACTTATTGTTTAAAGTAGTCTAGTCGATATTCCCATAGCACACATTCCTGGAATGGGCATAAAAGTAGCAGGAGCTTCAGCAACAGCCAGCTGGAGACTGGAAACATATATTCATTTACATATGTCAGCACACCACGGTGTGTTCATGCCTTTGAACAGTATTTGAAGATCCGTGGTGTGCTGGCAAATACGTATACCAAGTCTAGTACTGGGCACATCTCAGACTAGAGTGTTTCTTCCACAGGAAAAAAAACTTCAGTTCTCCTGTCTAGGAGTCCCCTGACTCTACGCTTTGTATGAGAGCCTTGGGCCTGAAGGTTGCCTCCTTCAGGGCAGTCCTTATTGCAGAGTCTTACTCCAGACCTTTACACCGAGGGTTAGCATCTCATCAATTGTGATCCACCCATCGACTGTGGGTAGATTGTGTCCCTTCCCTGCTGACCCCCCTGGAACCTGGACAGGAGTGGGGATGGCATTTACTGGAACTGATGCCCTTTCCACCAGCTGAAATATGGCTGCTCCTCCTCTCCATCATGCTAGCATTCAGCAGCTGGCTTAAGGACTAAAGGTAGGTTCCAGTAAATGCCCCCCTTGTGTGCTGCCCTGCTCGCCTCGCTGTGTTCATTTATAACCAAAGCATAGTAAACTGCTTCAGTTTGCAAATGAACAGGAAGCTCTGTACAGGGCTATTCCTGTTCTTTCATTCTGTGCAGCTGAGACTGAGATTGTGTCCTTAAACTCCTTTCTGTCTCAAAAGTAAGATCAGACATCTGTTTAGACTCCTGATATTTCACTAAGCCCTCCAACAGGGCTGCTAAAATAAAAAAATAAATAAAATGTAAAGATTATAAACTACTGACCTCTTCCCTACTAACACCGTACACTGCTCTGCTGAATGACACCATCCACTTACCCCGTGGACAATGTCCACACACTGTCCGCTGCCCTACTGACTAACAAAAAGACCATGGTTTCATCCCTGCAGTGAATACTAGCACATACATTTTTTTGTTCAAGTTATTGTTACAACCACTTTAAGGGAACTTGTACAGGAACACTAGCTTCTTGTTCCACATGCTTTAGGTGGCTCAGGCAGACCATCATCCAGGAACTTAAGGATCAGTCTCGATTGCTTTTTGTTGTGGGGGTTTTCTTTTTCAACATGAGGCACATTTTCCCAGATTTCCAAGGCTACAACCTGGTTGCCTGTCATAATTCATTCTACCAGGCGGATGTTTGGGTCTCATCCGATTCCTGCTTTGGGCATGCAAAATGGGAGGGAAAAAACGACGCTACCCAAAATTACCTGTGGTTGCTTTAACCACTTCCATACAGGGCCATAGTAAAATGATGCCGACAGGAAATCTCTTCCACCTGGGAGGGCATTTTATGATGTCCTCCCATTCACGCCGCTCCTGCGGGCCCCCGGGGACCCACAGCATGGCGATCGGGGATGAGGTGTGTGCCAGATCAGTGTAAAGAAACAATAAAAATGGCTCTTTGCCACGGCTGTATCCTAGGCCACGCCAATTTATTTTTTTTGGTGACAGAAGAAGGTGTGACGGTAGCACTTTTGAGGCTGGGTTCACACTATTGCGAGTTGGATGCATTTTTCCCTGCATCCAATTAGCATGTCAGGAGATTGTGACCGGCTCTCTATGGAGCCGGTTCACATATAACCGGAGCAGCTCCGGTGCACATTTCACAATAGTGCATCTTCAGGTTCTGAATTCAGCCATAAATTCAGACTGAAATCGGACCTAAAATGGTGAATAGGAACGCATTGAACTCTTGCAGCAAGCTGCTCCTTGCTGCAGTGTGAACCCAGCCAAAAGGAAAGTATAACTGGGTTGGGGAGTGTGGGTTAAAGAATCCCCATCACCTAGCCTCGAGTGGAGACAGGGTGGGCTTTATTTGTACCATGGAAAAATGTCAAGGAATTAATTTCAACTTTTTTTTTTTTTTTTAAAGACGCATATCTAGAATCATAATGGATAATATGCTTTTAAATTTTAAATGTGTTTACTGTACAGATATGTGGTTTTTGTTACGATTAAACATTTCAATTCCCTTTTATTTAACACTTTATCTATTTGTATTTCTCCCATATAGGTGATCATTTTAACATTGAATCACCAGTCTTCATTAAGGACAACTACTGTTTTGTTCATGGTATGTCTTGGTTATTATTTTTTAATATCAAGTCCGTTTTTAAGTGTTTTGAATGTGTGCTTGATTTATAAATACATGTTACAGGTCAATTTTCGCTCTAAAAATTAAATGGAAACCTTTGTAAAGTTGTGTTAGGATTTCAAGGTTATTGTGAGTACTTCAGTCTCCAAAGTAATTTACCAAGAACCAAAAGTCCTAAAGCAAACCCAGGCTATGTTTATGAAGGGCAAAGCAACAGGTTTGCTTTAATGCCACTCTCGCCAACAGTAGTTCCTTTCAGCAGCTTTCCTCAATCCCGGACACACCATTTATCTTCTGAGTGGCACTATGGGGTTGACTTGCTATAACTGGAGAGTGCAAAATCTGGTGCAGCTGTGCATGGCAGACAATCAGCTGCTAACTTCAGATTGTTCAATTAAGCTTTGAAAAAAAAAAAAAAAACGGAAGCTGATTGGTTTCTATTCAGAGCTACACCAGATTTTGCACTCTCCAGTTTCAGTAAATCAACACTATTTCAAGTTATAGAAGAACTTGTAACTCGCTATTCCTTTCATATGGCAGGGCTAGTGCTTAGTGATTGGCCCAATGTTATATTAACCACTTAAGCCCCAGACCATTTTGCTGGCCAAAGACCAGAGCTTTTTTTGCAATTCGGCACTGCGTCACTTTAACTGACAGTTGAGTGCTCATGCGACGTGACTCCCAAACAAAATTGACGTCTTTTTTTTTTTTCCCCATAAATAGAGATTTCTTTTGGTGGTATTTGATCACCTCTACTGCTGTTATTTTTTTGCGCTATAAACAAAAAAAGCGACAATTTGGGAAAAAAACGCATTATTTTATACTATAATAAATATCCCCCAAAAAAAAAAAAAAAATATATATATATATATATATAACGTTTTTTTTTCCTCTGTTTAGGCTGATACGTATTCTTTGACATATTTTTGGTAAAAAAAATCGCAATAAGCGCTTTTGATTAGTTTGTGCAAAAGTTATAGCGTCTACAAAATAGGGGATCGTTTTATGGCATTTTTATTATTATTATTTTATTTTTTTTTTTTTTTTTTTATTTTTTTTACTAGTAATGGTGATGATCAGCGATTTAATTTTCTTTTTTTTATATCGGGACTGTGACATTATGGCGGATACAGATGCTTTTGGCGGGATTTTGGGACTATTCACATTTATACAGCTATGAGTGCAATTAAAAATGCATTGATTACTGTGTAAATGTGACTGGCAGTGAAGGGGTTAACCACTAGGTGGCACTGTAGGGGTTAAGTGTGTCCTAGGGAGTGATTCTAACTATGGGGGAGAGTGGCTGTGTATGACACAACACTGATCACCTATGTCAGTGTCATTGGGCAGAACGGGGAAATGTTTGTTTACATTAGCATTTCCCCCTTCTTCCTCCCCGTGAGACGGTTGCGGGTATCCCCATGGACATCGAGTCCTGAACCCGTGATCATGCTCACGGAGCTCCAGGTGCGTGCGCCCCCGCAACCAGCCTCCTAAAGGGCAATGTACAGACACATTAATCTGCCTGTATGTGCCCTTCTGCTGCAGTATATATGCGTGAGATGGTCGGGAAGTGGTTAAAGAAGTTCTCAGCCCTTTGTAAGCATTGACTAGAGGGACTTGAAGTTTGGGACAGCTGTGATCCGAGCGTGAACAGGCAGTGATCCTATTGTCATCAGAACTGACAACAGGAAGCAGCCCAGGCCATCAAGGCTATCTGAAGCTTCAAGACACCTTACTTCCTTTTTAACTTCAGCCCCATCATAGAGCATCCCTCCTTGACCCCTTCCCCTCCAATACTTTTCCTGGACACCCTGCCCCATCACACTTATGGCAAGTGCTTTATCCTTTATAGCACATTCTTTATATTTTGATGGCTATCTCACCCTCTGGCTGACGGTGCGTCCCTCCTCCCATATCACTGTGCTTCCCTGCCTGGCCAGTCAACCCCCCTGCTCATGGTGTTTCCCATCCATTTCACTCCACAGTCATGGCGTCTTCTTCCCACCCAACTAGCCCCATGCTCACAAGGCAGACAGCTCCACTTCACAAACTTGCCTGTTCTGAAACTGGCACACATTTGCTAGTATCTTAAAAAAATATATAAATACTTTTTTTTTTCTGCCACAAACAATTTGATTTTCATGGAGTTTCATTAAAGTAAAGTAACCCTGGTAATTATTTTGATTAACCTACTTTTTTTTTTTTTTCCCTTTTTAGGATTTTTTCATAAGCATGTCTGAGACACTGAAATATAATGATGATGACCATAAAACTGTATTTTTAAAGACCCTTAATGAGCAAAGACTTGAAGGGGAATTTTGTGATATTGCTATTGTGGTTGAAGATGTAAAATTTAGGGCGCATAGGTGTGTACTTGCTGCTTGCAGTACATACTTTAAAAAACTTTTCAAGAAGCTGGAAGTTGATAGTTCCTCTGTCATAGAAATAGATTTTCTGAGGTCTGACATATTTGAGGAGGTCCTTAATTATATGTACACTGCTAAAATTGCAGTTAAAAAGGAAGATGTGAATCTGATGATGTCCTCAGGCCAAATACTTGGTATAAGATTTTTGGATAAATTATGCTCTCAAAAACGTGATGTTTCCACCTCAGATGAAAATCCATCTTCTCCAAAAAATAAATATGCTTATGAAACCAGCTTAAAGATAAGTCGTCCAGTTGGTGAAGTCAATGACAATCAAGATGACGAGGTTGAAGAAATTGGGGATCATGAGGATAGCCCTTCAGATGACACAGTTGAAGGAACTCCTCAGAGCCACGAAGAGGAAAAATCGCCTACTTCTACTCTTCGCGTTCAAGAAGCCATTCTAAAAGAATTAGGAAGTGAAGAAGTACGGAAAGTCAACTGTTATGGTCAAGAAGTGGAGGCAATGGAGACAACTGAACCTAAGGATTTAGGGTCACAGACCCCTCAAGCTCTAACTTATAATGACAGCATTAATGAAGTAAAAGATGAGCAAGCACAGGCATGGACAACGACAGGTGATATGAAATTTGAGTATTTGCTTTATGGTCACAGGGAGCAGTTTGCATGCCAAGCTTGTGGGAAGACTTTTACAGATGAGGCTCGACTAAGAAAGCATGAGAAGTTGCACACAGCTGACAGACCATTTGTGTGCGAAATGTGTGCCAAGGCTTTTACCACACAGGCACACCTAAAGGAGCATTTGAAGATTCATACAGGATACAAGCCCTATAGTTGTGAAGTGTGCGCCAAATCTTTTATCCGTGCCCCGGATCTCAAGAAACATGAGCGAGTACACAGTAATGAGAGGCCGTTTGCATGCCACCATTGTGATAAAGCATTTAAACACAAATCCCACCTTAAAGACCATGAAAGAAGACACAGAGGCGAGAAACCATTTATTTGTGCTTCATGCCCAAAAGCATTTGCCAAGGCTTCTGATCTAAAACGTCATGAAAACAATATGCATAGTGAACAGCGCAAGCAAGTGACAAGCAATGCCATTCAGAGTGAAACGGAACAATTACAAGCAGCAGCTATGGCTGCTGAAGCAGAACAGCAGCTTGAAACTATTGCTTGCAGTTAAAAAAATATATATATGTGTGTGTGTGTGTGTATATATATGTATGTAGTTTAATATTTCCTTGGTAACAAGCAGCGGTATATTATGGAAGTGAGGGTGTTGTCCATAGCTGCTGATAGAGGTTTTTATATATTATGTTCAGATCTAATATGTTCAGAGCTTATAGAAAAGCTTTGCCCTGGCACAGTTCCTATTGGGGGAAAAAAAAATGAATAAAAAAAAACGGCACACTAGTAAAACTTCTGCATCTAAGATCCTCACTGATTCTTATTGCTTGTAATATTCTGTGTCTGTCTTCTAAGACCGAACAAGAGCTTTGTGGCAGAAGCAAAGTGGCTTGCTTGTATGCACAGCACATGCGCTGGATAGTTGAAATCACGTGGTTTGTTGGAAGCCCTGGTTTTCGTGTAGACTTGCCCACTTTTTAAGGAAAACATGGCAGAGGAAATATGCAGCCATACTGATCATACTCATAACTTCTAGAATCTGGTTGCTATAACACCATTACTTTAATAGATTACTCCTTTATGTGTGTTATTTTTATGTTTTAGCCATTTCTGTTATGCATTTAAATAATACTTTCACTTGGTGAGAGATATTTTAAATTGCTGCCATCTGTTCATATTGTGAAGTTTGGTAAATTCTTAAATTGGTCTTTGAATTAAATGAAGGCTCTGTATTAACCTATCTGTTTACATTATTGAGGGCAAAGATAAATCTAAACATACATACAACAAAGCAATAAATCGTATGTAGTAGAGTAAGTTTCTTTTCCCTAAAGTGCCCATCCACATTTATATGCAGAATGGCACCATAATTAAAAAAGGGCCAGATTGTTTAACAATCAGTATTCTGCTGTAGCTTGCTTTGTTGCTCTGTATATAATTGTTTTTTATTTATTTATTTTTTTTTTGATGGGGAAGGAAAGGGGTGTTTGTGCTTTTTTATTTTATTTTTATTTTTTCCGCGTAAACAGACCAAGATATTTCATGAGAAATACCTAGAGATACCATTGAAGCCAGGATGTCTCTGGCTTCATTAGTTTGAGTCATTGATACAGAACATATATGTAGCAAGTGATATCATAACTTGGAGGTTCATGATAGCCAGCACAACAAGAATTTTCAAAAGGAGGTCGGTAATGGCAGCATTAATATTTCTCCAACCATAAATTTCCTACATGCCATAGGTTTAGGTAATGGGCCCATGTTAACTTATTTTACGCTTTAGGTTGTAAGCAAGATTCACTGCTGTTTAAAGGAAGCTAAACAGGAAGCTTTAGGGTCCTTTCACACGGTGAAAGATGACAGGTCAGTCTCTGCACACTGCGCAGGGACAGACCTGTCACAGCGCCGCTCTCCCCAATGGGAGATCGGATGACGACGGACCGCAGTGCCCGTCGTCACCCGATCCGATCCGCAGACGGATGGGAAAATAGCTTTTTCCTCCGTTACACTTTTTCTGATCGGAGCGGGTCGGATGTCAGCGGACATGTCACCGCTGACATCCGACGCTCCATAGAGCTCTATGGAGCACCCGTTCAGGTCCGCCTGAAAAACTGACAGGCGGGCCTGAACGGAACGTCAGTGTGAAAGGGGCCTTACTGATTTTAGAAATAAAATTAAGCTACCGATGCTAAGGTTTGCTAATAGTACATTCTCACAATATATTTGACATGGGACTTGTTTAAATCCGTCTACGGTTGCAGAACTAAACATTTCCTAATTCAGGCACAATTATTTTTTTAAACGAAGTTTTTAGGCTTCTTCAGTAGGGGTAGTTAAAATACAACTAAAGAATCTTATGACAGTCTAAACAAGTCCCAAAATCTGTTACTATATCGTGCGCAAGCTTCATAAAGTTAACAAGACTTCCTTTCTTTTAATGTATGATTAGTACATTATGGAACACAGGGTGAAGTAATTCAGGTACATTGAGTTACACTGCTGCACTCAAGAGTTTGGACACTGTCAATACAAAGCTGTAAGGACAGTCCAGTATAATGTTTGATTATTATTCTATATTCATAAATTGGCACTTTATAAATTGTATGTATGGTAAGCTTTCAAAAATATTAGTGTTTTATGATCATAATTTAATATTAAAATGTATGAATGGTTTTGATCAGGTGATCTTGTGATGAAGTTCTTAAGCTGAGCCAGAAAAATGTCAGATATTTTTGGGAAGTAAGCTACAGTGCCTTGCAAAAGTATTCACCCCCTTGGCTTTTTACCTATTTTGTTACATTGCAGCCTTTAGTTCAATGTTTTTTTTTTTTTTTTTTTTTTATCTAAATTATATGTGATGGATCAGAATACAATAGTCTAAGTTGGTGAAGTAAAATTATAAAAATATATACATAAAATAATTTTTCAGAAATAAACTGATAATTGACATGTGCGTATGTATTCACCCCCTTTGTTATGAAGCCCATAAAAAGCTCTGGTGTAACCAATTACTTTCAGAAGTCACATAATTGGTGAAATGTCCACCTGTGTGCAATCTAAATGTCACATTATCAGTCATACATCATGCATATGCACACTTTTTGAAAGGCCCCAGAGGCTGCAACACCTAAGCAAAGAGGCACCACTAACCAAACACTGCCATGAAGACCAAGGAACTCCAAACAAGTAAGGGACAATGTTGTTGAGAAGTACAAGTCAGGGTTAGGTCATTAAAAAAAAAAAATCCAAATCTTTGATCCCTAGGAGCACCATCAAATCTATCATAACCAAATAGAAATAACATGGCATAACAGCAAACCTACCAAGAGATGACTGCACACCAAAACTCAGAGGCAGCACAGAGACCTAGGGTAACCCTGGAGGAGCTGCAGAGTTCTACAGCAGAGACTGGAGTATCTGTACATAGGATGACAATAAGCCATATGCTTAATAGTGTTGGGCTCTATGGCATAGTGGCCAGAAGAAAGCCATTACTTTCAGCAAAAAACAAAATGGCACATTTTGAGTTTTGCGAAATGGCATGTGGGAGATTCCCAAAATGTATTGAGGAAGGTGCTCTGGTCCGATGAGACTAAAATTTAACTTTTTGGCCATCAAAGAAAACGCTATGTTTGTTGCAAACCCAACACATCATATCACCCAAAGAACACCATCCACACAGTGAAATGTGGTGGTGGCAGCATCATGCTGTGGGGATGTTTTTCAGCAGTCGGGACTGGGAAACTGGTCAGAGTTGAGGGAAAGATGGATGCTGCTAAATACAGGGAAATTCTTGAGCAAAACCTGTACCACTCTGTGTGTTATTTGAGACTAGGACAGAGGTTCACCTTCCAGCAGGACAATGACCCCAAACACCCTACTAAAGCGACACTTGTGTGGTTTAAGGTGATTGTGTTGGAATGGACTAGCCAAAGCCCGGACCTCAATCCAATAGAAAATCTGTGGTCAGGCTTAAAGATTGCTGTCTACAAGCGCAAACCATCCAACTTGAAGGAGCTGGAGCAGTTTTGCATGGAGGAATGGACAAAAATCAGAATGGTAAGACGTGGCAAGCTCATAGAGACTTCTCCAAAGCGACTTGAAGCTGTCAAAGCCGCAAAAGGTGGCTCTACAAAGTATTGACTTTAGGGGGGTGAATAGTTATGCACATATTTGCTTCACAATTAAAAAATAATCTTCAAAGTTGTGGGCTTGTTCTGTAAATTTATGCAAATTCTCAAACAATCCATATTAATTCCAGGTTGTGAGGCAACAAAACATGAAAAATGCCAGGGGGGGATGAATACTTTTGCAAGGCACTGTAACTAGTTGGAGGATGGGCATATCTGGTATCTTGGTAAAGAAAGTCAAGATCAATGTACAGTGCCTTGCGAAAGTATAATAATTTTGCACGCACCACTTTTCAGTTTTTTATTTGCTAAAAAAGTTTAAAATATCCAATAGATTTTGTTCCACTTCACAATTGTGTCCCACTTGAGGGTGATTCTTCACAAAAAATTAAAATTTTATATCTTTGTTTGAAGCTTGAAATGTGGCAAAAGGTTGAAAAGTTCAAGGGGGCCGAATGCTTTCGCAAGGCACTGTAATATAGGAATAATACATATATTTGTTTAAATACTGTTAATTAGGATTAGTGTATCATTAGTCATAATTACTAGCATCTGTGTGTATTTGCTAAATATATTATGTTATCTTTTTATACATCATTAAAATCATGAGACAGATACTTGTAGCCATATTGCCTTTGACCTGTGAAGTCATGTTAAAGAACAAGAATAGTGTGTGTGTTACATGTGGGCTTGTCAATCAAAGTCCATATATGACTCTGAATTTAGTACCTCCTCTCATAGGAAATTGCTAAAGTTAACCGCATTAATGTTTGCCCTGTAAGGTTCTGAGCTTTGTGGCGTTATGACATCTGCATGTAACATAAAAAGATGCCTTAAAGAGGAAGTAAAGGCTATTTTAAAAAAAAAACCCTGCAAGGCAAAGACATCATGAGCTAGTATGCATAGCAGCATACTAGCTCATTATGAATAACTTACCTGAGAACGAAGCCCCCGAAGCGGTCCTCCATCTTCCTGTTCGCCGCTGCCATGTATCCCAGAGTGACTTCCGGGTCTCGCTGCTCCGGCGCTGTGATTCGCCAGAGCCGCGATGACACCACTCCCGAGCATGCGCACGGGAGCGGACACATCGCCGTGATCTGCGGCCTGCCCATATCGCCGTAGACAGCGGTGACTGTCTTTTTGTAAATACCTCCATAGTATAGGTTTAGGAGATATTTCTTGGACCTACAGGTAAGCTTTAATCTAGGCTTACCTGTAGGTCAAAGTGGTTTGTAAGGGTTTACAACCACTTTAAGAGGGCAAGGCCCACTCACATGGGCTGGCACACACATGAATACATGGAAGACTACAGTATACTCTGAGGCCTAAAATCATGTAATTTCCTGCTTCTTCTTGGACATGCTGTTTTAGAGCAGAAAGCACATGCCTGGACAGCCATGACTCCTAAGCTTGACACATTTAATAAGCATTGCTTGTATTTCTTATATTTTTTTTTTTACCTACACTGAACTGTTATTTATACTTCTTACTATGCCAATTGTGTGACAATAAAATCAAACTTTGTTTTCAAGTCAGCCTAGCTAATGAACTATTGAACAAAACGCCTAAAAGACACTACAAATATTATTTGTCTATAATATTTTAACATATAACCCCTCCCACTCCTGGCATGCCTTGGTTTTTGTTGGTGTCTTAGGAAAAGATATGTTGTCTCAACTGAGAGCTACTTCTTGCTTCTACCTTTTTAATCAAGATTTTTTTTCTACTAGCAATATTCTTTAGTTGCTACAGAGCCACTTGGATTAATTTTGCAGTTTCCAGATTGGTACTTGGTGAAGCTTTGGAGGCTGTGCTTGAAGCCTGCTCTGAGAAGGAAACTTGCCTGCCTGTAATAGACCCTTGATCACTGAGCTCTGCATTGGATCCTCGCCTAGATACTCATGGTGCAACGTTTTGCATCAACCAAATAACTCTTTACAGGTTAGGGCTATGCTGCACCCACTGGAACACCCCGTCTGAGCTTTGCCGCTGTCTGGTGGTGAAGTCTAGTATGCACTTGATGCCCTGTATGAGATGGGGTTGCCCACCCACACCTATAGAGGAACTTAAAAAAATATGTAAACCCAACATTTCATATTCCTGATATGTACCTGCTGTACCATGTACTTGTATAAAAAAGTATCCTGTTCTCTTTGTATTGCTTCTTTTGTGTGAAATACTTGGTGATCCTGCCAGTTCCTAGCTCCTTCTAACTGTGCTGAGAACTCGGCCTGCTCTCCTTCAATAGTCCGACTTGTCCTGACACGACACCCCTGGCCCCACCGCCATTCCCTGGGAAGATTAGTGTGCTGTTTCTCCTACAGCTCTCTAAGATTCTTATGCAGCTGAGAACAGAGTTTATGATTACTGGGTAAGAAGGTATTTTTTTTTTATACCTCCACACACGTTTTTCTTTTCATTTAGATTATAAAGTGAATGTGTTGTCTTTCAAGGTGAGGGTTTATATATAATTTAATGCTGCTCTACTGCAGACCCTCTTTCAAGAGGTCTTTGTCATTGTCCTGAAAGAAGAGAGGCTTCAAGGTTTTCATTCAAACCTATTCATTGTATCAATGAAGCCAAACAGGGCATCCACCCTATACTGGATTTAAGGGTACTCAATGCCTTTCTCGAGGTACAAATATTCCATATGTTATCTCCCAATCAGTCATTGCTTTCCTCCATCCAGAAGACTTTCTAGCCTCTGTGGACTTCAAGGATGCCTACTTGCACATCCCCATCTTCCCGGTGCTTTAACGCAACCTGTCTTTTGCTGTGGGCATACAGAATTGCCAGTTTGTTGCTCTTTCCTTTTGGTCTTGCCACAAAATGAGCAGGATTGTTTCCAGATCCAGGTATTCTCAAGCCTTCTCTCCATGGGATCAGTTCAACCTCATCTATGCCATTCCTCTTCTGGGACTCCTTCCTTAACCACACGGCTGGATCAAAATAAGACATTCCAGTAATTTTCATTACACTAAACTAGCTCTTCAGGCTCCTTGTAGACTCTCCGTTGGACCGATTAGATCATCCAGGGCCCTGGGACTAGTTTTACAACCTGCTTTTCAGTCCCTGGCTTTAACAGTTGGCCAATTTTTTTGAAAGCTTGGAACGTGACTCCTCTACCATCAGACTTGGTAAACAATTTTCTCTTGGTGCAAGACTAGTGGAAATTACATTTTCTTAGTTGGAAGAAACCCGACTTCTCTTTGGTCAGCATTAGCATTTGGCTTTAAGGGTCAGGTCTCTGCCTTAATGGTTCTTTTTAAAAGACTATTTGCCCCTCACTCCTTAGTGAAAGCCTTTGCACAGGGTCTTGCTCACCTTGTTTCTCCCTATATGTTCTCTATTGACTTCATGGGGTCTCAAGCTTGTTTGGTCAGCTCTCAGCTTAACCACTTCAATACCTGCCACTTACCCCCCCCCCCCCCCTTCCTTCCTGCCCAAGCCAGTTTTCAGCTTCTCTGAGCTGTCGCTGTTTAAATGACAATTGCGCGGTCATGCTACACTGCACCCAAACAACATTTTTATCGTTTTGTTCCCACAAATAGCTTTCTTTTGGTGGTATTTGATCATCTCTGGGATTTTTATTTTTTGCTAAACAAAAAGACCGAATTTTTTTAAAAAAAATTAAGTTTTGTTTTTGTTATAAAATGTTGTAAATACGTTTTCTCCTTCACTGATAAGGGGGCATTGATAAGGCGGCACTGAGTGGGCACTGGGTGCTACTGATATGCAGCACTGGGCATTGACAGGAGGCACTGATGGGCACTCATGGGTGGCACTGATGGGCACTGAAAGGCTACAGAAATGGGTAATTATGGGTGGCACTGATGAGCATTGATACGTCCAATTTGTCCGCAGCAATATCACAGTCACATTTAAAAATCGCAGATCGCCACCATTTACTAGCAAAATAAATTTTGACGTTTATACATTTTTAGCAAACCAAGCAATATACGCTTATTGCGTTTGTTTTTTTTTTATTTAACCAAAAATATGTAGAATACATATTGGCCTAAACTGAGGAAAAATTTGTTGTGTTTTTTTTTTTTTTTAAGAAAATGTGGGATATTTATTATAGCAAAAAATGTTGTGTTTTTCAAAATTGTCGCTCTTCTTTTGTTTTATAGCGCAAAAGATAAAAACCATAGAGGTGATCAAATACCACCAAAAGAAAGCTCTATTTGTGGGGAAAAAAAATTTGTTTGGGTACAGCGTCGCCCGACCGTGCAATTGTCAGTTAAAGCAACAAAGTGCCGTATCACAAAAATGGACTAGTCATTGAGCAGCCAAATCTTCTGGGGCTGAAGTGGTTAAAGTGCCCCCACCAGATGAATTGGAGTTTTGTGGGTTTTTCAGCATCAGGCTTTTTTGCAGATTGCAAAGCTCTCACCTGGTCTTCTGTCCATATGTTCAATAATTTTTACTGCATGGATGTTTACGCCTCAGCTGATGCTGGTTTCAAGTGTACTGTATGGTTCCTCAAGCAGCTTGGTAGGTTTTAAGCAAAACATGTTTGCCTAGCACACTTGCTAGCCAGCCGCCAACTAATTACACTGCCTAACTGGTAACCCTTTTTGGTTTAGTGAATGTGTTTGCTGTATTATCCCCATCCCCGATGGACTTCTTTTGGACATCTTTGTGTACCTTAATTGCTTCATCCTGTGTTTAACATTATGTGCAATTCAGAAAATAGTGTTTTTGGCATACCGTAAAATCATTTTTCTGGTGTATGTTATGGGACACTGGATCGTCCCTTCCTGTTCTTATAGTCCGCTCCTATTCTTTGCTAACAAAACAGACATTCTGAGAGTGAGGGCTGTTCTTGCAACTTTGTTTTTCTAGTGTACAATATTCGAACAGCTGCATATAACCCATTGTACCTGAATTGCTTAATTCTGTGCATTGAAATGTATGCTAAGAAAATCACTTTACAGTAAGGCAAAAATCCTATTTTAGCTTTCCTGGCTGAACTAAATGCTCTTTTATTTGTGCTTGACAAGCACCCCCTCCCCAGACACTGCAGCTCACAGTGGGAATGCTTCAGCAGCAGAGGTAATTCTGTCAACCTGGAAGGCAATGTGCCTGCTGCTGACACATTGGTTTGGCCATTTTCTAAATGACAAGATACAGATTTCAGATTTGGCACGGACAATGCTGTTACCAATAGCCTCTGCAACTTTTTTTTCATCTCGCTGTAGTGCAAGCAGGCACAGGCAACTGTGCTCTAAATTTAGGAACCATGTAGCATTGTTACCACACCATCATAGGAAGCTGCATTAGTTGAACTTTACTGGCAGGGCCAACAATAAATTGTGAGACTTCGCAAAGTGGGTAAGGGGGAAACTGCATGTTCACCTAAAATAAAGTGCTGCAGTATATATACTGTGTGCGTGTGCAGTGCCTTGAAAAACTATTAATATCCCTTGAAATTTTCCACATTTTGTCACGTTACATGTGTTTTTTTTGTTTTGTTTTGGGGGGGTTTATGTTATAGACCAACACAAAGTGGCACATAACCTCTGCCCCAGTATCAAGCCTTTTGTAGACTAACAGGTTTTCTGTATTTGGCTTCATCCATCTTTCCTTTAACTCTGACCAGCTTCCCCGTCCCTGCTAAAGAAAAGCATCCCCACAACATGATGCTGCCACCACCATGTTTCACAGTTGGGGTGGTGTGTTGAGGGTGATGTGCAGTATTCACTTTCTGCCACACATAGCGTTTTGCTTTTAGGACAAAAAGTTTAATTTTGGTCTCATCTGACCAGAGCACCTTCTTCCACATGTTTGCTGTGTCCCCCACGTGGCTTCTTGCAAACTGCAAATGGGACAATTAATGGCTTTCTTTTTAACACTCTTTCATAAAAAAACTGATTTGTGGAGTGCACAACTAATAGACATGGGCGCTGTCAAAAAATGTGTTCTGTTTTTCCTATTTAAAAAAAAAAAGGAATTTGTGTCCAAATTTCAATTCGGATTCGTAGGAAATACGAATTTTAGTTAGCTTCGTAAACTTTTCATTAAAATGAACATTTGTTGAATTTATCATTGAGGGGTTCCCACCATCCCTTTGCTGTGCTGACTTCCTAGGTTTTTAACTTTTTGTAACAATTTACAAATTTTCATTATGAATTTGCATCCAAAATTCATAAACGAAATTTTGTATTTCGTAAAGAATTCGTATGCATAAAAATTTGTGTTTTAGTATTCGTACGAATGTATGAATTTCCAGAAATTCGTACGAATTTTCGTTTCGTACGAAACTAATCGCACATGTTTAACAACTAATCGCTGTCCTGTAGAGAGATTCTCCCACCTGAGCTGTGGATCCCTGCAGCCCCTCCAGAGTTGCCATGGGCCTCTTGGTTGCTTCTCTAATTAATGCTCTCCTTGCCCGGCCTGTCAGTTTAGGTGGGCGGCCATGTCTTGGTAGGTTTGCAGTTGTGCCGCGTATGGCAACTGCACTGCAATTGGCATGGATCAGATGATGGTTTGAACAGTGCTATGTGAGATGTTCAAAGCTTGGGGTATTTTTTTCTAACATAACCCTGCTTTCAACTTCTTCTCAATGTTATCCCTTACCTGTCTGTGGTGTTCCTTGGCCTTCATGATGCTGTTTGTTCACGAAGGTTCTATAACAAACCTCTCAGGACTTCACAGAACAGCTGTATTTATACTGAGATTAAATTACACACAGGTGAACTCTATTTACTAATCAGGTGACTTCTGAAGGCAATTTGTTCCACTAGATTTTAGTTAGGGGTATCAGAGTAAAGGGGGCTGAATACATATGCACACCACACTTTTTATCATTTTCTTTCCACATTACAATTATGTGACACTTTGTTAGTCTGTCACAAAAAAATCCCAATAAAATAATTTTGTACATGTTTTTGGTTGTAGCATGACAAGATGTGGAAGATTTTCAAGGAGCGTGAATACTTTTCCAAGGGTGTGTGTGTGTGTGTGTGTGTGTGTGTGTGTGTGTGTGTGTGTGTGTGTGTTTTACATATATTGTAAAATCTTTTTATTTTATTTGATAGATTAAATGCACCATAATGTAAATATGCAGCTACACTGCTTGTGTTTTTACATATACGATAGTATGTCTAACCTGGGCAGTAATGCACACACACAATGGATGCATTCATGTAAAAGCACATCCTGAGCGTGTACACACCTGTGACGTTATTCATAATAACATGCTGGGCACAGCCCTGCATTATATGTTCATTCAAGTCTGCATTTGCCATCAAGTTAAACTTTAAAATAGGTTGTATGAACTGGCAGAATCACCAGGAATATCACACAAAGAAAATGATGCAAAGAGAACAAGATACTTTTTCATACATGGTACCACAGACGCATATCAGGGCTATGAAATGCTGGGGGAACACACACTTCAAGTGAATACAGTCAGATGTGGCTTTATAACTATTCAGTGTTATGTTGTTAGGCTCCTGTTTAAATATTTCACTGTGGTCTATGTTAAAAACATGTACAGTTTAACTTTGTATTAAAGTGTAACTAAATGAAAAACATTGTTTCATTTGGGATAGAGTAAAGGAGGGCTATAAACCCTGTTGGGGTGTTTTTCTGCTATCTGTGTCCCATAGGGGAGATTTCCCATCACTGCACGTCCCATAGCCAAAACAGGAAGTGAGATAAACTCCCTCCAAAGAGAGGTAATCCTGGGATGTCGAACAAGGATACACTTACTCTTTCCCCCATCTATTGTGTATCACCACTGCGCTAAACAAAAAACTTTAAACTAAGCCGCCACTTTAAAAAAAACAATATATGTGCAATATTCCTTATCTAAACAGTAGGATAAGCAGCGCTAAATATAAATCCACACCAGTGAATTCAAAAGTATTAAAGATTATAGACCCAGTCCAGTGAACATGAATTACTAAATGTTACTACACTGTGCAAACCCTGCCCCGAGCATACAGAAAATTAATTAATAGTTTGTATCAAAATTAATTAACACAAATTATTATATAGTGCATGTCACCAGATGAGTAGTGATAATTTATACGATCTGTTGAAAAAAATAATATCCTGTGACTAAATATTATTCAACACTAAAAATAAATAAACAAATAACGAGAATCAAATGCATTGTTTCAAGTTCTATCAAGCAATGTCCACTTCCTAACAACATTGTTACAAACACCACTGTGAACGCTCCTGAGACTATAATGTATCCCAGTAAAATTATAGTCCATACGTTGAATCTTCAAATCATAATCCAAATAATGGAATGGTGAAACAAACGTTTAACCAGTGTCTCTTGAATAAACAGCAGATTACATCTACACTCCTCCACCACACCGCTCTAGATGTGACTCCTTTCCCCTTATGTGATTACACTCACCAGCTGTATATGCCTCACACTTTCGTGTTTGGCTGGATGTGCTTTTTCCTTTACAGGGTTTAAATGGGGTATCCAGGTTTCCACTCCAGAATGCAGGGCTAATGCCATGGCTGTTCTCATAGCCGCCACGAATGTTTCCATAGGTGTCACGGCTGTTCCCATAGATATTCTCATGCAACACAGAAAAGATTTGCTTCCATAGCGTGATACAGTATAAAACTTTTTAATCACACTTAAAAAACTCTCACATTGCACTCACATCAAAGGATGAATAAACACGCCAAATATGAAAAAATTCACAGCACTCTTGAGTAACCCATACTGAAGCATAGGTGGTCACGGCGGACCCAGGATATGCGGGAATGATGGATAGTCTCTCACCGCTCCTTAACTGTACCGCCAATTTACAGGGATCAATGTAAGATGTTCAGCATCCTATATGTATCTCTCTCATTCGCCTAGTAGCCAAAATCCGACATGTTTCGTCATAGAATTGACTTAATCATGGACCTGGTCACTAGGCAAGACAAACTAACTTATATTTTCCCCAAACTGCTCTCAATGGGCGGTGTATAATCACCACACATGCGCATCACCTGTGTCCCCAATTCCATCAATGCTTCAGTTCACACTGCTCATTAATACAGAGTCAATCCATGATGCAATCTAACAAGCTTTTCAAGATTATATGTAAATATCATTCCAACAATCTAAAACTCAATTGCACAAAAGTAAACGTAGATTAATACTCTATATAGATATTGATAGTGAATAGTAGCAGAGAATTTCCACAAGGGGAGTCGCTCTTAACATATCAATCTGCATCAACATATATAGCGTCCTATCTCCCCCAATTTCTATTGCTATCCTATATCAGATGCTACATGCATTGGAGAAGAGGGGTGACCTGCAGACTTAAAATAAACAAATTGGAAATGGGTTTTATTGATATCTATATCTCCATTCAGGAGAACTAGATGCCACACATAAGTCAAATATAATTAATGCATTCAAAAAATGCCTTATGACTTAATAACATCTGACCCATTTACATGGATCATGCCAGTGTGCAGGCAAATATACCTGCATTAACCCACATGTATATATCACTAATTAAGTCACTGGTCCTATTTAAACTAAAATTACAAAACTATATAAAAATATATATATATAAAAATACATACATTTATATATGTGTGATCACACTGCTTGCAGTGCGCATGCAACACACATATATACAAAATCCTACTAGGATCCTATTAGGAGTGCGAATCTCTGAACATCTAGGAAACACCCGGAAGGGGTTCCAGTACCATGGTGTGTCATTGCACTTTGAGGAACACCACTAGTAGGATTTTGTATATATGTGTGTTGCATGCGCACTGCAAGCAGTGTGATCACACATATATAAATATATGTATTTTTATATATATATATTTTTATATAGTTTTGTAATTTTAGTTTAAATAGGACCAGTGACTTAATTAGTGATATATACATGTGGGTTAATGCAGGTATATTTGCCTGCACACTGGCATGATCCATGTAAATGGGTCAGATGTTATTAAGTCATAAGGCATTTTTTGAATGCATTAATTATATTTGACTTATGTGTGGCATCTAGTTCTCCTGAATGGAGATATAGATATCAATAAAACCCATTTCCAATTTGTTTATTTTAAGTCTGCAGGTCACCCCTCTTCTCCAATGCATGTAGCATCTGATACAGGATAGCAATAGAAATTGGGGGAGATAGGACGCTATATATGTTGATGCAGATTGATATGTTAAGAGCGACTCCCCTTGTGGAAATTCTCTGCTACTATTCACTATCAATATCTATATAGAGTATTAATCTACGTTTACTTTTGTGCAATTGAGTTTTAGATTGTTGGAATGATATTTACATATAATCTTGAAAAGCTTGTTAGATTGCATCATGGATTGACTCTGTATTAATGAGCAGTGTGAACTGAAGCATTGATGGAATTGGGGACACAGGTGATGCGCATGTGTGGTGATTATACACCGCCCATTGAGAGCAGTTTGGGGAAAATATAAGTTAGTTTGTCTTGCCTAGTGACCAGGTCCATGATTAAGTCAATTCTATGACGAAACATGTCGGATTTTGGCTACTAGGCGAATGAGAGAGATACATATAGGATGCTGAACATCTTACATTGATCCCTGTAAATTGGCGGTACAGTTAAGGAGCGGTGAGAGACTATCCATCATTCCCGCATATCCTGGGTCCGCCGTGACCACCTATGCTTCAGTATGGGTTACTCAAGAGTGCTGTGAATTTTTTCATATTTGGCGTGTTTATTCATCCTTTGATGTGAGTGCAATGTGAGAGTTTTTTAAGTGTGATTAAAAAGTTTTATACTGTATCACGCTATGGAAGCAAATCTTTTCTGTGTTGCATGAGAATATCTATGGGAACAGCCGTGACACCTATGGAAACATTCGTGGCGGCTATGAGAACAGCCATGGCATTAGCCCTGCATTCTGGAGTGGAAACCTGGATACCCCATTTAAACCCTGTAAAGGAAAAAGCACATCCAGCCAAACACGAAAGTGTGAGGCATATACAGCTGGTGAGTGTAATCACATAAGGGGAAAGGAGTCACATCTAGAGCGGTGTGGTGGAGGAGTGTAGATGTAATCTGCTGTTTATTCAAGAGACACTGGTTAAACGTTTGTTTCACCATTCCATTATTTGGATTATGATTTGAAGATTCAACGTATGGACTATAATTTTACTGGGATACATTATAGTCTCAGGAGCGTTCACAGTGGTGTTTGTAACAATGTTGTTAGGAAGTGGACATTGCTTGATAGAACTTGAAACAATGCATTTGATTCTCGTTATTTGTTTATTTATTTTTAGTGTTGAATAATATTTAGTCACAGGATATTATTTTTTTCAACAGATCGTATAAATTATCACTACTCATCTGGTGACATGCACTATATAATAATTTGTGTTAATTAATTTTGATACAAACTATTAATTAATTTTCTGTATGCTCGGGGCAGGGTTTGCACAGTGTAGTAACATTTAGTAATTCATGTTCACTGGACTGGGTCTATAATCTTTAATACTTTTGAATTCACTGGTGTGGATTTATATTTAGCGCTGCTTATCCTACTGTTTAGATAAGGAATATTGCACATATATTGTTTTTTTTAAAGTGGCGGCTTAGTTTAAAGTTTTTTGTTTAGCGCAGTGGTGATACACAATAGATGGGGGAAAGAGTAAGTGTATCCTTGTTCTACATATTATTTATATAACCACCTGCTGCTATGGATGCTATCAGGATCTGTCGAACAGACAGATCAACCCTGACAACATCTTCTCAACTAATTGTGAGATGAGTGAAGGGGAGTTAGATATATCAGGGATTTTTTAAATAAAATCTTGATCACCTGCTAGAACAGTAGGCTTAAACATGGTGGGATGTTTTGACCTCTGTTACTATCAGAAGGAAGGGTTAATGTTTGTTATGGTACCCCTGTGGATTGGTTTATGTGGGTCGCACCAAACGGATGTTAGGAGTGCGAATCTCTGAACATCTAGGAAACACCCGGAAGGGGTTCCAGTACCATGGTGTGTCATTGCACTTTGAGGAACACCACTAGTAGGATTTTGTATATATGTGTGTTGCATGCGCACTGCAAGCAGTGTGATCACACATATATAAATGTATGTATTTTTATATATATATATTTTTATATAGTTTTGTAATTTTAGTTTAAATAGGACCAGTGACTTAATTAGTGATATATACATGTGGGTTAATGCAGGTATATTTGCCTGCACACTGGCATGATCCATGTAAATGGGTCAGATGTTATTAAGTCATAAGGCATTTTTTGAATGCATTAATTATATTTGACTTATGTGTGGCATCTAGTTCTCCTGAATGGAGATATAGATATCAATAAAACCCATTTCCAATTTGTTTATTTTAAGTCTGCAGGTCACCCCTCTTCTCCAATGCATGTAGCATCTGATATAGGATAGCAATAGAAATTGGGGGAGATAGGACGCTATATATGTTGATGCAGATTGATATGTTAAGAGCGACTCCCCTTGTGGAAATTCTCTGCTACTATTCACTATCAATATCTATATAGAGTATTAATCTACGTTTACTTTTGTGCAATTGAGTTTTAGATTGTTGGAATGATATTTACATATAATCTTGAAAAGCTTGTTAGATTGCATCATGGATTGACTCTGTATTAATGAGCAGTGTGAACTGAAGCATTGATGGAATTGGGGACACAGGTGATGCGCATGTGTGGTGATTATACACCGCCCATTGAGAGCAGTTTGGGGAAAATATAAGTTAGTTTGTCTTGCCTAGTGACCAGGTCCATGATTAAGTCAATTCTATGACGAAACATGTCGGATTTTGGCTACTAGGCGAATGAGAGAGATACATATAGGATGCTGAACATCTTACATTGATCCCTGTAAATTGGCGGTACAGTTAAGGAGCGGTGAGAGACTATCCATCATTCCCGCATATCCTGGGTCCGCCGTGACCACCTATGCTTCAGTATGGGTTACTCAAGAGTGCTGTGAATTTTTTCATATTTGGCGTGTTTATTCATCCTTTGATGTGAGTGCAATGTGAGAGTTTTTTAAGTGTGATTAAAAAGTTTTATACTGTATCACGCTATGGAAGCAAATCTTTTCTGTGTTGCATGAGAATATCTATGGGAACAGCCGTGACACCTATGGAAACATTCGTGGCGGCTATGAGAACAGCCATGGCATTAGCCCTGCATTCTGGAGTGGAAACCTGGATACCCCATTTAAACCCTGTAAAGGAAAAAGCACATCCAGCCAAACACGAAAGTGTGAGGCATATACAGCTGGTGAGTGTAATCACATAAGGGGAAAGGAGTCACATCTAGAGCGGTGTGGTGGAGGAGTGTAGATGTAATCTGCTGTTTATTCAAGAGACACTGGTTAAACGTTTGTTTCACCATTCCATTATTTGGATTATGATTTGAAGATTCAACGTATGGACTATAATTTTACTGGGATACATTATAGTCTCAGGAGCGTTCACAGTGGTGTTTGTAACAATGTTGTTAGGAAGTGGACATTGCTTGATAGAACTTGAAACAATGCATTTGATTCTCGTTATTTGTTTATTTATTTTTAGTGTTGAATAATATTTAGTCACAGGATATTATTTTTTTCAACAGATCGTATAAATTATCACTACTCATCTGGTGACATGCACTATATAATAATTTGTGTTAATTAATTTTGATACAAACTATTAATTAATTTTCTGTATGCTCGGGGCAGGGTTTGCACAGTGTAGTAACATTTAGTAATTCATGTTCACTGGACTGGGTCTATAATCTTTAATACTTTTGAATTCACTGGTGTGGATTTATATTTAGCGCTGCTTATCCTACTGTTTAGATAAGGAATATTGCACATATATTGTTTTTTTTAAAGTGGCGGCTTAGTTTAAAGTTTTTTGTTTAGCGCAGTGGTGATACACAATAGATGGGGGAAAGAGTAAGTGTATCCTTGTTCTACATATTATTTATATAACCACCTGCTGCTATGGATGCTATCAGGATCTGTCGAACAGACAGATCAACCCTGACAACATCTTCTCAACTAATTGTGAGATGAGTGAAGGGGAGTTAGATATATCAGGGATTTTTTAAATAAAATCTTGATCACCTGCTAGAACAGTAGGCTTAAACATGGTGGGATGTTTTGACCTCTGTTACTATCAGAAGGAAGGGTTAATGTTTGTTATGGTACCCCTGTGGATTGGTTTATGTGGGTCGCACCAAACGGATGTTAGGAGTGCGAATCTCTGAACATCTAGGAAACACCCGGAAGGGGTTCCAGTACCATGGTGTGTCATTGCACTTTGAGGAACACCACTAGTAGGATTTTGTATATATGTGTGTTGCATGCGCACTGCAAGCAGTGTGATCACACATATATAAATGTATGTATTTTTATATATATATATATTTTTATATAGTTTTGTAATTTTAGTTTAAATAGGACCAGTGACTTAATTAGTGATATATACATGTGGGTTAATGCAGGTATATTTGCCTGCACACTGGCATGATCCATGTAAATGGGTCAGATGTTATTAAGTCATAAGGCATTTTTTGAATGCATTAATTATATTTGACTTATGTGTGGCATCTAGTTCTCCTGAATGGAGATATAGATATCAATAAAACCCATTTCCAATTTGTTTATTTTAAGTCTGCAGGTCACCCCTCTTCTCCAATGCATGTAGCATCTGATATAGGATAGCAATAGAAATTGGGGGAGATAGGACGCTATATATGTTGATGCAGATTGATATGTTAAGAGCGACTCCCCTTGTGGAAATTCTCTGCTACTATTCACTATCAATATCTATATAGAGTATTAATCTACGTTTACTTTTGTGCAATTGAGTTTTAGATTGTTGGAATGATATTTACATATAATCTTGAAAAGCTTGTTAGATTGCATCATGGATTGACTCTGTATTAATGAGCAGTGTGAACTGAAGCATTGATGGAATTGGGGACACAGGTGATGCGCATGTGTGGTGATTATACACCGCCCATTGAGAGCAGTTTGGGGAAAATATAAGTTAGTTTGTCTTGCCTAGTGACCAGGTCCATGATTAAGTCAATTCTATGACGAAACATGTCGGATTTTGGCTACTAGGCGAATGAGAGAGATACATATAGGATGCTGAACATCTTACATTGATCCCTGTAAATTGGCGGTACAGTTAAGGAGCGGTGAGAGACTATCCATCATTCCCGCATATCCTGGGTCCGCCGTGACCACCTATGCTTCAGTATGGGTTACTCAAGAGTGCTGTGAATTTTTTCATATTTGGCGTGTTTATTCATCCTTTGATGTGAGTGCAATGTGAGAGTTTTTTAAGTGTGATTAAAAAGTTTTATACTGTATCACGCTATGGAAGCAAATCTTTTCTGTGTTGCATGAGAATATCTATGGGAACAGCCGTGACACCTATGGAAACATTCGTGGCGGCTATGAGAACAGCCATGGCATTAGCCCTGCATTCTGGAGTGGAAACCTGGATACCCCATTTAAACCCTGTAAAGGAAAAAGCACATCCAGCCAAACACGAAAGTGTGAGGCATATACAGCTGGTGAGTGTAATCACATAAGGGGAAAGGAGTCACATCTAGAGCGGTGTGGTGGAGGAGTGTAGATGTAATCTGCTGTTTATTCAAGAGACACTGGTTAAACGTTTGTTTCACCATTCCATTATTTGGATTATGATTTGAAGATTCAACGTATGGACTATAATTTTACTGGGATACATTATAGTCTCAGGAGCGTTCACAGTGGTGTTTGTAACAATGTTGTTAGGAAGTGGACATTGCTTGATAGAACTTGAAACAATGCATTTGATTCTCGTTATTTGTTTATTTATTTTTAGTGTTGAATAATATTTAGTCACAGGATATTATTTTTTTCAACAGATCGTATAAATTATCACTACTCATCTGGTGACATGCACTATATAATAATTTGTGTTAATTAATTTTGATACAAACTATTAATTAATTTTCTGTATGCTCGGGGCAGGGTTTGCACAGTGTAGTAACATTTAGTAATTCATGTTCACTGGACTGGGTCTATAATCTTTAATACTTTTGAATTCACTGGTGTGGATTTATATTTAGCGCTGCTTATCCTACTGTTTAGATAAGGAATATTGCACATATATTGTTTTTTTTAAAGTGGCGGCTTAGTTTAAAGTTTTTTGTTTAGCGCAGTGGTGATACACAATAGATGGGGGAAAGAGTAAGTGTATCCTTGTTCTACATATTATTTATATAACCACCTGCTGCTATGGATGCTATCAGGATCTGTCGAACAGACAGATCAACCCTGACAACATCTTCTCAACTAATTGTGAGATGAGTGAAGGGGAGTTAGATATATCAGGGATTTTTTAAATAAAATCTTGATCACCTGCTAGAACAGTAGGCTTAAACATGGTGGGATGTTTTGACCTCTGTTACTATCAGAAGGAAGGGTTAATGTTTGTTATGGTACCCCTGTGGATTGGTTTATGTGGGTCGCACCAAACGGATGTTAGGAGTGCGAATCTCTGAACATCTAGGAAACACCCGGAAGGGGTTCCAGTACCATGGTGTGTCATTGCACTTTGAGGAACACCACTAGTAGGATTTTGTATATATGTGTGTTGCATGCGCACTGCAAGCAGTGTGATCACACATATATAAATGTATGTATTTTTATATATATATATTTTTATATAGTTTTGTAATTTTAGTTTAAATAGGACCAGTGACTTAATTAGTGATATATACATGTGGGTTAATGCAGGTATATTTGCCTGCACACTGGCATGATCCATGTAAATGGGTCAGATGTTATTAAGTCATAAGGCATTTTTTGAATGCATTAATTATATTTGACTTATGTGTGGCATCTAGTTCTCCTGAATGGAGATATAGATATCAATAAAACCCATTTCCAATTTGTTTATTTTAAGTCTGCAGGTCACCCCTCTTCTCCAATGCATGTAGCATCTGATATAGGATAGCAATAGAAATTGGGGGAGATAGGACGCTATATATGTTGATGCAGATTGATATGTTAAGAGCGACTCCCCTTGTGGAAATTCTCTGCTACTATTCACTATCAATATCTATATAGAGTATTAATCTACGTTTACTTTTGTGCAATTGAGTTTTAGATTGTTGGAATGATATTTACATATAATCTTGAAAAGCTTGTTAGATTGCATCATGGATTGACTCTGTATTAATGAGCAGTGTGAACTGAAGCATTGATGGAATTGGGGACACAGGTGATGCGCATGTGTGGTGATTATACACCGCCCATTGAGAGCAGTTTGGGGAAAATATAAGTTAGTTTGTCTTGCCTAGTGACCAGGTCCATGATTAAGTCAATTCTATGACGAAACATGTCGGATTTTGGCTACTAGGCGAATGAGAGAGATACATATAGGATGCTGAACATCTTACATTGATCCCTGTAAATTGGCGGTACAGTTAAGGAGCGGTGAGAGACTATCCATCATTCCCGCATATCCTGGGTCCGCCGTGACCACCTATGCTTCAGTATGGGTTACTCAAGAGTGCTGTGAATTTTTTCATATTTGGCGTGTTTATTCATCCTTTGATGTGAGTGCAATGTGAGAGTTTTTTAAGTGTGATTAAAAAGTTTTATACTGTATCACGCTATGGAAGCAAATCTTTTCTGTGTTGCATGAGAATATCTATGGGAACAGCCGTGACACCTATGGAAACATTCGTGGCGGCTATGAGAACAGCCATGGCATTAGCCCTGCATTCTGGAGTGGAAACCTGGATACCCCATTTAAACCCTGTAAAGGAAAAAGCACATCCAGCCAAACACGAAAGTGTGAGGCATATACAGCTGGTGAGTGTAATCACATAAGGGGAAAGGAGTCACATCTAGAGCGGTGTGGTGGAGGAGTGTAGATGTAATCTGCTGTTTATTCAAGAGACACTGGTTAAACGTTTGTTTCACCATTCCATTATTTGGATTATGATTTGAAGATTCAACGTATGGACTATAATTTTACTGGGATACATTATAGTCTCAGGAGCGTTCACAGTGGTGTTTGTAACAATGTTGTTAGGAAGTGGACATTGCTTGATAGAACTTGAAACAATGCATTTGATTCTCGTTATTTGTTTATTTATTTTTAGTGTTGAATAATATTTAGTCACAGGATATTATTTTTTTCAACAGATCGTATAAATTATCACTACTCATCTGGTGACATGCACTATATAATAATTTGTGTTAATTAATTTTGATACAAACTATTAATTAATTTTCTGTATGCTCGGGGCAGGGTTTGCACAGTGTAGTAACATTTAGTAATTCATGTTCACTGGACTGGGTCTATAATCTTTAATACTTTTGAATTCACTGGTGTGGATTTATATTTAGCGCTGCTTATCCTACTGTTTAGATAAGGAATATTGCACATATATTGTTTTTTTTAAAGTGGCGGCTTAGTTTAAAGTTTTTTGTTTAGCGCAGTGGTGATACACAATAGATGGGGGAAAGAGTAAGTGTATCCTTGTTCTACATATTATTTATATAACCACCTGCTGCTATGGATGCTATCAGGATCTGTCGAACAGACAGATCAACCCTGACAACATCTTCTCAACTAATTGTGAGATGAGTGAAGGGGAGTTAGATATATCAGGGATTTTTTAAATAAAATCTTGATCACCTGCTAGAACAGTAGGCTTAAACATGGTGGGATGTTTTGACCTCTGTTACTATCAGAAGGAAGGGTTAATGTTTGTTATGGTACCCCTGTGGATTGGTTTATGTGGGTCGCACCAAACGGATGTTAGGAGTGCGAATCTCTGAACATCTAGGAAACACCCGGAAGGGGTTCCAGTACCATGGTGTGTCATTGCACTTTGAGGAACACCACTAGTAGGATTTTGTATATATGTGTGTTGCATGCGCACTGCAAGCAGTGTGATCACACATATATAAATGTATGTATTTTTATATATATATATTTTTATATAGTTTTGTAATTTTAGTTTAAATAGGACCAGTGACTTAATTAGTGATATATACATGTGGGTTAATGCAGGTATATTTGCCTGCACACTGGCATGATCCATGTAAATGGGTCAGATGTTATTAAGTCATAAGGCATTTTTTGAATGCATTAATTATATTTGACTTATGTGTGGCATCTAGTTCTCCTGAATGGAGATATAGATATCAATAAAACCCATTTCCAATTTGTTTATTTTAAGTCTGCAGGTCACCCCTCTTCTCCAATGCATGTAGCATCTGATATAGGATAGCAATAGAAATTGGGGGAGATAGGACGCTATATATGTTGATGCAGATTGATATGTTAAGAGCGACTCCCCTTGTGGAAATTCTCTGCTACTATTCACTATCAATATCTATATAGAGTATTAATCTACGTTTACTTTTGTGCAATTGAGTTTTAGATTGTTGGAATGATATTTACATATAATCTTGAAAAGCTTGTTAGATTGCATCATGGATTGACTCTGTATTAATGAGCAGTGTGAACTGAAGCATTGATGGAATTGGGGACACAGGTGATGCGCATGTGTGGTGATTATACACCGCCCATTGAGAGCAGTTTGGGGAAAATATAAGTTAGTTTGTCTTGCCTAGTGACCAGGTCCATGATTAAGTCAATTCTATGACGAAACATGTCGGATTTTGGCTACTAGGCGAATGAGAGAGATACATATAGGATGCTGAACATCTTACATTGATCCCTGTAAATTGGCGGTACAGTTAAGGAGCGGTGAGAGACTATCCATCATTCCCGCATATCCTGGGTCCGCCGTGACCACCTATGCTTCAGTATGGGTTACTCAAGAGTGCTGTGAATTTTTTCATATTTGGCGTGTTTATTCATCCTTTGATGTGAGTGCAATGTGAGAGTTTTTTAAGTGTGATTAAAAAGTTTTATACTGTATCACGCTATGGAAGCAAATCTTTTCTGTGTTGCATGAGAATATCTATGGGAACAGCCGTGACACCTATGGAAACATTCGTGGCGGCTATGAGAACAGCCATGGCATTAGCCCTGCATTCTGGAGTGGAAACCTGGATACCCCATTTAAACCCTGTAAAGGAAAAAGCACATCCAGCCAAACACGAAAGTGTGAGGCATATACAGCTGGTGAGTGTAATCACATAAGGGGAAAGGAGTCACATCTAGAGCGGTGTGGTGGAGGAGTGTAGATGTAATCTGCTGTTTATTCAAGAGACACTGGTTAAACGTTTGTTTCACCATTCCATTATTTGGATTATGATTTGAAGATTCAACGTATGGACTATAATTTTACTGGGATACATTATAGTCTCAGGAGCGTTCACAGTGGTGTTTGTAACAATGTTGTTAGGAAGTGGACATTGCTTGATAGAACTTGAAACAATGCATTTGATTCTCGTTATTTGTTTATTTATTTTTAGTGTTGAATAATATTTAGTCACAGGATATTATTTTTTTCAACAGATCGTATAAATTATCACTACTCATCTGGTGACATGCACTATATAATAATTTGTGTTAATTAATTTTGATACAAACTATTAATTAATTTTCTGTATGCTCGGGGCAGGGTTTGCACAGTGTAGTAACATTTAGTAATTCATGTTCACTGGACTGGGTCTATAATCTTTAATACTTTTGAATTCACTGGTGTGGATTTATATTTAGCGCTGCTTATCCTACTGTTTAGATAAGGAATATTGCACATATATTGTTTTTTTTAAAGTGGCGGCTTAGTTTAAAGTTTTTTGTTTAGCGCAGTGGTGATACACAATAGATGGGGGAAAGAGTAAGTGTATCCTTGTTCTACATATTATTTATATAACCACCTGCTGCTATGGATGCTATCAGGATCTGTCGAACAGACAGATCAACCCTGACAACATCTTCTCAACTAATTGTGAGATGAGTGAAGGGGAGTTAGATATATCAGGGATTTTTTAAATAAAATCTTGATCACCTGCTAGAACAGTAGGCTTAAACATGGTGGGATGTTTTGACCTCTGTTACTATCAGAAGGAAGGGTTAATGTTTGTTATGGTACCCCTGTGGATTGGTTTATGTGGGTCGCACCAAACGGATGTTAGGAGTGCGAATCTCTGAACATCTAGGAAACACCCGGAAGGGGTTCCAGTACCATGGTGTGTCATTGCACTTTGAGGAACACCACTAGTAGGATTTTGTATATATGTGTGTTGCATGCGCACTGCAAGCAGTGTGATCACACATATATAAATGTATGTATTTTTATATATATATATTTTTATATAGTTTTGTAATTTTAGTTTAAATAGGACCAGTGACTTAATTAGTGATATATACATGTGGGTTAATGCAGGTATATTTGCCTGCACACTGGCATGATCCATGTAAATGGGTCAGATGTTATTAAGTCATAAGGCATTTTTTGAATGCATTAATTATATTTGACTTATGTGTGGCATCTAGTTCTCCTGAATGGAGATATAGATATCAATAAAACCCATTTCCAATTTGTTTATTTTAAGTCTGCAGGTCACCCCTCTTCTCCAATGCATGTAGCATCTGATATAGGATAGCAATAGAAATTGGGGGAGATAGGACGCTATATATGTTGATGCAGATTGATATGTTAAGAGCGACTCCCCTTGTGGAAATTCTCTGCTACTATTCACTATCAATATCTATATAGAGTATTAATCTACGTTTACTTTTGTGCAATTGAGTTTTAGATTGTTGGAATGATATTTACATATAATCTTGAAAAGCTTGTTAGATTGCATCATGGATTGACTCTGTATTAATGAGCAGTGTGAACTGAAGCATTGATGGAATTGGGGACACAGGTGATGCGCATGTGTGGTGATTATACACCGCCCATTGAGAGCAGTTTGGGGAAAATATAAGTTAGTTTGTCTTGCCTAGTGACCAGGTCCATGATTAAGTCAATTCTATGACGAAACATGTCGGATTTTGGCTACTAGGCGAATGAGAGAGATACATATAGGATGCTGAACATCTTACATTGATCCCTGTAAATTGGCGGTACAGTTAAGGAGCGGTGAGAGACTATCCATCATTCCCGCATATCCTGGGTCCGCCGTGACCACCTATGCTTCAGTATGGGTTACTCAAGAGTGCTGTGAATTTTTTCATATTTGGCGTGTTTATTCATCCTTTGATGTGAGTGCAATGTGAGAGTTTTTTAAGTGTGATTAAAAAGTTTTATACTGTATCACGCTATGGAAGCAAATCTTTTCTGTGTTGCATGAGAATATCTATGGGAACAGCCGTGACACCTATGGAAACATTCGTGGCGGCTATGAGAACAGCCATGGCATTAGCCCTGCATTCTGGAGTGGAAACCTGGATACCCCATTTAAACCCTGTAAAGGAAAAAGCACATCCAGCCAAACACGAAAGTGTGAGGCATATACAGCTGGTGAGTGTAATCACATAAGGGGAAAGGAGTCACATCTAGAGCGGTGTGGTGGAGGAGTGTAGATGTAATCTGCTGTTTATTCAAGAGACACTGGTTAAACGTTTGTTTCACCATTCCATTATTTGGATTATGATTTGAAGATTCAACGTATGGACTATAATTTTACTGGGATACATTATAGTCTCAGGAGCGTTCACAGTGGTGTTTGTAACAATGTTGTTAGGAAGTGGACATTGCTTGATAGAACTTGAAACAATGCATTTGATTCTCGTTATTTGTTTATTTATTTTTAGTGTTGAATAATATTTAGTCACAGGATATTATTTTTTTCAACAGATCGTATAAATTATCACTACTCATCTGGTGACATGCACTATATAATAATTTGTGTTAATTAATTTTGATACAAACTATTAATTAATTTTCTGTATGCTCGGGGCAGGGTTTGCACAGTGTAGTAACATTTAGTAATTCATGTTCACTGGACTGGGTCTATAATCTTTAATACTTTTGAATTCACTGGTGTGGATTTATATTTAGCGCTGCTTATCCTACTGTTTAGATAAGGAATATTGCACAATCCTGGGATGTCACCAGAACCAGAGTGTTCCCCTCTATTTACTGTTTTGGCGTCAACTGAAAATGTGGGATTTTCTTTCTCTTTCGATGATAATGGTAAACAGGAGAATTTGAGAGGGTGAATCTCCCTAATGCGGTCACAGACAGCAATAAAAACTGGCCGGTGTTCTAAACCCTCTCCACCCTATCCAAAACTATCCTTTTTAGTTACACATTAATATTTTTCATTTTGATATGTTTTAGAAGCATAAATGGTTTTTTAGGCAGGCCTACTGTACATGTATTGTCGAAACTAAAATCCTTTCATCTGAATATATTTTAGATTTGAAAATCAGATTGGAGATGCAAATTTAGGAAAACCTTATTTTACTATCTACTACTGCAATGAATTTAACTCTATAATCTCACAGGGAAAATATGGGACTATTCTTACTGTATAGGTTCAGAAAAAATATATACTTTATGCTTAATGTATATAGTAAATGTACATGCATGCAGTTTCTCCAATTTTGTTATTTTTATGTGGAGCCCCATATTTTTTTTTTTTTTTTTTTTATTGCACGTTATTTTAAGAATATAGAGCATTTTGTCATGTTCCAACAAGTCTATCATCTTATTAAATTATATGCAGTTCCTGTAAAGTGAGCTTTTTCAAAAGCATCAGTTTGTGTTTTTAGATATTTACTTTTAAATTGTCTAGTTCAAATGTTTTATGCAAGTTTACAATCTTAATTTTAACCTGTTGCATGTTTTCATATGAAAAGTTACCATTTATTTTAATGCTTTGAGAAACTGGTATTTTCATGTAAGTCATTAAAAATCTAATCACATTTGTAAAAGCTAAGTTTTTTTTTTTACATTTTTCTTTATGGCTCAGAAAACCGTTTTATTGCTGTTCCAGTAACTAAAGACACCACAGTCAATTATGATCAATGAAGTAGTATATATGCTTAAAGGTTTGTATATGTAGTATATCATAGAAATAATGTGTATAGGTTCAAATTTGGTAGCCCTTAGACCTCTTCATTATTAACAGGCATTTGGGGGTCTTCATCTTAATATAGATGTTTTACCTACTGATTCTACTGAGCATTCCAAGCGCCATAGGGATTTTTTTAAACCTGAACGCTTGACACAAAAACTTTCAATAAAAGGGTAAATACGGTATTCAATTTGTGTGTACCAAATGGCTTAAACTAGCAGATTTTCTGCTGATTTTTGTCTTCAGATTTACCAAAATCATGTAGTGCAGAGGCCTGCCTGATTGCATACAAATTGAAACTCCTAAGGTTTGACCTCGTATTATATTGTTTTGGTAAATCTGAAGGAAAAATCAGCAGACAATCTGATGGCGTGTATGGGGTTTAACAGTGCAGATGTAACCGTGAAAAATGTAGTGGTGATATCATTTCTGTGCTACACCTAGCCTCTGAGGGCAGAACTCGGATAGGGACCCAACAGATCCAATCACCACAGGCTGCTTGCAGAAAACTTCAATGGGGTGAATACAAGACCAGTCATCCTCCACAAGGAAAGAGCAGCAGTGACCAGTCTTTATTACAGGTAGGTAACTTGTGCACATAGGTGAAAAGTAAGGGACTTGCGTCATGCTGGATTACTGCACAAATATGCAGGCAGTGCATAAAAAACACCAAGATTCATATAAACTTATGCATGGTCCTTGAATTTAGCCAAAAGTTGTGTATCTCAGACTTCTGCTAGGAATTATTTTGATTTTTAATAGTATGTAGACTTTTAGTTTTGTATATGAATAGTGTGAGTATAATGTAAGGCCATGAAAATTGTTTAAAATACAGAAAAAAAAAGCAGTACTTGTTAAACTGTTTTAAAGCGGTCCCAAACCGAAAAGTAAACAGGTATTCTAATGCAGCTCAACAATTCTTAGATGTGATGGCTGCATTCAATTTGTTTTTCTAGGCCTGTTTTTCTTTCCTGGTCTAGGCAATAAGTCTGTTTGTCATTGAACAAGCTAATCTGCAAATGTAGCAATTAGAGAGATAAGACTAACCATTTACCACTGCCAAGGGTAAATCTCCAAGGGTCCAATGCAAATTGACAAATAGAAATATATAATTTTTTTTTAACATTTTATTCAAAATATAAATATTGAAAATGAATTGTATAAACACCTTGATATGAAAAATGTTGTAATAATCATGTATCTATATATTGTTATAGTATTTGTATGTGGAGATCCCAGGTCCTGATGAAGCAGGGTTTCCTGTGAAATGCGCTGACCTTTACAAGCTGATCTCAAGGCCATATGAACAGCGACTGTGGGTGGCTAATTTATATGCATGGTTTTAAGGATTAAATGTTTATTTTAAACAGTGTTTAAATATGTTTCTATTTGTTGGTTTGCATTGAACCCTTGAAGCTATACTTAAAGTTCCATTCTCTTGCATTTTTCTACATACCATCTCTCAGTGCGAAAGCAACGTGTCTCTGTTCTGATTTAAGAGAAGAATGTTATCCAAATTGCATACAGTATACAAATCCCGCATATACAGCAGGTACGCTATAAGAGATAGGAGGACTTTCGTAAATACCCTACCCCCAGACCAAAGGGCAGACATACAAATTGGTAATGAAGCTGTCCTTTTGCAAATCGTAGACATTTTTGGAAGAAGGGAGCCATCGGAATATGAAAGTATGATTCCTTTGGATCTATCGACCGGAGCCATTGTTTTGACTTATGACTTTCAAAATTGTTCAGAGCAACTCCATTGTGAAGCAATCCTTCCTTATGTATGTGTTTGGCTCGCTCAAATCTATCAGAGGTCTTGATAAACTCAACTTTTTTTCCCGAAGCCTCTCGACAGACCTCTGTAAGCAGAGCCTTTCTGATGGAGCACTCCTGGGGGGTGAATCCTAATTTACCACCTCTGGCCTTTGCAGTGGTGGCATCTAACTTGTCCAACAAGGAATATCCCTCGAAGAAAATACTGCACCAACCCTGTTTTAGATGTGGGATCTGCCACCTCAGGCCTCAGTCATTGATCTCTTATGTCTATTAGTGCACTTAACATACTTTTGGCCAGTGAGTTAAATAAATAAATTGATTCCTCAGCCCTAAAGGAAGCTGTTAGCTTCAGATTGGCAAGAAAAAATAAGCTCTCAAATTTGCCCACCTCATTCTCCACTGCTACCTCAGACTTTTGAATCCACACCTCCATGTCATTTGAGATCGATGCCATTGCCAATGACAGCTTATAAGAGGGGGTGCTGATAAGTGTTGAGCCTTACCCAGAAGAAATTGAGCTAGGAAGCTCTAACTGCCACACTATTCTTCATATTCCCCTCAGGAAGTTAATGGACTTGCGACATCATCTGTCCTGCAGCTTCTTAAGTCCCTACAAATAGAATTCCTCCGATTGCTGGTGTTATCACATATTTGCAGCATTAGTTGCCCCCAGAATACTCCCAAATCGTTTTCCCTTTTTAGGTGTTTTTTTGAGATTGGGGAACAGATAATAGTCAGAAGGAGCCAGGTCGGGCGAATAGGGTGGATGGGGCATCACTTAAAAGCCTAAGGAGGTCAGTTTGCCATTGTTTCACCTGCAGTGTGTGATGAGGCATTATCATGCAACAGGATGACGCTTTTTGGAGAGCTTTCCTTGATGTTTTTCCTTCATATTTTGCATCAACTTCGTCAAAGCACAGTAATATGTTGCATTGATGGGTTGAACCCTTTTGGAGGCAGTCCACCAGCAGAACTCCCTTCGTATCCCAAAAAACTGTTGCCATTTGCTTCTGCACTGACCTTTGAACATGGAACACCTTTGGCCTGGGGGAACCACTGTGCCTCCATTCCTTAGACTGTTCTTTTATCTCAGGATCATAATAGTAGATCCATGTCTCATCACCAGTTACCAGTTTGTCCAAGAAATCTGACTAATGTCTTGAAAAATGTTCCAAAACCGCCACTGATGGCTCCATACTTTTCCTCTTTTGTTCAGTTGTCAAAGGTTTTGGGATCAACTTTGCTGCAAGCTTTTTCATAACCAAGTTGTTGTGGATAATGGCACCAATTCTCACATGATATTCCCAGATATGAATACTTTTGGCTGATATTCGACGGTCCTCCATGAACCATGTCATGGATGGCTTTCACATTTGCAGGCAGAGACAGAAACGGGCCTTTCACTGGGTTTCTCACTTTCAACACTGAAATGGCCAGTTTGTGACATTTCATCATGGATCTGCTTCGCACCTTTTCCTTGGAGAAGCAAGAACTTGATTATGGTCCTATGCTCTTCCACATTGAATTTTTCTAGAGGTGTTGCCATGTTCACTTTGGACCTGGGAAAAAAAAATCACTTAAAATCATAGGTAGTTGATTTTTGCACCATTGAATATAAAGAAATTGGACAGTACACCCTGCAATTTACAGTTTCCTAGCTCAATGTTTTCTGCGTAAGGCCTTCATACTTATCAGCACCCCCTCGTATGTCCCACCAGCCAGCGTATTGTTTTTTAAGATCCACGTCCTCCTGTCTATCTAGCACATCCTTAAAGGCTACCACATCATCAAGAGGCAGGGTAACATACCTGGCCAAATGCATAAGGCCTGAGAGGACCACCGGAGGCACTTCTTTTTTACATCCTCGTAAGTGATACAGCTTAGCAAAATGTTTCTCAAAGGAGAATCTCCTTTCAATTTGCTTCCACTCGTTCGCAATAATTTCTTAAATTTCCTCCAGGAAGGGAAAATTCAGTCCCTCCTTCCTGACCTTTCTGAAATCTTTCCTCTGCTTCCTTTGCAGCTTTTCGGCCCCGTCCTCCTAGCATAGGGCTTGCCTGTTTTTCTTTACAAAGGATTGAGCATGGAAAAATAAAAATCTGTCGTCATGGCTCTCCTCTTCACCCAACAAAAAGTGTCAGATGCCATGGATTCCTGTCCCTGTGGAGATGAGTGAAAAGTGGAAGGAACTAGAGTACATGGAGGCTGAATCTGAGTGGTAAATGCTTTTAGCTTCTCCTGAAAAGCTTGCTTTATTGTAAAGAGCATTTCTCTATATTCTGGTTCCTTGCCCCTAGTCGCTTCTTTGGCGCCGACTTTACAGGCAGTCTTTCCTGGCAGGGCCCTGTTAGGGTAGGTCCAGCTTCCTCCTGGCCTGTTTTTATGATGCAACTCCTCTTGGTAATGTGGTGAAGGGTGACTGTAGCTCAAACCATAACAAGAGCGAGAAGCCTCATCTTCTATGGAAACGCTGACCATTCCTAGAGGGTGGCTACCGTCCACTTTTGTCAAAGTCTCTCTCTCACTGGACCCCCAGAGGAAGAAAAGCCTTGGAGCTGGGGCAGCAAAAAATAAAAAGACAAACGCTCAATGTAAGCTGGCAGGCAATAGCTGAAATAAATTGAAATCCATAGGCCTCTCCCCTACCTTCCTGAATGTTAGTCTTTTGAGGTAGAATGGCACAACTGCAATGAAAAACATAGGGTGGCTGTGTACTAGTAGATTCCATGCAACATATTTCTAAACGTACTTGAACAGCCTTATTGAGTTCAAAATTCTTCTCTCTCCTTTTTTATATAGCCCTTTCACCAAATTGGCATGTTACTACATCCAGACCATGCCTCGTTCTATAACCATTAATTCCCTTTAAATGGGTTACTGCTCCAATTGCCTTGTTGTTGTTTTGCTGTATCAATAATTCCCAAGTCCGGATCTACTTTTATGTGTCTTTGGCTCTTGAAATCTTTATTAATGCTCACCTTTAGTAAAAGTGTACTTTTTGCTGATCTTTGTATCTGTATTCTTAAAATTTAATAAAAATGACTGAAATTAAAAAAATAGGATGGGACATAAGTTAATGTCACGTGTTAAGCAGACAGGATTTACTCTGTGTGCCTGTTATGCAATGCTCTACCTGTAATGGGGGAGGGGTGATGAGTGGGCTGAAGAGAGTAAAGAACACAGTTCTCTAAAATGCAGCATTGTTTCTGCCCGAGAAGCATCTTTTTAAATTTGTCTCCACCGTCCTAATGATAATTTTGTTGTCTAACTTTATTGCTATCACAAGGGATCTTATCAATTTGATTACCTTTCTCTGCACTTCTCCAGTTCTTTGATATACTTTTTGTGAACTGCCCAAAATTGAATTGCATAGTTCAGATTCGGTCTTACAAAAACAATTGAGTATTGGCCATCATAATTTTTATTTGCACTAACATGCACATTTTCAGAACAACCTTTTGAGGTGTACCACATTCTTTAAGGTGTAAGCAGTACTCGTGGACCTTTTAAGAAGGAGGTACACCCAGAAAATGTGTCCTGAAAATGTGGATGTTAATGCAAATAAAAAATGTATTACAGACAATACTCAGTAGTTTTTGTAACAAGTGCACTAATACAGCTACAATCGCCTTAAGGAAAATGATCTTACTAATGATTTGTACAGCGGCAAAATGATCTCTCTCTCGAGTCTATACCTCTTTTAATACAAGAATTTTTTTTACTAGCTTTAGAAGCTCTTGCAAGTGGATGTAAACCCTTACATATACTAACTGAAGTTACTGGTCTCAACTGATGCACAAAAATGAAACATCCTCCTACATAAGTTGTACCTGTCTATCTGCATCACTCTCTTCCTGTTCAAAGTACACAGGTCAAGGCTATTTCTTAGCAGTAGGAGGCAGAAGGCAGGGGTGAGGATCTGATGTCACTGCACAGCTAAAGCACAGAGCGTCGGTGTAATCTGAGAGCTGAATGGAGGGAAATGACACAGAGGCAAGAGACGGCAGAGAGAAATGACAAAAAGACACTGTGTCTATATAGGGGCAATCAGAAAGGAGGAGCAGCGGGGAGCCCCAGAAGAGGATGTTCAGGGCTACTCTGTGCAAAACCATTGCACAGAGCAGGTAATTATAACATTTTTCATTGTAGGAAAGGGCAAAAAAGAGCAATGAGGTGGATTCAAAAGGAACTACCATCTCCAATATCTCGGCATAAGACCACACCCTCTAAAACAAACAGACACAACAAATACATTAAGAAGATTATTTATAATCAATTAATAATAATAGCAATGGAGCAATTCAGTCATGAAGAATATTTGTCCCACACAGTACAATACATTTTAGCAAATGGGTCTGTCTGTAGCGATATTCGTACATGGTATTAAAGGTTCAAACAAACCGCAAAATTACCTGTCTATCTTAGCTCACCGATCTAAATGTATGAGACAGATTTCCCAGAATACATCACTTCATTTACTGGAGGCTAATCCTCCACCTGGGCAAATCAGCAGCAGTGTATGTATTTATTGGAAAGCTCTTTTTATTTAGTTCTCAATGGTGATAGACTATGTGCTTGCATTTAACTGAACTATCATTTTTAGGTGTGGTGCAGCTGCAGAATTAATAGATCACATGTAGAAGATATTTAACAATATGGTGCAGGAAAAGCATAAAATATCTTCTTCAGACAGAGTGTTCTGTTGTCTGGGGTTATGGTTGCCCAAAAGCAGTGGTCTTATCCCTGTCTCTGTGGGGAGAGAGTTGTTGGAAGATTTTGTGAAAAAAAATAAATGGAAATTCAAAGTTCAAATAGGTTTACTCTGTGCCATTTACCCACCCTCGTCCAATGAGAGCAAAAAGGGTGTTAAGGACACCAAATGCAGCCATCCACCAGGAGAGATGGCAGATCTGCATAGCTGCTCTAAAAACTGAAACCAGGTTATACACTGTACTGCATATGCTTTAAGTAAGATTTATTTACACTTAAACAAAATCCATCCAAACCCCAGCAAGGAGAAAAAACAGCAAATATGAACAAGTGAACTATAAACTGCGTGAAAAAATACCTAACCAACAACCTAACTTTAATACAATGTATATGAAATGAGGAACATGGAGCAACAGGGTCAGGCTCAATTAGCAAGCAGTATCTGGCTGGCAGGGCAAAACACTGAAACGGGGGGTACTAGTAGAGGAGAAAATAAATACCCTCCCATCAGCCAGCATGATTATTGGGATCTGCTGGCTGTTGGGAGACACCTGTTGGAGGACACTAGAACTACAAACTTCTGCTTTGGGAACCACAGTGCCACCAGCAGGTGATCCAGGTCCTGACAGAGGGGCACCCAGAGTTTGACTTCTTTCAGAAGACTCTCCCATCTTCAGTCAGGCTAACCCTTTCAGATGCCTCTGGTATCTCCCATGTACATATGGGTACTGGCAGTCAGAGCATGCTGTCCTCCTTGGCTTGGCTGGGTTACCATGTTTGTTATGTTCCTTTTTATCCACTTTCTACCCTGGCCAAAAGGTGACCTTTTCTTCTCCCCAATAATTATTTTTCTTCACTTCTCCAATCGGACATGTTTGGGGACACTCTACTTAAATAGTCCTTGTTCATGTGAATACCCTCCGAATAAGGTGTTAAGTTTGGGGTACAGTACCCTGTGACTTTTCATTTGCATCATACCTAAATTTATCTTCTGTTTGTCCACCAGGGACTTTCTATTTGTGTCATGAACAGACTTGTCTTCTGATTGCCACTCAGGGGCTCTCTACCTTACCTGATGTTCCATGACTGTGAACTTCACTTCCTAATATCAAAACACCCCAATCAGGCTCCACCTTGAGATCAAAAACTTACAGGAGGGTTGTACTCCATTTCATGCCAAAGAAATAAAACGTCCATAGCAATATTCCAAAAAAGAAATAGCAATGTATACAGTTAGCATATATCTTTTACCTTGAATCTAATTTCTGTTGTCGAAGAAATTCTTCCTATTCAAAATTCACAGGGCAATATTTTACTTTTTTATATATTTAAATTGTGATTGCCAATTGTGGGATTTTGGCTATCCTAGCATATAAAACCTTATCAATTTATACAAAGTAAGCCACTCTAAACATTTATAATACCATCCACACCTTTGCCTAACATAAACAGAACTGCTGTTTCTATACTGTGTTTACTTTGCAAATGACTTACTGCAGCTTTCTCTGTTGTCAGAAATTCCGACCGTGTGTATGCTTCATCAGACATTTGCTGTCAGAATTTCCGACAACTGTTTGAGAGCTGGCTCTCAAATTTTCCAATAACAAGACTTGTCGGAAATTCCGAGCGTGTGTACACAATTGCGACGCACAAAAGTCCACGCATGCTCGGAATTACGTAGAAGAGCAGCACTGGCTATTGACCTTAATTTTTCTGGGCTCGTCGTACTTGTAAGTCACCGTTTTGACGTTTGGAACTTCCAACATTTGTGTGACCGTGTGTATGCAAGACAAGTTTTAGCCAACATCCTTCGAGGAAAAAAATCCTTGGTTTTGTTGACAAAATGTCCAATTGTCTGTACATGGCATTAGCCTGGTCAGTTGTCTTGTGTACAAGCTGAATACTATAATGTAAGGAAAGGCACCGCTATACTGGGCAGGGATCTTTTTGCTGCACTAACTCTTCAAATAGATGGTTTATCAAAACGGCATCTGTTGCCTCTATGCTACCGGATTTTAGTTTTACCACTTGGCCAAACCTCATTGGGCAGTGCAAAGAAATGTAAGCACAATGTAAACTAATATCAGATCTAAAATCAGTGTGTCAGAATTTCAAATGCTTATCTTTCTCTGTAAAAGTTTTTCCCAAGAATATACATAAGTAAGCTTGTCTTGCATTCCTAGTACAAGTACCTATACATGACATTCTACAAAGTAAATGCCCAAACTCAAAAATTAAATTCAACCCTGTTCTATGAACTTACTACATTATTAGCCATGATTTGTCCTTACTTGATGGCTGTCATTTATTGTTAGTGGATCTTATCACTTACCAGTGCCAAATTCACAAAGAAGTTATACGAACAAAGCCAAGCTTCCGAGAACTATACTGGTGGCTAGGCATGGATGCCCGAGTACTAACTGTGATTTTCCCCAGTGGGGACATCTGCACTGATAATCAATGCAATGATTATGTCTCTCAGTATCCATCAGTGCAACCTATCAGTTTGCTTAGTGCAGCCTCATCAGCGCCCGTCAGCGCAGCCTCAAAAATTACTTATTTACAAAATTTTGTAACAGAAATGAAGAAAAACTTTATTTTTTTCAAAATATTCTCTTTTTTTTCGTTTGTTTAGTAAAAAGTAATAAAACCCAGTGGTGATTAAATACCACCAATAGAAAGCTTTATCTGACTCAAAAAAAATTTTTTGTCAGGGTACAGCATTCCATGACCACATAAATGTCATTCAAAGTGCGACATGGCTGAAAGCTAAAAATGGGCCTGGGCAGGAATGGGGTAAAAGTGCCCGGTATTGAAGTGATTAAAGGCTAAAGTCATCTTAACCACTTCCCACTGGAAGGCTGTCGTATGACATCCTTAGGTTGAAGTGGTGATATCTGGATGGTGCCTGCAGCTACAGCTACAGGCATCATTCAGCTAGCGGTTCCCTCTCTTGTAAAAGCCATCCTAGTGGCTGATTATCCCCTGGATGGCAGCAGGAGAGGACACCCCCCCCCCACAGCACCTCTCTGGGCTCTCCCATGCAATCGGGGACACGAGTCGCTTCAAGCGGCGGGTTACCATAGACCTGGCCAGGCATCACTGCCTGTGAAGCGGAGATCGATGTCTGTGTGTGTTTTGTTTTTCTTTTTTTTACCATGATTTCCAGTATAGTAGAAATATCTGGGGTCTTATTGAATCCACATGTCTCAATAAAGAGGACCTGCCATGCCTTATTCCTATTGCAAAGGATGTTTATATTTCTTGTTATAGGAATAAAAGTGATTAAAAAAATTAGAGACAGTGTAAAAAATGAATAAATAAAATTAAAAGCACCCCGCCTCCTAGTGCTCTTATGCAGAAGCAAATGCATACGTAAGACACGCCCACATATGTAACTGACGTGCGCACCACACACAAGTGATGCATCGCCATGAGAGCAATAATTGTAGCACTAGAACTCCTCTAACTTTAAACTGGTAACCTGTAAAATATTTTTAAATGCTGTCTATAGAAATTTGTAAGTACCGTAGTTTCGTGCCATTCCTCAAGTGTGCACAATTCTAAAGCGTAACTTGTTCAGTATCTATTTACTTGGCGTAAGATCATATTTTATATTTTACCAAACAAATGGGTTATATGGTGGGTATAAAAGCTCTACACACCCCTGTTAAAATGTCAGGTTTCTGTGATGTAAAAAAATGAGACAAAGATAAATCATTTCAGAATGTTTTCCACCTTTAATCTAACCTATAAACTGTACAACTCGTTGAACAATAAACTGATTTTTTTTTTTTTAGGTGGAACGAAATAAAAATAAAATATGGTTGCATTAGTGTGCCCACCCTTAAACGAATACTTTGTTGAAGCTTTTTTTGATTTTATTACAGCACTCAGTCTTTTTGGGTATGAGTCTGTCACCATGACACATCTTGACTTGTTAATATTTGCTCACTTGGCAAAAACACTCTACATCTGAAAAACTGTGAGGGCATCTCCTGTGCACAGCCCTCCTCAGATCACCCCACAGACTTTAAATCAGATTTAGGTCTGGGCTCTGGCTGGGCCATTCTTAGCCCCTGTACACACGGTCGGAGATTTCGACAACCAAATCCGTCGGATCTTGTCCGAAACTGTTGCATACACACGGTCGGACTAAGTTGTCGAAAAATCCGATCATTCAGAACGTGATGTCGTAATTTCTTTACGATGGGACTATGTTCAGGCTAGTAGCCAATAGCTTTGATGTAGGAATTTGATCTGAGCAGGCGTGGCACTTGGTCCGATCAAAATTCTCTACACATGATCGGAGTATGTCCGATCGAACCAGTTGGTCGGAAAATATTTCCAACAAGTTGGAAAATTGGGTCCGACGGAATCAGTCCGATGCATACCACACACAGTCGGATTATCCGACAACGCGGTCAGATAGGACACATTCCGACGGATTCTCCGACCGTGTGTACAAGGGCTAAAAGGTTCTTCTTCTGGTGAAGCCATTCCTTTGTTGATTTGGATGTATGCTTTGGGTAGTTGTCATGCTGAAAGATGAAGTTCTTCTTCATTTTCAGCTTTCTAGCAGAAGCCTGAAGGTTTTGTGCCAATATTGACTGGTATTTGGAGCTGTTCATAATTCCCTCTACCTTGTCTAAGGCCCCTGTTCCAGCTGAAGAAAAACAGCCCCAAACCATGATGCTGCCACCACCATGCTTCACTGTGGGTATTGTGTTCTTTTGGCGATATGCAATGTTGAAAGAAATATGCAGCGCTACCCCACTTACTCATACACTACAATATTAAATAAATAAAAAATGAAAAAAAAAAAAAATATATATATATATATATATATATATATATATATATATATATTAAACCTATGTGCAAAAATGAATGTGCAAATCAGCAAAATTATATAAAAAGACACACATAAAATAATCCTGTGCAATAAGATGCAATCAAAGTGCAAAATGCAATATAATGTGACATAAATTAAGGTGCAAATAAGTCCATAAACCACACAAATGATCAATGCAGCGCGACCTCCAATTAGCAGCAGTGTTCATAAAAAAGTGCAAACAGTTCATAGACCACACAGCCGAACAGTGCAGTGCAGACTCCAATCTATATAATGTGATCCTATGGCAAATCCATGCAGTGAAATACAGGCTTTAGCAGCTCCAGATAATGTGACAGTCTACCATTGATTCAGTGCTAAACTTTGCACCACCTGTTTCCCCCAGCCCCTCACCTCCAATGGAGACCATCAATGGCCAAATCAAACGTAATACAGGTGACCCGCTGACTTTTCCTTCTCTCCTCGTATTACCAGCCCCTTAATGTAGATAATTCGCCAACCATACACCGGATGATAAAAGAGACAAGAGGGGGGACTCCCATGTGTAGAACGTAATGCCCAATACTTTATTAAAACAATATCCACACTTACAGTTCGTAGTAACACTCGCAAATAGATAAACAAGGAAACTTCCGGTCTCGGCCGCGACCGGAAGTGACGATCGTGACACCTGGCTCCTCCCTGACGTGTTGCGTCACATTCACATGACTTTTTCAAAGGGCAGATGTGCAATGTTTTTGCACCAAACATGTTTTGGAATTATGGCCAAAAAGTTCAACCTTGGTTTCATCAGACTATAACACGTTTTCCCACATGCTTTTGGGAGACTTCAGATGTGTTTTTGCAAAATTAGCTGGTCTTGGATGTTTTTCTTCATAAGAAAAGACTTCAAACTGGCCACTCTACCCCATATCCCAAACATATGAAGAATACAGGAGATTGTTGTCACATGTACCACACAGCCAATACTTGCAGATATTCCTGCAGCTCCTTTAATGTTGCTGTAGGCCTCTTGGCACTCTCACTGACCAGTTTTCTTCTTGTCTTTTCATCAATTTTGGAGGGACTTGGTAATGTCACTGTTGTGCCATATTTTCTCCACTTGATGACTGTCTTCACTGTGTTCCATGGTATATCTAATGCCTTGGAAATTATTTTGTACCCTTCTCCTGACTGATGTATTTTAACAATGTGATCCCTCTGATGCTTTTGAAGCTCTCTGCGGACCATGGCTTTTGCAGTAGGATGCGACTAAGAAAATATCAGAAAAGATCTAGAATAGCTGAACTTTATTTGGGGTTAATCAGAGGCACTTTAAATGATGGCAGGTGTGTACTGACTCCTATTTAACATGAGTTTGAATGTGATTGCTTAATTCTGAACACAGCTACATCCCCAGTTATAAGAGGGTGTACAGACTTATACAACCACATTATTATTATTATTTTTTTATCCCCCCCCCAAAAAAGATTTCAGTTTGTTTTTCAATTGAGTTGTACAGTTTATAGGTCACATTAAAGGTGGAAAAAGTTCTGAAATGATTTATCTATTGTCTTTGTCAAATTTTTATACATCACAGGAACCTGACATTTCAACAGGGGTGTGTAGACTTTTTATATCCATTGTATATTGTGTTTTTTGCATTTAAATTCATTAAAGTGTATTTTTTTCCAAAAACATTGCTTTGAAAAAATGCTGCGCAAATACCATGTGACATAAAAAATTGCAACAACTGTCATTTTATTCTCTAGGGTCTCAGGTAAAAAAAAATATATATATATATATATATAATGTTTGAGGGTTCTGAGTAATTTTTTTTATCAAAAAAAAAATTATGATTTTTACATGTAGGAGAGAAATACCAAAATTGACCTGGATGAGAAGTGGTTAACCACCTCAATACTTGCATCTTCTTTAATTTCCAGAAAAATGTGTCAAAAAACAAGATCATGTTGAAGTGTCTACTTTCCATAAAGGGGTCATGAAAAGAAAGCTATGTCTGTCTCTTTATTTCCAAAAATTATATAAAATGTATTTGGGTACCCAACTGCATGATCAAGTAATGTTCGGTCAAAATAAAATCATTACATATTTATTTATCCTTCGTTTAAACACCATTGAGACAATACAATTATAAAAACATCAATGCTGCTTTGCAACTGACTGAGTGTTTACTGGGTGGTACTCCCAAAACCATTCTTTTCTGCAGAACAGAAGAAATCCTAGTTGAAGCTTGATTCGATGGGATGGGAATACAAAGTGTTTTGAATTTCACAGTTAACTTCTTCCTCTGGGAAATTGTGCCACCCTATAAGGTGGAAAAACTAAAAATAATATACAGTTGACAAAAAATGTTCTTGCAATGCATTTATGTTCCAATACTGTACTTACAATTATGTTACCACCCTTTGCTCTCCAAATTGTCAATGCCCCATCTTGTCTCTCCAGTGGCAATACACCCACATGCAAGGACCGTATTCACCCAAAGAAAAGCCAGTACTAAATATAATAGTGATGACCCAGAGGACCTTACAGCGAAAAACAAGAAGAAAAGGAAAAAAAAACTTTTGCTGACTTTTTTCTAGCCTTTTAAATGGAATTTACTAACATCATCCAGCTATGTGGTGTATAAGAAAGCATTACTGTGTCAGAAACCATGAATCAGACCGAGACAGAAGTACCATTAAATCGCACCTGTTTTATTAATAAAAAATAAAAAGGTAAATAGAGTAAGCATAGTCAAAGCATATCCAGAGTCCAGTAACCGGATCGAGTAGTCAGCCAGTCCAGAGTTCAATAACCAGATCGGGTAATCAGCCAGGCCAGAAGTCAGGGATCCAAGTGGAGCAACAGCAAGCAGGATAAGGAGCCAGAAGGGATGTCAGCAAGCCAGTCTTTAAACAGAACCGCAGGAGATGGTTTCTTGTAATGTGACCAAGGTGAAGGCAGAGATGAAGTGAGCTGGACAGCTTTAAGTAGGCAGGTCGAGCAGGATCAGAAACAGCTGGGTAACTGTGGAGAGAGATGAGAGCTGGAAATTAGCTGACAGCTGAGCAGCCAGCCCAGAGAAGGAAGGGCTAAGCCAGCCCTGACATACTGTCTACAAACACCTCCATCTGTGATTTCATGACCTAAAAGCCAGAATCATCTGCATGTCTCCAACATAGAAGTAAGGCTGCCTAGGCTTACCCAAACTGCCATCCCTCAAAACTCAGGGCAATGTAAAGACAATAGAGCTCCAAAGTTGAAAGAACAACTTGCAGAAGAAAATCTGTCCCACGGCCACTCTGAGGTATGTCTTTCCACAGTCCTATCAGCCAAGGAACCTCTTCCAAAAAGCAGCACATTTCTGCCATCTCTGGCTTCTTATAGCAGAATGTAGCCAAACCACTTAACAAACAACAGTGGAGTAAACTCTCTTCCTCCCTCCATGAGAGGAGAGAAAAAGAGGGCAGTATTCTCTCGGTCTCCGGCGTTCAGAACTGGTGCGCAAGCATCATGGCGTCACTTCCAGTTCCAGCTATGTGATTCTGGAAGTTCAGAGGATGCCATCTTCCGATTGCTGATGACACCTATTACTGCAATGCCATCTGCCTATACTGGTCGGAGGTCCAGAACCATCCAGGGAGGCAGTGTAAATGCCCCACAGATTCTGCCCCAAATCTGTCAGAGGAAGCAAATTCCCAAGCACAAACGCAGGGCATGAGGCCTCCATATATGAATTAAGAGGGGCTCCCCATGTAGGGTATGTTGTGTGCCTCCTCTCTAGGAATAAAAGAGGGGAAGTTTAGACATCAGAGAGCAAAGGTTTACATAAAATACAAATACATAAACATAACTATAATAAAAAAAAAAAAGAAAATACTTAATCAATTTCCCCTTTCTATTGGAGTATATATTATTTTAATATCAGTCATTTTAATGCTGAAAATTAAAACTTTTATGGAGAAAAAAGGGGAAAATAAATTGGGGTACTATACCAACATATAGCTTCAGTCAGGGTTACAGAACCTTAACTGTCACCATGCTCACGATTTTGGCCATGTTAAATTCCTTAAGTGTTTCATATAGTTAGTCCATGTTTCCAGAGCTAAAGCCTTCCAAGAAAGGTGTGTAACTCTCCTTTTTGTTTAGAACGGGGGGGGGGGGGGGGGGGCACTGTCTCTTTTACATAGTTAATCCAGCACATTTTGCACTGTAACGAGTTATTGATCCAGTCCCCTTCTCTTCTTTATTCATAGTGAAGAATACATTTAAACTGTTCTCATTCATCTTTTTCAAAATAACTAACTGGTACATCCCAAACAAAAAAGTATCATCAATATATCTATGCCACCTCATAATGTGGCTAGTGTATATTGACAAATCTTCATCCAAGAGGAATTGCTCCCACTCCCCCAGGTACAAATTGGTGTAGGATGGGGCACAGCATGTCCCCATTGCTACACCTTGTACCTGGAGGTGGTGGGAGCCTTGAAAAAGAAACATTATGGTGTGAAATAAAATCTAGCACTTGTCAAACAAACTCTTTAAACCTTCACTTGGAGATACTTTGTTGTAACACTTGTCTAATAGCCTTAATTCCCTTGGTATGTGGAATACTGTTATAAAGAGATTCCACATCCACCGTGACTAATAATGCACTTTTTAGGCCCTTTACTATCCTATAATTGCAGATTGATGGAAGAAGAAAAATCATTTTTTTCCAGTCACTTTTACTTTATAGTGTATGGTAAATATATTTATGAATTTTATTCACTTATGAATTTGTCACTATCATGAGATTGATTATATGACTATATATATATATATATATATATATATATATATATATATATATATATATATATATATACAGTATCTTGTATTTTTCTAAATATTTTATTATATCTTGTCATGTGACAACACCGAAGAAATGACACTTTGCTACAATGTAAATTAGTGAGTGTACAGCTTGTATAACAGTGTAAATTTGCTGTCCCCTTTAAAATAACTCCACACACAGCCATTAATGTCTAAACTGCTGGCAAAAAAAGTGAGTACACCCCAAGTGAAAATGTCCAAATTGGGCCCAAAGTATCAATATTTTGTGTGGCCACCATTCTTTTCCAGCACTGCCTTAACCCTCTTGAACATGGAGTTCACCAGAGCTTTACAGGTTGCCACTTCTACTCCTCCATGATGCCATCATGGAGCTGGTGGATGTTAGAGACCTTGCGCTCCTCCACCTTCTGTTTGAGGATGCCTCACAGATGCTCAATAGGGTTTAGGTCTGGAGACATGCTTGGCCAGTCCATCACCTTTACCCTCAGCTTCTTTAGCAAGGCAGTGGTCGTCTTGGAGGTGTGTTTGGGGTTTTTATCATGTTGGAATACTGCCCTGCGGCCCAGTCTCTGAAGGGAGGGGGTTGTGCTCTGCTTCAGTATGTCACAGTACGTGTTGGCATTCATAGTTCACTCAATAAACTGTAGCTCCCCAGTGTCGGCAGCACTCCTGTAGCCTCAGACCATGACAGTCCCACTACCATGCTTGACTGTAGGCAAGACACACTTGTCTTTGTACTCCTCACTTGGTTGCTGCCACACACTCGACACCATCTGAACCATCTTTGTGTCATCAGATCACAGTACATAGTTCCAGTAATCCAGGCTTTCTTGTGCATCATCTTTAGAAGAGGCTTCCTTCTGGCATGACAGCCATGCAGACCAATTTGATGCAGTGTGCGGCGTGTGGTCTGAGCACTGACAGGCTGACCCCCCACCCCTTCAACCTCTGCAGCAATGCTGGCAGCACTCATACATCTATTTCCCAAAGACAACCTCTAGATATGACGATGAGCACAAGCACTCAACTTCTTTGGTTGAACATGGCAAGGCTTGTTCTGTGTGGAACCTGTCCTGTTAAACCGCTGTATGGTCTTGGCCACATTGCTGCAGCTCAGTTTCAGGGTCTTGGCAATCTCCTTATAGCCTAGACCAGGCATATCCAAAGTCCGGCCCGCGTTCCGGTTTTCAACGGCCCGCCTGGTCTTTCTCAATTTATTGTGCTGCAGGATCAGGGCTGTCAGAGCAGCACTGTGAGAAGCTACGTGAGCTTTAAAAGTGAAAGTAAAGTGCAGAGGAGTGTGCTGTGCTCTCTGCTTCCCCCTACATTGCAGTACCCGGCTGGATGAGGAAGCTGCAAAGGTACTGTACTACAAGCTAGATTAGTGTTAAAAAGGGCTTTATTCATGTGTGTGTGTGTGTGTGTGTGTGTGTGTGCACATGTGTGTGTGTGTGTGCACATGTGTCTGTGTGTGTGTGCACATGTGTCTGTTTGTGTGTGTGTGCACATGTGTCTGTGTGCACATGTCTGTGTGCACATGTGTCTGTGTGTGTGTGCACATGTGTCTGTATGTGTGTGTGTGTGTGTGTGCACATGTGTCTGTGTGTGTGCACACATGTGTCTGTATGTATGTGTGTGTGTGTGTGTGCATATGTGTCAGTATGTATGTCTGTGTGTGTGCATGTATGTGTATGTGTGTGTCTGTATGTGTGTGTCTGTACGTGTGTGTGCACATGTGTCTGTATATCTGTATGTGTGTGCATGTGTGTCTGTATCTGTGTGTGCGCACGTGTCTGTATGTATGTCTGTATGTGTCTGTAAGTATGTGTATGCATGTGTCTGTATGTATGTCTGTATGTGTGTGTGTGTATGTATGTGTGTGGGCACATGTGTCTGTATGTATGTCTGTATGTGTGTGCATGTATGTCTGTATGTGTGTGCGGCATGCATTTGTCTGTATGTGTGCCTGCATGTGTGTGCTTGTGTCTGTGTGTATGTTACTTTTAATCCGGACCCCCCCCCCCCATTCTTATACCATCAAAACTGCTTTTGTAGGGCTTGTGTGTGATATTAGCCAGGACTGCTGCACAGATCTCTTTTTAGAGGCATTTGAATGGCGGTAAAGATCCATTATGTTGCCTCCTCACCACCTGTTTTAGGCCCGTAAATGCAACATCTGTGTGGCTGCATACTGTGTGTAGGGAAGCCCATTAATTTCAATGGACTTCCCTACTCACAAAAATGCAGGGAAAGAAGTTCCCGAGCTTTTTTGTTTTTTTATTGCACTGTACCAAAAGCACCCTACATTTTCCAATGTGTGGGGTACCATTAAGAATTAACGGTGCCCCCTAAAGTGCAGAGCATTCGTCTGTGTGTTGGGAACGAGTGCGACAAAGGCAAGAGAACTCTTGTTGGGCCATGTATTAGTGCTCGGATGGACACACTTAGACCGAATTTTTAATGGTTCAAAGAATGTCAGGCAAAATGGTCGGCCCTCGTGCATGTTCACTTCATCAAATCTGGCCCTCTTTGAAAAAAGTTTGGACACCCCTGGCCTAGACCATCTTTATGTAGAGCATCAATTATTTCAGATCCCCGGAGAGTTATTTGTCATGAGGTGCCATGTTGAACTTCCAGTGACCAGTAAGAGAGTGAGAGCAATAACACCAAGTTTAACACACCTGCTCCCCATTCACACCTGTGACCTTGTAACACTAACGAGTCACATGACACCCGGCAGGGAAAATGTCTAATTGGGCCCAATTTGGACATTTTTACTTAGGGGTGTACTCACTTTTGTTGCCAGTGGTTTAAACATTAATGGCGGTGTGTTGCATTATTTTGAGGGGACAGCAAATTTACACTGTTATACAAGCTGTACTACTTTTCATTGTAGCAAAGTGTAATTTCTTCAGTGTTGTTGCATGAAAAGTTATAAAATAGTTACAAAATGTGAGGGGTGTACTCACTTTTGTGAGATACTGTGTGTGTATAATATATATATATATATATATATATATATTATAACATTTTACACCGATGGATTTAGTTTGATTAGGAATTTGTATGAGTAGAAAAGGGGTTCTGAATGAGTATCAAACTAGGGAGCTTTTCTTGTCCAGTCGTACATCATTGCGTTCTAAACGAACTGACTTTGGTGTGATCGTGTTTAGGCAAGTCCGTTTCAGTGGAACTCCATCAGAAAGACTGCTAGAGTTTTATTCTGACGAAAAGTCCGGTCGTGTGTACGCGGCATAAGAATGTTAAATCATAAATATTTATATGCAAAGAAGGCAAAATTACTTACACTTTGATTTAATAAAACAAGAAGACAGATCAAGACTAAATAGCCCCAAGAACTCCTTTTTAAATCATGAAATGATACAAACTGTCGGTAGTAGGTTCCCTTGGTCCAGTTTTATTGTTTTGACAATCAAAAGCTGTTTGAAAGTGTCACTAAGTTGCTTATTTGTTGGCCAACATTAGAGAACAGCGGATTTGAATTTCTCAGATAAATATTGTGTTTCTTTCAAGCCCATAACCTCCAGGATATCAAATTTTTTAAGCAAAAGCTCCAGTAAAGCTTATTACAGGTTTCATAGAACAGCTGCTAATGTTTCTAAAGCACATTACAAATTATGAAACCCTTTGATAAGCATTAGAAATTTGATGACATGACTTGTGCTGGAGAACATGGTTATTGCAGATGTCTTGTCTGTTCACTGAAAATTAACACAAGAAACTCATTATCTGCTGCACTGGAATTGTCTACACATTTGTAAATGGATTATTGCATAGTATATAGCTAAAATATTTTTTAACTGCAAAATCTGTGTCCACATTAATATCTAGCAAAATTTTAAAACCATCCATTTTATTGTCACTTTTAAATTACTGCTCTTTGCTGGTGGAACATGGAATACATTAAAACCTGTGAAATATTAATGAAGGCTCATCTCTTTCTTTTTCCAATACAGGAAAGCCAGAACGTTCTCTTTAGCACATCTTATATCATTGGAAGTTTTGGTCTTTTACTGTAAAATGGATTAGCTTTTTCTTCTGTTAAACTTTTTCATAAAACCTTTGTCATTGGAACAGGGGTTAAGGGAGAACCTCTCCAGTAGGTACACATACAGTAAGAGAGAGATCCCTATGGGGGGTATGTAGATATATAGTTGGGATAGGTTTGCAATTTTTTTGATGTTTTTGGAAACCTAGAAAAGTGATGTCAGAAAAACGAGTCTGGAAGTCTATTCCAAGGATTGACTACTCTTTCAGTAAAATAATACTTTCATTTAGTCAAATAATCTTTGTGGTTCCAAGTCTAGACTGAGAAGCTCCCAGTAAAACCTAAGGTCCATGATACATAAGGCCTCAGGTTACTGAGTGCACACAATTACAACTGCCAAGAGGGCAGACACTCCTCCACAAAGCCAGCACCCTTTATTGACCTGAACAGGTTGTAATGTCCACACCACCAGGTATTGGCTATATTGTTACCTTCCTACAGAGAATAAATTGCTAGTACAACACTTATTGCAGCAGCCTAAACCATTACCCTACCGCTGTATGTAGTTCCTTGGTAAACTGAGCTTTTCTTACTCGTGCTAGTTGTTCCCACTGAACACATGACAGAGGCAGTAAAAAAAAATTAACTAACATCCTTTGCATAGTTTAGCACATAAACAAGCGTTCAATTTCATCCATAGTTCTTTTACAAAAACATGGTGGAATATTAAATGTACATCAGATATGGTTTATCACAGCATCAGGTGTTACAGGAAGGGTGCTGCAGTACTCACAATACTGTTCTGCACTTATCCTGCAATCATTTTCCACTTCATTCCTATATAACGTCCGGCTGGGCTTCAGCTTTTTGCCATAGGGGAAAACATATGTGCACAATCTTTTACCTACATCCTTCTGTTCAACCTCTTTACTTATCATCCCCCTTCCTTAAATACCCTCCTGCCTACCAAAGTATTTGACAGGGACCATGCCACAAATTGCAGGAAATCCTAGCTAACAAGGTACTCCACCCTTCTACAATATTATATTACAAAGTCATGGTAGCAATTCTCAACTCTATATAATTTTCAAAGTGATACTAAAGGTAAAAAACTCAACTAACAAAGATACTATGCTTACCTACTCTACAATGGTTTTGCACAGAGCAGTATTGATCCTCCTCTCCTGGGGTCCCCCGCTGGCGCTCTTGTCTCCTCCCCCCTGTTGAGTGCCCACATAACAAGCAGCTTGTTATGGGGGCCTTAGTGCACGCTAACGTGCTCTATATGTCCATAAGACGCACAAAACAGTGTCTGGCCCAGCCCTCACTTCCTCTTCGCTGACAGCAACAGGAGCCAATGTCTCTGGGCCAATGAGAAGACAGTAAGCCAGGGGAGAAGCTGCTCTGGTGCATATCACTAGATCGAGATTAGGCTCAGGTAAGTATTGGGGTGGGGGGTAGCTTACTAAAGGTTTTTTTTTTTACCTTCACGCATAGAATGCGTGAAGATAAAAAAACGTCCGCCGTTAGAACCACTTTAACTAATATGGAGTTTACTGCTTTAAATAAAAAAATATATAATGTGCCAGTGTGAAAGTTCTTTCATAATAAATCCTCATTTAGGTAAATATGGGAACAATTTAGCCTAGGGTTACAGCTGTAGATTTGTTTTAACTTTGAGAGTATAATTCAAAAACGAACAAAGATTATTTTGTTCCTTTCAGTGGGAATGCAGAGAATGTGTACAGCAATTTCCTTAATGAAGACTGTTAAGAAGAGTTTAAGTTGCTGTGAAAAGCAGCATATATTGTTCATTTCCATTCAGTAACATGAACAATTTGTCCTGCTGAAATCAGGGGGAGATTAAAGTACTACATAATTTCAGTTGGCCACTAAGCCTACAATAAATGTGAAGTTTGTAAAGCTAAGATTTAAAATGTTAAAATATAATTTAAGGTCTTTGCAATTGTACTAATACTTGTAACTGATAAAGAAATGTTTTGTCCAAATGGAAAAGCACATCATACTCAGGCTTTTTGTATCTTTACTTAGTGTGTGATGGAAAAAATATATAAAGCAGTGAATGGCGCCCTGTGAGATAAGTGAACAATAATGATATAAGCGGCCCCTTTAAACGTGAATGAATCACCAAACGATGCAAAAAAATATATTAAAGGATGAGGTGCTAGTCATGTGAATCAAATTATTACAAATACACAATAAAAAGCAAGCTAAAAGTCTATAATGATGAATCCCAACACCAATTAGTGATGCTCAAATTAGTTTTCTAGTTCTTCACCACGAGTGCTCAATAGATGGTCACTCATCAGAAAATTTTGACCCCTTTTTACAGGAAGGTCAAATAGCACTTCTGGAATAACAAAATATTCCACTAACTTCCTAAAGACGCCAATACGACAAAACATATTGGAGCAGAGGAGCAGCCATTCCAGGTCCTCACCCCACATCCAATCTAGGCTCAGTCCTTATGAGAGATGTGGGCTCCAAGCTATCCCTCTAGGACTAGCCGACTTGCATATGATTACACCTGGTGCCCGGTTTGGCACTGTAACATGTGAGTTTAATCACCATTTGTTGTCATATATTTTTATCCATTTAAATGACTCCACAAGAGACAGAGAAAGGTCTCATAGTGTAGTAATTTTTACTATCCTAGTTTCATCTTGAGGGGCCAGTGGAGCGGAACTTTGCTGTTAGTGGAATCTGTTGTTATTCCAGAAGCGCTGTAAAAAGGGTCAAAATTTTCTGGTGAATGACCATCCATCTATTGAGCGCTCATGGTGAAGAACTAGAAAACTAATTTGAGTATCAATACTTGATGTTGTCTTGGGATTCATCATAATGATCCCTTAACTGCCTTCACTACTGAAGCCACATGTTTAGTGAACCAAGCACTTAAAGACAATGTCATCACCAAACATGAAGCATCCTTCTTATTCAAAAAAAATACCACCATATACCATACTTCTACCATCTACCCAAAGTACGCAAATGCACTACCCATCCCCCAGGGAGGTCCATAGTGGCCTCGATGCACAACATCATAAGCATTTTGTCCCAATATGTAGATCACTTCCTGCAACTCTTTCCAACTTACAATCCCACATCAAGAATGGAATACATCTACTTGAACTACTAGACCCATACCAATGGGAGCCAAACTATACCTGGCCCTCTTTAGATGTCCAATCCCTATATACATCCATTCCCCACAATGTCGGCATGCAGGCCCTACAAAACTTCCCGATACAGGATTCATCCATCCACCCCAACCAAGTAAAATTCATGCGCGGCACTGCCACGTGGACACATTTTTCATCCTATTATGCCAACTTGACCATGTGCCTTGGGAAGCACATCATATATGGGCCAATAACCCTTTCATGCCCAAGATCGCCTTTTATGGTCGCTACATCCATAACATCATTATCATCTGGGATGGAGACACTAATCACATTGAACATTTTGTCTCCCACTGCAATAACAACAACATGGGCTTATCTTTCACCTCCCTACACGCAGCACACGCTTAGCATTTCTATACCTTGATTTATATCATGAAAATGGCCATATTTACTTTCAAAGTATTTTATTTTCATAGAACATAATACAGAGAAACCGAAACAACATGCTTAACAAGTATAACTTGAAAAACAACATTATGATGATAAAAGTTATGTCGACCTCCTTGATTGCTGGAGTGTGAAGGGTACTTGTAAAAAAAATCATGAACTGAAACAGCTCTACAGGAAATGAGCTAGCATCCCTTCGTCATATGGGTGGGGGTACGACCAAAAGGAACCGCCAAGATCAAGGCAGTATTACACTTTGTCAGATATGGAGAATCACAAACCCCGGGTTGAGCCCAACCCAAGCCGAACAGAGGAGGAGCCCTTATCCCTGCGCCCCTCTAGGGATCACACTGCGCCAGGAGAGGGCCCCTCTCACATAGAGCGGAAGCTCCCGGCCACTCCCCCCAATTACCTGAGACCAACTACGAAGTATTGCTTTAGAGGTTGATCAGTAACCCTGAGAGAGTGAGGGGATAGACCCCCAGAGAATCAGGAAGGAGAAAGAAAGGATAGAAGAGGAAAGAGAGAGAGAGTAAGGGGAGTCGTTAGGTTCTCAGTGATCAATGTTGGTTTAGCGTTTGGGCCAGGGAGATCCCCAGAATAATGGAGATACCCACAAATTGGGCCAAGGGTTCCCAGGTCCGCTCAAATTTTTGTGTGGAATCATTGAGGGAACTTTCTAGTTTTTCCTGGGTCATAATCCAGGAGATTTTCCTTATAGCTAGCCTATTTGAGACCGTAGGTTGCTTCCATGCTTTAGCCAGGGTCATTTTCGCCCCTAAAAAAATAAAGTGGATCAATTTACGTTTATGTTTGGGGATGTGAGGGAGGTGGGCATTCACTAAGGCAATTTCTGGTAGCCTAGAGAGCTCGCATCCAGTCACTTTTTTGATGATGTTGAATAGTTTCTTCCAATAATGTCTAACTCTGGGACACTCCCACCATACATGTGCGATTGTGCCTATCAGTTGGCAACCCCTGAAGCACAGAGGATAAGCCGTCAGGAAAATCTTCGCTAGTCTTGCGGGGGTCAAATACCACCTGGATATTATTTTTATATTAGCTTCCATTAGGGAGGTGTTTAAGATTCCTTTAAATGCTACAGATAGGGCAGACTGCCAAGACTCCAGACTCCACTTGATCTGCAGATCCTCCTCCCAAGCCAGCATGTAAGAGGACTTCCCCTGAGGTTGTGAGAGCGAAGCGTAGATGATTGAGATCCCTCTCCTTTGCTCCATGGCTTGACCACACCAGAGTTCGTAGCTAGAAAAACGTGGGGGGTTTGATTTGTCCAGCCAAAGACCGTGTAGAAAGTGACTGATTTGGCCAAACCTGAACCTTTCCTTTGCGGTAGGTCTAGTTTACTAATGCAATGTGCAAGAGAGAGGGGCCCTTTGGTTGAAAAAAGTGTCCTATTCGGTACAGCCCTTTATCTAGCCACCATTGAAAGGCCTTTATATCTAGCTCTGGAGGGAATTTTGGATTCCGGAAAATGTGGGACAGAGGAATTAACTTTGAGGTGATGTTTGAGTTCAATTTTAATTTGTCCCATAACGAGAAGGTATGGGAGAGCGTGGGGGCTAAGATTGGGGGTCTGCTTTTTGGGGAGGTCCAAAGTAAAAAATCTAGAGTGTTGTGCGGGTCAGCTTGCCTTTCTATCTGTAGCCAGTCAGGTTTCTCCCCGTTAGAGTAGATCACTGAGAGCTGCGCCAATCTAGCAGCCTGGCAATATCTGTGCAAATGCGGGAAGCCGAGACCACCTTGTTTGCGCGGTAAGTAAAGGGTTTGTTGGGGAAATCTGTATCCTGAGCCTCCCCAGACAAATTTCAAGACTTTGCTTTGGAAAGATCTAAGGTGATCTGACCATATCGGGATGGGAAGAGCTCTGAAGAGGTATAATAGTCTTGGCATCAATGTCATCTTTACAGCGTTAATTTTACCCAGCCAGGAGATGTTTTGTGTGGACCAAAATTTAAGGTCTTGTTCTAACTTGTGAAACATGGGGGGGTAGTTTTTCACATAGAGGGATTAGAATTTGGGGGTGAGGTTTATGCCTAGGTATTTGATGGCATGATCGTTCCAATCGAAACAGAAGTTTAACTTGAGTAGATCCACCAGTGCTGGGGGAAGAGAGATGTTAAGGGCTTGGGATTTGGAGAAATTTACTTCCAGGCCAGATACTTTTGCAAATGAGGTCAAGGTATTACATAAGTTCGGGAGGGAGATAAGAGGGGAAGTGACAAAGAGTATCAAATCATCTGTGAACAGGCTGCATTTGTGTTCCTGAGGCCCACAGGTTACCCCTTTAATGTCTGGGTTTGTCCTGATTGCAATCGCTAGTGTCTCGATTGCTATGGCAAAGAGTAATGGGAATAAGGGGCAACCTTGCCTCGTGCCTCTAGCTATCTTGATGGGGGTGGAAAAGTATCCCTGTGATCTGATAACGGCTGTGGGTGTAGAGTATAGAGCTTTTATGATTCCCATAAAGCGTTCCCCGAACCCCCACCGTTCTAAGAGCGTAAAAAGGTATTGCCACGAGACTGAGTCGAACGCCTTTTGTATATCTAATGATAGCAACATGCCCTGTTGCTTGGGGCCCCCTGGCCAGTTAGATTGGAGTATAGAGACCACGTCTATGGTTCGTCTGGTTTGGTCAGGTCCCTGTCTGCCTGGAATGAAGCCGACCTGGTCTTTGTGGATATAAGAATGGATAAAGGAGTTTAACCTATTTGCAAGGATTTTAGTGAGGATTTTTAGGTCATTATTTATCAATGAGATTGGTCTGTAATTACCTACTTCTTCAGGATTTTTGTCGGGTTTCGGGAGTACAGTTATGAAAGCTGAATTTAAATCAGGGTTCAAAGGCGAGCCGTTCACCTTTTCGTTAAAAAAATGTTGTCATGTAGGGGGCTAGGGTCTCGGAAAAGGACTTCTAGTAAGGCACTTATAGTCCATCAGGTCCCGGGGCAGAGCCCTTCTTCAAGTTTTTAATGACCTCTAAGGTCTCTTCTACTGAGATCCGCTCTTCCATAATGGCTTTGAGAGGGTGGGGATGGGTAGAGTGTCTAGGAGTTGCGAAATAAGAATATTGGGTCCCTGTCGGTTGTCTTTGTACAGTTTGGTATAGAATTCCTGAAAAGCAGAGATGATTTTAGTGGGGTCCGAGGTTGTTATGTGATTATGTGTCCGAATTTTAGGGATAGTCCTAAGTCTTGTTTTAGGGGAAAGTTTATTAGCCAGCATCCTTCCTAGCTTGTCTTTATGCGAATAAAATTTGGCCCCGCTCCATCTCAATTGTTTCTCAGCACTTGCTGTCAGAGCAAGGTTTAGTTCAAGCCTGGCGGAGTCCAGTTGGGAAATGGGGATTCTGTGTGGGTCTATTTGTGTTGAGCCCTGAGAGCAGCGTATGTTTTTTCAAGCTTGCGAATGTCAGCCTCTCTTTCTCTTTTGATCTGTGATGCTATTTGGATGAATTTCCCCCTAATCGAAACTTTATGGGCTGCCCATAGGATTTCTGCCGAAACGCCCTCTGTTCTGTTAATTTCAAAGTATTCAAGAAGAGCTTTATTAATGTCTATCACCCTAGTGGGATCTGCTAAAATAGACTCGTTGAGTCTCCAGCGGAAATGCTTAGGTCTATGAAGCAAGTTATGCAGTGTGATAGTTACTATGGAATGGTCTGAGAGGGCTGTGTCTATGATTTTGGAGTTGTCAACATTGGGCAGATAGTGTGTGGGCAGTAGTATGTGGTCTATCCTGGCATAGGATTGGGGAGGGTTAGAATAGTGGGTGAAATCCCTTTTCGTCGGGTTGGCTTCGCGCCATGCATCAGCCATGAGTGTGGACCAATCTAGCAAATTTTAGGCTGGTGTTGGAGGGGCAGGTGAGCTTGCTTTTGGCTGGGTTTGATTTATCTTGGCCTTGGTCTAGGGCAACGCTAGAATCGCCCCCCAGGACTGGGATCCCTTCCAGGAGGGGATTGAGAGTGGCCATCATAGACTGTAAGAATTTGTGTTGCCCCTTATTAGGGGCGTAGTATGACACAAAGGAGTATACCTGGCCATCTATTGACCCTTTAACCAGGATGAATCTCCCTTTTGGGTCTTTGTAGTCCGCTTGCCAAATAAAATTGCACGATTTAGCGAATAAGTTTGCCACTCCTTTTGTTTTGTTCTCTGTTTTTGCTAGGTAAAACAGGGGGAAGTGGTAATGCAAGAAATTGGGGCTGTACCGACTAGGAAAGTGGGTTTCTTGAATCAGGACCACATCCAATTTGAGGGATTTTTTAACTGTTAAAAAGCTTTCTCCTTTTGATAGGGGAGTTTAGGCCCTGAGCGTTATGCGTAGCTATTCTGAGTGTGGAGCCTGGGTGGTCAGTCATGATAACGAAGAGAGGGGATGCTGTCTAGCCCCACTTCACATACCTCTAGAGAGTCCCGAGGGCCTGTCCTCCTATGATGGAAGCTCTTGAGCGGGCGCTTTGTGCTGGAAGCAACAACCTTGTGAACCTGTGGAGAGAGTAAATAGAAAGTGATCACTAAGAACCCTAGAGCTAGAGCAAGAGGAAGAGAGAAAAAACAGAGGTGAGTGAAGGGATATTTAGCTTAACCGCTTTCATTCTTTAAGAAGTTTGGTTTCCATTTTGTGTCTCTCTCTAACATCCACCTCACAAAATGTATGCTTAAGTTTTGCTAGTCTAGTTTCGTTTTCCATGTTACTGTTATCTTATTTAGTTGTTTCGTTTCTTGGAAAGCACATGATTTTGAGGAATTGCTAGTTTCACTTTTATTGTAGGCTGTACTTGTATATGATTGGATAATCTGTATGACACGTTCAAAGGGCGGTACTTTCTGAAAGCCCCCTTTAAATATTCACACCAAAGAATAAAGATTAGATTTGCTCGGAGAGACGTTTTGTGTCATTGTCTCAATGGGCTAATCTCCCAGGCCTGTGTGGGGATTGAACATCACACTTTGACAGACATGAAGGGGTTAAGAAATCACCTTTAGACAATCTACATTTCCTTCAGTTTGGGGGCTTGATTATAATATATGTCTATATGGTGAGTTGAATTGATATATGTATCTCTCACTGTGACATATATTCAGAAATCGTTCTTTGAACCTGTAATTTATGTGGAAGTTGTTTTCAGACCTCGTTGATAAGTTTAACTGCTCTGAGAAGCAGTAAAAAAGGCTGTTCTGAGTTAACAGTGATAAAGCCTTGGGTGGGCTTTAATGGACTCTGAGAAGTTCATTTAATAAGACTGCTTTAAGAAGCAGCACCTGTTCCCGTGTGAACAGGTAGAGAAGCCTTGGGTGGGCTTTAATGGACTCCGAGAAGTTCATTTAATAAGACTGCTTTATGAAGCAGCACTTGTTCCCGTGTGAACAAGGAGAAAGCTCTGGGGGGGGGCTTTCACGGACTCTGAGAAGTTCGTAGGAAAATTATTTATACAGTACTGTAATTATGAGAAAAAGTCTGCTAAAGTGTGACGGACAAAACCCAACTCTTTGCTTATCTTCCTATCGCCCGTAGAAGTTTATAAGATGATTTAACTGATGATTTAAAAGGCGACAGACGCATCTTGCGGTGAACTCCCGGCTCCTTTTTGTGATTGATGGAAGTTCCCCAACCGAAACGTAGAGCGATGCTACAGTATCCGGTGATGTATTTATGTTTTCTCTTAATGATTTACATATGAATGTTTTGACTCCAATGTATGAGATAGTGAGCATAGTAGCAGTGTTAATAACACTCTCTTAAGTTAATACATAAATTGGCATAGTCGGTAGTATACTCTGAGGCTAACTTTTGAACAAAACATGCTATTTGAATAATTCTTTTTGCTACTGACATCTCTTGCACAGGGGAAGTCAAGTGCAAAATTTGGACATTTGGCTTTTTGCCAACAGGGTTCAAGTGCGAATATCTCACTGACTGTAATAGATAGTGAGGAATTGTTTGCGGCATTGGTACTACAGCAATTGAAAGTACTGTTTGAACCTGTTGGCACTCTGCCAAAAAAATTGAAATATAAATAAAAATTGTTTGGTTATAAAAATAAGAAAAGTAATAAAGCACAAAGCTTGCTTGTGATCAGGGGAACCTGTGGCCATAAGGAGTGCTTATTGGCATTTTGCCAAGAAAAAAGTAAAGGAAATAAAAGTCAGAATGTTTAGAAAGAAAAATAAGGATGAAAATAAACATGCTGTGGAGATCCCCGGCTGGACCAAGGCTCCCTATAGCATCCTAGCCAAAACATTGTCCATGATGGGTTTAACAGAGACATGAGATGGTGGATTTAAGGGTTAAATCAACGTTTTCTATGCATGTACCATGCGCCCCCCTCCTCCCCCTTACATTCCACAACCAGATAAGAGTTTCATGAAAGACTTCATTACATGAGGACACACAGTAAATATCAGAGTGGGCTACAAGCACAATAACTGATTTCTGACAGCGAAGGATGCTGCAGGATGTTTTGACATCCTTAAGCAAACACCAGTGCAGACACATTAGCAAAATGGTTTCTCAGGAAATAAAAGGGGTAACTTTTATAAAAGGGAGGGGGCAAGGACAAAGACGGGGTTACACACAGAGACAACCAAGAGGGAAATTCTCACCCTACATTAACATTAACCCAGTAAGAAGGCAAATGGTGACTATAGGTTTGTACAAGACCTAAGGGCCATCAATAGCCTAATGGTACCGATTGCCCCAATAGTGCCTGATGTGTCATCAATACTGCCATACCACAAGATGCAGTATTTTACTGTGATTGATTTATTGAATGCATTTTTTTATTTCCGTCCCTGTGGATGAGGAGACACAGCCAATCTTTGCTTTCTAACTAACATGGTGTAGAATGCCCCAGGGCTATGTAGACTCCTCTGCAGTCTATTCCATTGTCCTCCAAACAACTCTCAGAGCTTGGATACTAGGACACTGTTCATCCCTGCTGCAGTATGTGGCTCCTCATCTGCAGTTCTACTCGGTGGCCGCCCTGGAGGATGGGAGGGATCTTCTGAAATGTTTTTTTGAAAGTGGTCACAAAGTGTCAAAGAAATTATTGCAATGGTGTCAGGAAATGGTTGTATATCTTGGTTGTGTACTCTCAAAAGGAGAAAGGAAAGTCAATCACAAAAGAGAGACAAGCCACAGGTTCAGACATGCCAGACTGTATAAAATGGTCAGATGAAATGTGCAATGTTTTTGTGTATTTGAAAAATGCTATGGTAATGGCTCCAGGGCTCGGCCTCCCTAATTATGGAAAAAAAATGTTTTATTTGTTTGCAAGGGAAAATTGTAAGACTTTGTCAGGTGTTCTCGCTCAGGAGCATGGAGGCAAGTTGCGCCCTATTGTTTTTTTTTCCTCAAAGATGGTTCCGGTGCAGGTTCAGGGCATGCCTGTGTGTCTCAGAGCTCTCGTGTCCTGTGCGATGATGGTTTAGATGACCACGTCTTTCACTCTGGGGCACGACACCACACTTCACACCACCAACAATGTATCAATCCTATTGAAAAATTTACATACACAGCACATGTCTGCTCAGAGGTTGAGCAGCTATGAGGTGATCGTGCTGTCTAATCCAAAATTGCACATCAAATATGCTTCTCCCAGTGCAGGAGTAGCACCAATCTTAAATGCCCTTTAGAATTAAAAGGAGAACAGGATGAAGTTGTGCCACAACATGATTGCATAAACCTCATTCACCAAGACACATCACCCAGGTCTGATTTATCTTTCACAGCACTGCAGAGCACACACAGGCCAACAAACAGATAGTCAAGGGAAATGCTCTGGCTGGTTTAGCTGCTAAACAAGCGGATATTTCACAAAATGCACAGATCTAAATGCCCATGCTAGCCCCAGAATTGCCCTTCTTTGATCAGGTTCTTTCAGATTTGTAGGGATGTACAGAAGAAGCTGATCTCAGAGATTGGGACAAAATAGGTGTGCAGAAAGATCCAAAAACTGGACTTCTCTGCAAAGAGGGGAAGCCATGTATACCAGTAGCTAATGCATCACTTTTTATTTCCCAGTACCATGGAATAGGTCAGAGAGGATGGAAGGACACTTGTGAACTATTGGAGAAAGATTTTTATTTTCCAGAACTTTTCTGGAGGGTTAAAGATTATGTATCAAGATGCATCACATGTATCAGGAGAAACCCACACAAGGCCAAACACTCCTTTTACACATTTGCAGATTGACTTCACACACACATGCCCAAACTAGGCAAAAGACAGAAATATCTTTTGGTAATTGTGAACATTTTCTCAAGATGAGTTGAACTTTTTGTAACCACAAAAGAAGATGCACAAACAGTAGTGAGGATCCTCATTCAGGAAATCATTCCTTGATGGGGATGCCCACTTCAAATAAACTCAGACAATGGACCTACATTTGTATCAAGGGTCTGCCAGGACTTGGTAAAAACTCTCAAGATAGAATGGAAGTTTTACATTCCCTACCACCCTCAAAGCTCAGGGATACTAGAAAGAATGAACAGAACAATTAAAAAGACAAAATAAGAAAGGCCACAGGAGGAACCTTTGCCAACTGGAAGAAGGTCCTCACAGCAGTCCTGGCAGAAATAAGAATGACCCCTTCCAAGACAACAGGGTATTCACCTTTTGAAGTCTTGATGGGTCTACCTTTCCCCACCCCATAGGCCAGAGCACCTTTAATGATAGAAAAGGGAGATTTAGACTTAATACAGGAAGAATATGTAAGGAAATTGGTTGAAACATTGGATACAGTTGAGAGAAATGTTGCTTGCACCTCTCCTTTTTCTTCACAGGAAGCTACTCACCTCTTTAAGGTGGGAGACACCGTGGTGGCCCAATAGCTGAACAGAAGTAAGAAGCAAGAGTATCCCTATGGACCTCCTACCACAGTGGTTGCAGTGACCAGAACAGCCATCCTAGTGGAAAATTGCCAGTCCTGGATCCATGCCAACAGAGTGAAAAAGGTTGCCCAAAAAGCAGGAAGGAGATTTTGGATACAGGAGGCCCTCAAGCAGAAGTCCAAGCAGAGGAAGGAGGAGTTCCTGGGAAAGCAGGTCCGGCCAGAGAAGATGACCTCGCTTATTTCACCACAGACTTCTGGCAAGGCATTTTGCCTCCTGATCCTGATCTCTCTGACAGTGTTCCTACCCACCTGAAGATTTGGGTGCAATTAAAAGTATCTGTGGGAACACACACACACACACACACACACACGAGAGCATTACAGTGACACAAGCTAGAATCAAGAGAGAGACTGGAGATAGTTTTACTGATAAGATGCTTTTGCTAAAATTTAAGTATGCTTATGCTCGGAAAAAATCAGGGTATGAAGAATGTAGGATATGTAACAAATTACATCCTAGCACTGCCTGAATTCCCCTTTTGTCTGTACCTTTAAATATTTCCTCCTTTCTCAATGAGACTCCTCCTGTATCCCTGACTAACATATCCACTCTGTACATAAACAACTTTGTTACCTTTCCAATAGCAAGTAGAAGTCATTCCCCTGATTGGTGTTTTAATTTAGGGAATGAGACACAGACTAACCCTTCTATCTGCAGCAGGTCAATATTTAACATCAAGATGTGGGAATCCAGAGTCTCTGCCCCTGCCTGCTCACTGTTTCAAGTATCTGACCCAGGGCTAAACTGTACTTTGCATAACTTTTCTTCTTTCCCTAAAAATGTAGGTGAAATATTGCACCAATAATCACGACACAGGACAAGTACACTCATGAGATTGTCGCTAAGAGACCTTTTGCACTAGGACAAAGTATTTATGTATGTTGTGGGATAGTGTGTTATCCCTGGGTGCCCCTTCATGTTAAGGGATGGTGTTACCTTGCATACTTGGTACCTGTCATGGGAGTGGTAGGGGATGATAAAAGGGGACATCCCTTAGAGGTCAGCTCCAGCAGGAAGCTAGGGACATTGCTAAAACATGGAGCCCATTTGCCAATGCAGGATTTGGGCTTGGAGGTATATTTTCATGGTTAAAAGACATTGTCCTTGTTATTGTTATGATATTTATCCTTGCTCTGATTCTTTACCTCTGCTTTAAGTGTTGCACTTGCATAGTTGCACGCCTTCAATCTCCCGATAAGGATATATCCTACATGACATACATGAAGAGTCATCAGGCAATCAATGCCACAATCCCAAAGAAGTATTAAAACACAACACAGAATGTAGAGATCATCTTATATGATCTAAGAGGGGATTGAAGGGATATTTAGCTTAACCGCTTTCATTCTTTAAGAAATTTGGTTTCCATTTTGTGTCTCTCTCTAACATCCACCTCACAAAATGTATGCTCAAGTTTTGCTAGTCTAGTTTCGTTTTCCATGTTACTGTTATCTTATTTAGTTGTTTCGTTTCTTGGAAAGCACATGATTTTGAGGAATTGCTAGTTTCACTTTTATTGTAGGCTGTACTTGTATATGATTGGATAATCTGTATGACACGTTCAAAGGGCGGTACTTTCTGAAAGCCCCCTTTAAATATTCACACCAAAGAATAAAGATTAGATTTGCTCGGAGAGACTTTGTTGTTTTGTGTCATTGTCTCAATGGGCTAATCTCCCAGGCCTGTGTGGGGATTGAACATCACACTTTGACAGACATGAAGGGGTTAAGAAATCACCTTTAGACAATCTACATTTCCTTCAGTGGGGATAAGGAAGAGAGAAGAGAAAGAAGAAGAGGAAGAGGCCTTAGATGACCTCCTCGGATGGTTTGGAGCATTTTCCTGGAGACAGTGCCATCCCCCGGAAGTTACCCCTACTGGAAGTGCCTGCTCCTCTAAGGGCAGACCACCTAGCCCACCGAACATTGGACGTCCGTGGGATAGGTGGAGGCGCATGTACCGAGCCCAGCATCCCGGCACCTCTGTATGACAATTTATATATTTTTTTAAAAAGAACACAAAGCACATTAAGAATACAGACAAAGCGAGTTAAAGAGTATAACACTCTCTGTGCTAACAAAAAAGAAAAAGGTGAATGGGTAGGGTACATTGTACCCCATACTCATTTACATAGGGTGGGGGGCCGGGATCCGGGGCCCCCTTATTAAAGGGGGCTCCCGGATTCCGATAAGCCCCCCCGCCCACAGACCCCGACAACCAACGGCCAGGGTGGTCGGGAAGAGGCCCTTGTCCTCATCAACATGGGGACAAGGTGCTCTGGGGTGGGGGGGCCGCGTGGCCCTCCCTTCCCCAAGGCACCCCCCAAGTTGAGGGCACGCGGCCTGGTACGGCTCAGGAGGGGGGGGGCGGCTTGCTCGTCCCCACCCCCTTTCCTGACCGGCCGGGCTGCGTGCACGGATAGGGGTCTGGTATGGATTTTGGGGGGAGCCCCACGCCGTTTTTTTCAGCGAAGGGGATTCCCCTTAAATGCCCTACCAGACCTAAGGGCCTGGTATGCCCCCCGAGAAGGCATGCAGGCTTCATGAGTGAGGCGACATTATCGCCTCGCCCTGGCTACTATAGGAAAATAAAATGTTCCTATTGCAGCCAGCGCAACGGGATCGCGCTGGTTAGAGAAACCTGTCGCCGGGAACCAGCGCGACAGTATCGCGCTGGAAACACAATATCGGCGGCACCTACTGTATACAGAACAATACGACCCCTATGCCAGCACTTTGGATAGGATCGCCAGTTTATTGAAGCTGGTAAAGGCCATCACAGTGTCCCACATCACTTTACAGAACACCATCCAAAATCCACCCAAGGCCTTAAAATGTGGATCATCAAATCCATACCAGCCAGTTTCCCTGCATCAACACCATACTACCTCACTACCTCAGACCACCTACTAACCACAACATATAAACCACTATGACATGCTACAGTACTCGTTTCCTCATGTACCTTTTAATTACTCCAGATACTTCATTCTAGAACCACCTATCAAATTAAAAATTGTCCCATTAAAATCGTCATATAAATGATTACCCACTACTACTTGTCTATCATGCTGCACCCTGTATTTCTGCTATATATCCCGTAATAATCACAAAATAGTCATCTGCTACCATCCACTGGTCCTGTGTGTCTGATCATGGCACCTGACACACCCTATACATCTCCTTACAAATTTATTATATTATGCTATAATTTGTCATCCGTCCCATCCATCGGTCACCAGTATTGTATCGCCACTTGTATATTTGATATATCCCACCATTACTCCAGTTTTCCTATCAATTATGCCTTTTTTTCAATTTCTTTAATATCAGTAATATTGAACATATCTGCAAGTGTATAGCTACTCTGGCCGTTCTCGCAGCGCGTCAGCAACAACACACACCCTTAGTCCCATCCATCATTCATTACCCGGCCCATACTCCTTCCCTTACTCCTACCCCACACTCCTCATAAGCCCATCTGAGGAATATTGGCGTAGGTTTGATCAAGGAGTCTCACTGCCCCCTCCCACACACATGGAAGTAATCTGACAGCTGCTGAATGTCGTTACTTGGCTCTCCATTCGTGGACAGAGGACGTATCCACTTACCAGAGGAGGATTCCATGTTACACGCTAACTATTTACGATCCTGTAAGTGCTTTTAACCCATTGTGCACTTCATTAAATCTTTTAACCACTTTGCGGACCGCCGCATGCCAATATACATCCTTTTTTTCAAAAGGAATATTGTTGTTATGGCAGCAGCTAGGTGTCTTCTTCTTCAGCTGGCAGTCCTCTTTCCAATAAGAGTGGTCTCTGTGGCGGATTCGCCGCAAGATCACTTTTATCAGCCCCCCGCCACACTCTGGTTCCCTCCGCCGCTCACCGAAGCCGTCGGCAGCGGAGGCGATCAGATCTTCACCCTTGCTGGGCATGGAGACAAGTGAGGGGAAGATGGCCCACCCATCTCCATAACATTGCAGGGTGGAAGCGACATTAAAACTTCCTTTTTTTTATTGCATTTTAGTGTAAATATGAGATCTGAGGTCTTTTTGACCCTAGATCTCATATTTAAGAGGTCCTGTCATGCTTTTTTTTTCTATTAAAAGGGATGTTTTCATTCTTTGTAATAGGAATAAAAGTGACATTAAAAAAAAAACTGTAAAACAAATAAAGGTAAAATAAATAATAAAAAAAAATGTTTTAAGCGTGCCTGGTCCCGCCGAGCTTGCGTGCAGAAGCGAACGCATACGTGAGTAGTGCCCGCATATGAAAACGGTGTTCAAACCACACATGTGACGTATCGCCATGATTGGTAGCACGGGAGCAATAATTCTAGTCCTAGACCTCTGTAACTTAAAACATGCAACCTGTAGATTTTTTTAAATGTCGCCTATGGAGATTTTTAAGGGTAAAAATTTGTCGCCATTCCATGAGCGGGCCCAATTTTGAAACGTGACATGTTGGGTATCAATTTACTCGGTGTAACATTATCTTTCACAATATAAAAAAAAAAAAAATTGGCTAACTTTACTGTTGTCTTATTTTTTTATTCAAGAATGTGTATTTTCTCCCAAAAAAGTGTGCGCGTAAGACCTCACAAATACAGTGTGACAGAAAGTATTGCAATGACCGCCATTTTATTCTCTAGGGTTTTAGAAAAAAATGTATAATGTTTGGGGGTTCAAGATAATTTCTCTTATATTCACCGACCGACACAGCTCCACTCTATAACTAAATGGGTTGTCAGCCCTATCACTGGAGATACTAGGCAAGTTGTAATACAACACTTCAGAACTTTTAGTTCCGCCCATGGGGCGGTCCCTAGGCCACAACCCCACAGCCTGCTCAGGCAGAACTCAGTTTTTTCTTGCCTAGTGAGGAGATAAGACCTAGGAACACTACAGGCCCATAGGTCCGTGTTTTTTTGATGCAGAAGCTTGGCTTTTTGCGCAAGATGAATGATCCTGTGATCTTCTATTAACAGCCGGCTGGGTGACAGGCTGGTTCACTTATCCTTGTAGTCTCCCCAATCTGGCCATCGAGTGTGTGCAGGTCGCAGCTAAGGCTCGGCAGGCCACTACATACCTCAGCTCCAGAGGTGGTTGGTGAGCTTTATGCTCCGGGGCGTACATATGACCGGGCTACTGATGTCTGCGTCACAGTATGCCGAGGCCAGTAGTCTTCCCTGTACTGGTCAGGAGTTGACTACCGTGGAATATCTCCCAGCTTCAGGACTGGTAAGTACAGCTCTCCCTGCCTGGCATTCCCTGGGAGGTCGATTCGGGGGCCCCCCTCTCTTCTCTCCCCTGTCCCTAACTCCCTCCTTCCCCCTCCTCATGGGGGGGCTGTACTTGTGCTGAGCGGTGTGTGCGTGTCTGGGCTCTCACCTGGGGCTTTTGGCTGTGCTGGGTGCCTGGGTCCTGCAGCTTAGTCCAGCTGGATGCCTGTGTAGTCATGCCTTTGTGTTGGTGCAGCGCTGTGCCTGCCACATGTTCTCTCTAGTCCCTCATAACGCTGTTTGGTGGCCATTTTAAGTATGGGCAAGGGTCAGACTGGCTTCAAGTCGGCCATTTTCCTGCCCCTGTACCCTCTACTTCCTATTTGGTCATCACAGGGCGCTGGGAAGGTTATCCTGTGTTCTGAACCTGTGTGTTTGATCGCCCATTGATCATTCACTGATCGTGCGACTGGCCAGCCACCGACCCAGTTTTCTGCTATCTCTGCATCTGGGAGCGCTGGGGATCACCAGGCATTGCGGCAATACAGCGCGGAATGGCCCAGTGTGGTGAGGCCAGCGGGTTAGAGCCCCTCAGCCAGGGGCACCAGGAGGGTCCCCTTCGGGTGGCAGACAGGGTAGGGTCAGCATGGCTTCAGAAACTGGTGTTTCTTCCCCCGAAATCCAGGCAATTGCAACCGGGTCTCCTGCGGACTGCGTAGTCCCTGGACACCCTTACGGCGGTCCTCAATTTGTTCGTTGCCAAGATAGAGGCGGTACGTGGGAAGAAAGGTGCTAAAAAGTGGCCCTTTCCCCCCCCCCCCATCCTCTGGAGAGAGCTCTGACGCAGACTCGGGTCCTGCTGAGGCCGATGACCCCTGTTCTGTCTTGTCAGATGACGCTGACCAAGACCGTTCGGACAGTGAGGATGAGTCCCCATCCGGTTCCGTGCGCGATAAAGCACTAGTTGGAGCACTTATCACGGCTGTGAGTGATACCATAGAAAATTCAGGAGCCAGTGGATCCTGCTGCTGATGTACCAGTCCCTTTTGGGTCCCGCAGGCCAGCACGTTCATCTAAGGTGTTCCTGTATCTGACTTATTTTGATAAGTTAATTTAAAAGGAATGGGGTCGCCCGCAACGAAACCTTTTCGGTCCCCAAATACATGGTGGTGCGTTACCCCTTTGAGGAAAGCCTTCTCAAAAATGGTCGGCTCCTCCAGTCGTGGACCTCCCAGTATCCATGTTAAACAAAGTAACCATGATCCCGGTTGAGGGGACTCCTGCATTCAAAGATCTCACGGACAGGAAGGCCGAGGCGGTCGCTCGTTCCTTGTTTACGGTTGTGGGGTCAGCCGTGCGACCTGTACTGGCATCTGCACTGGTGTTGCAGACACTGACTGAGTGGGCAAAAGTTTTGGCACAATTGGGAGAGCAACAGGCCTCCCCTGTCTGCGTGGAACTAGCAGACCAACTAGTGCAAGGCCTTAAGTACATCTGTGACGCTGCCCTGGATACTCTCCCTGTTATCCAGGGCTTCAGTGTCAGCCGTGGTGCTGAGGCGCCTGATTTGGCTCAAATGCTGGTCTGCTGACCAGGCATCCAAGAAAGCCCTGACGGATCTTCCCTTCCTTGGTGACCGGCTCTTTGGAGCCTCGTTAGATGACATTATTTAAAATGCCACTGGTGGTAAGAGTACTCTACTCCCACAGGCCAGGAAGGCTAAGGAGCCACGCCGCAGGCAAGGGCCCTCTTTTTCCGATCAAAAGCGGCTTTTTCGTCCGCCTGGTGCTTCGACAAAACATCCTCAGCCCGACAGGACGCCCACAGACGGTCAAAAACGTCCCTGGAACCGCAAGCCTGAGAACAAAAGTGCTACCGCATGAAGGTTTCTCAATTGTCCCTGGATCAACAGATCCAGGTGAGCCAGCCAGTCAAGGACTCTCTGATCTGGTGGTTGAGGTCCCCGATGATTCAGTCCGGAAAATCCTTCCTTCCTCTGAAATGGACGGTGATCACTACAGACGCCAGTCTATCCGGCTGAGGTGGAGTGATGGGGATTCAGTAGGCTCAGGGCCTCTGGTCGATGGAAGAATCTGAGTTGTCGATCAATCTGCTCGAATTGAGAGCGATCAGGCTGTGCCTCCACACATGGTCAATGAGTCTTCAAGGGCGTCCGATCAGGATACAGTCGGACAACGCCATGGCTGTGGCGTATATAAATCACCAAGGGGGAACAAGAAGCTCAGCCGCTGCTCGGGCGGTCGCTCACATACTTCGGTGGGCAGAGCGACACGTACCGGCCCTATCGGCCATTTACATCCCGGGGTGGAAAATTGGCAGGTGGACTATCTGAGTTGACAGATGCTGGACCCAGGAGAATGGGCATTGCATCTCGGAGATATTCAGGCTGCTGTGCATGAAGTGGGGCACACCAGATGTGGATCTATTGGCCTCCTGTCTCACTCAGAAGGTGCCAAGATTCGTGTCCAGGACAAAAGATCCGCGGGCAGACGTGTCAGTTTATTCAACCTTACCAACTATGTAACTATTCTATGGAAAATGAGGATCGGGCAAACTCTTCCTGGCATTTAGGTTTATATAACCATGGGTTAGCTATGGCTAAATAAAGATGAATCTTTTTACATTTTTTTTAGTGCAGTAAACATTTAAGTATTACATAATAATATGTAGATATGGAGTTTTTCACAGATTTATATCCATCTTTTGCCTCTATGAGAGGGTAAAGTGGACCCTCTGTGTCCCTGAAGACAGACAGCAAGCAGAACCAGGCATTGTACAAAGCATAAAGTAAAATCAGAGTTAAGCATTCTAAAGATAAAGGCAAGAGATTGGAAAGCATGATCCAAAAACAGACAGAACATAAGACCATGCAGAAGGTAAAAAAACATTTTTTGTTTAAGCTCTGTTCAACCCAAAGCACAAAGTAGCCAGACACACCATAAACACCTTTTGACTGAATTTACTGAAGTCCATTTAGGTTCTTCTGATGAGGACATTTGTGCAGTGCAGAGTTGACCTGCACAGTTGAGTACCAACCAGTAGATGTGAAGGCTCAAGGCTGGTCATTACAGTTACATTGGAGAAAAAAGTGTGCACATGTCATTTCATGCTAAAAAATCTGCACTCCTGGGAGTCTGATTTCTAGTTCCAGTGGGACCTGGGGGTCTGGCAGAAGACAAGCTTCAATTCCTTCAAAGGCATCTTGAATACAACTTTAATGGAAGCAAGCCTGAAAGTTATATCTAGATGGTATTATACTCCCTCAAGGTTAGCCTTTATTTTTCCTGCAGCTGATCCTCTTTGTTTTAGAGGATGCCAGCTTATAGGCATCATGCTCCACATCAGGTGGGAGTGCCCCCGAATACGATCCTTCTGGAAAAAATATTCAATATGATCGACAAGCTTTGTGGGAAGCCAGATCCCCAGAACCCCAATGGTCGCCCTTCTTAACGCTTATATCTCAAAAATCCCAAAGCTGCCTCCCGCAGGCTAATTCACTTCATTCTACTAGGGGCTAAACTCACAGTGGCAAAAGCCTGGAAAAATACGAAAATCTCCTTCCCAGCAGTAGTCAGGAAGCTTTCCTGGATAATGACATAGGAGAAACTCTCCAGCATACTGCTGGATACGGCCAGCAAATTTGAGTCTATCTGGGAACCCCGGGCTAATCATGTGGGATCCCCACTGACCACTAATTCACTACCAGCTTAATTTATGCTATGCTCTTGGTTCGCTGCTCCTTTCTTTCTCTTCCCCTATCTCTTTTCTTTTCTCCAGTTTCTCTCCCCTCCTTTTCTCCCTTCCCCTCCCATTCTACCCCCCCCCCCCCCCCCATGTCACGAAAGTTTAAAGAAGAAAATGACAGGTTGCCTTATATTAATTGTTGATTTAGGAGTTTATTATGGGTAACATGAACCATGGCGATATTCTCGCCCTCCTAGGTAATATTCGGCAGAGGTCGGGAGCTGTAGACTCCTACTCCGGTACAGTTAGTTCCCATATGGGGTGCCGGAAGGTTGGGGATCCTTCACCTGACTATCTGGGAATTTTCCTCTTTCCTGAATCACGCCATGGTCTTCTTATCTCAGGAGATCTAGTATAGACCTTGTTTATATGTACCAGTTGTTATTCATTCTGTACAGTTACAGTGATCTTCTAAATCTGCTTTATTCGCGATGTCATTTTCAAATGTATTTCTCTTGTATCTCAAAATAAAAAAAAATTTGAATTCAAAAAAATCTGAACTCAGCCTACTGTCATGCTTTAGCCAAACAGTGAAATCCATAGGAGGTGATGCTCTATAGAAAAATCGATGCATGTACCTGCTAGACTTCATCCTCAATATAGAAAACTGAGATGGAAGTTTGTAGGTCATAAGGCTAAGCAAATAAATTACTAAACTGGTTTTCAATAAGACAATTATGCTATTAAGATGTCAGCTTATGGCAGCTTTTGTTAATATCCTTACAAGCTTCCTAAAGAAGGACTCCTGCCAATCCATTTAGAACATACATATCTGTAATCCATAAAAATATCAGATCATTTGGGTAGCACATAGCGCATATAATGAGAACATATAATTTTGGCTTAATAGTTACCTAGTTGTTTTTATTATTCTAAAATTGTGTATAAATGATATTAAGGTGGAGTCATGTCAACTTAGTTTTCATGTTATTTCCTTTGTGTGGGTATTGTTGAAATATTCATTTATAGCTCTGAAAAAGTTATAGTCACTTTATATGCAGCTTGGTTATGTAATTTGCGCTGTGTTCATTGAAACTTAAACTGAACCTGACCAATTTTTTAACAAATTGATTCATGTGCCCCTGTGTTGTGCCCTATCTCTTAGGTTCAGACTTTACACAGGATATTGACTATTGCTCAAATCAAGATTAAGACGCATCACCTGCCGTAGATCTGTCAAAGCTTGTACAGCCCATTGAAGATTTGGCAGTTGACTGTTGAATGAAAACATCAGGATTATTTATTTTGAACTGGGCAAAAGGTAAAACCTTCAAACAGATTTTTGAACACAAACACAGGTACAATCAGGCATTACAAAAGCTCCTGCACCTCATGGGAAACTATACTGATTTTGGATCAATTTTATTTTACATTTTTAAAAACTTTTAAACTGGTGTTATAATTGATTAATTTTACAAAATTAACATTAAAACCCAATCAAATTGAATTGGCCAAATACATTCCATATGCTTCAAAACAAGAGGTTTTCAATGCCCTTCAGTTTGTTCCCTTTCTAAAACTCTGTGGAAGCAATGGTGCTCTCTTTGTGGAAGGAATGGTTTGGCACACCCGTTACTGAGTTATGCCGCGTACACACGATCAAACAAGCGGGTGGAAAAGTCCGGCAAACTCAAGTCCGCCAAACAATCCCCCCGTGTGTAGCCTCCGGCATACTTTTTTTACCCGAAAGTACGGTGGACTTAGAATGTAGTTTTGCACTTCAATCTTCCCGCCGGACTCGCATTTCGGCGGACAATCCGGCCGTGTGTATGCCAGTCCGCCGTACTTTTGAAATGAACAGACTTTTCCCGCCCGGAGAAAAGTCCGCTCATTTCGAGCGGGTCTCCAGGTAGGCGGGGCCCGCGAAGGAGACGTCGCTGGCCCTGCCATCTGGTATGGACTTAAAGGGGAACCCCAACGCCGAAAAAAATCGGCGTGGGGGTCCCCACAAAGTCCACAACAGACCCTTGTCCGAGCACGCTACCCGGCCGGCCAGGAAAGGAGGGGCGAGCGAGCGCCCCCCCCCCTCCTGAGCCGTACCAGGCCGCGTGCCCTCAACATGGGGGGTGCCAAAGCACCTTGTCCCCATGTTGATGAGGACAAGGGCCTCTTCCCGACAACCCTGGCCGTTGGTTGTCGGGGTCTGTGGGCGGGGGACTTATCGGAATCCGGGAGCCCCCTTCAATAAGGGGGCCCCCCGGATACCGGCCCCCCACCCTATGTGAATGAGTATGGGGTGCAATGTACCCCTACCCATTCACCTGTAAAATAAAGTACAAAAAAAACACAACACACAAGATAAAATAATTTATTGCACAGCTCCGGGGTTCTTCCGTCTTCGGGGGTCTTCTCGCCGGACTCCTCCGCTATCTTCTTGTAGCTCTTTTACTAGCGGAGGAGTCCGGCTTTCTTCCTCGCCACTGCCCTCTTCTTCCGACTTCGGGGGTCTTGTCCCCCCTCTTCGGTTCTTCTGCCGGGCCACCGCGCCTTCTTATAGCTCTTTTACAGGCGATGGCCCGGTCTTCTGTCGCCGCCGCCGCCGCCACCGCCTTCCGTTCTTCTTCTTCTTCTCCTGGAGATGTTGACTCAACGCTCTCTCCGGCCGCAATGGCAGGGACGCGCTGCGCTGCGACTTATATAGGGACAAGGGGCGGTGTCACATGGGTTGATGTCACATGGGTTGGTGTCACATGGTGACCCCGCCCCCTTACGACGTCACAGTCCCGGAGGATGCTGGGACTGTCACCATGTGACATCAAACCATGTGACCAACCCATGTGACACCGCCCCTTGTCCCTATATAAGTCGCAGCGCAGCGCGTCCCTGCCATTGCGGCCGGAGAGAGCGTCGAGTCAACATCTCCAGGAGAAGAAGAAGAAGAAGAACGGAAGGCGGCGGCGGTGACAGAAGACCGGGCCACCGCCTGTAAAAGAGCTATAAGAAGGCGCGGTGGCCCGGCAGAAGAACCGAAGAGGGGGGACAAGACCCCCGAAGTCGGAAGAAGAGGGTGGCGGCGAGGAAGAAAGCCAGACTCCTCCGCTAGTAAAAGAGCTACAAGAAGATAGCGGAGGAGTCCAGTGAGAAGACCCCGAAGACGGAAGACCCCCGGAGCTGTGCAATAAACTATTTTATCTTGTGTGTTGTGTTTTTTTTGTACTTTATTTTACAGGTGAATGGGTAGGGGTACATTGTACCCCATACTCATTCACATAGGGTGGGGGGCCGGTATCCGGGGGCCCCCTTATTAAAGGGGGCTCCCGGATTCCGATAAGCCCCTCGCCTGCAGACCCCGACAACCAATGGCCAGGGTTGTCGGGAAGAGGCCCTTGTCCTCATCAACATGGGGACAAGGTGCTTTGGGATGGGGGGGCCGCGCAGCCCCCCTTCCCCAAGGCACCCCCCATGTTGAGGGCACGCGGCCTGGTATGGCTCAGGAGGGGGGGCGCTCGCTCACCCCTCCTTTCCTGGCCGGCCGGGTAGCGTGCTCGGACAAGGGTCTGTTGTGGACTTTGGGGGGACCCCCACGACGATTTTTTTCGGCGTTGTGGTTCCCCTTTAAGTCCATACCAGGCGGCGGGGCCAGCGACGTCTCCTTCGCGGGCCCCGCCTACCTGGAGACGCGCTCGAAATGAGCGGACTCCGTGTGTGTGGGCGAGTCCGTTCATTTCAAAAGTAGGGCGGATAGTACGGCGGACTTAGTACGCCGTATTAGTCCGCTGAAAAAGTGCCGTGTGTGGGCAAGTAGCCCGTTCGGAAAGTCCGACGGACAGTCTGGCGGTAAGTCCGCCAGACTAAGTACGTCGGACAGACGGCTACGTGTGTACGCGGCTTTAGACATATACTGTAGCTCTGCCATCAGGAAATCTTATGCTTCCAGAAGGTATTTGACTCGGGGGATATTGGACCTATGCAAAGAGATTACTACTTACCCAAGAGTCTTCCTCATCCTGACAGGGCACAGGCTTTTCTACACAGGCTATGGCTACTTAAACAAGATGAACCATAGAATATTGAAAACCTTTTCTTTTTTTTAGACTAGGCAGAGGGTTAATCTGGGATGTAATACATGGCAAAAATTCCCATGGCACTGTAGGTAGTCTAAAGAGTGACACTGCAGAAGTAGCTTAAAAATGCTGTCTCTATTTAAAAAAAAAAAGCTTTTTGATATGGGATGAGTGACTGCTCTGACTTTGTGTAAATTCAAGTTAGGGCTACTGAGCTCTGTTATCAGTTTTTATTTTTTATAACAGATGGTCCACCTGTTGGTGCTTCACATGAAACATTTCATATTTCCCCCCTCCAGCACTGTTAGTATCTTGGAAGAATTTAGGACAGTTACGGCCTTTAAAACACTTCCTGTTGACCAAAGTCTCATTTCTTTGTACAACAATGTTCCACTCTGTTATATAAACTGATTTTCTGTTTCTAGGCTGCTGGACCTAGGTGAATTTTCACTGTTCAGTGTGAAATATGGACCTCAGTCACCTTATTTAATTTTTGTATTCTATTTTTATTTTATTTTATTAAACTTTTTTTTCAACAATAAAAACAAAATACAGCACAATATGCATAACAGAAACCTTTAGGTACCCACTAATATTGCAATCACTCCAAAAATTGAAATAAGACACAAAGATCCTGTAGATGAGGATAACATACAACGATATCAGGTCTAATGTTCACAACCAAAGCATCAGTAATACTACATCACAACTGCCTATTGGCGTGCAGCCAAGTAGAAAAAGACACAAAAACTGACAAATAGTAAAAAACAAGAAGGTATAATGGAACAAGAAAGAGAAGATAGTGAAGAACAACCACCTATATCAGGACCCCTCTGAAGTCCGAAGTCACTGTCTGCACAGACCGTCTCCAGTTTAGGAAGAATTCAGGTTAACCACTTCAGCCCCGGACCAATAAACACCCTAAGGACCAGAGGTCTTTTTACAATTTCGCACTGCGCTGCTTTAACTGGTAATTGCGCGGTCATGCAATATTGCACCCAAACAAAATTTGCGTCCTTTTCTTCCCACAAATAGAGCTTTCTTTTGATGGTATTTGATTGCCTCTGCAATTTTTATTTTTTGCGATATAAATGGAAAAAGACTGAATATTTTGAGAAGAAATGATATTTTCTACTTTTTGTTATAAGAAAAATCGAATAAACTCAATTTTAGTCATACATTTAGGGCAAAATTTATTCAGCCACATGTCTTTATGTCAATAAGCGTATATTTATTGGTTTGCGCAAAAGTTATAGCGTCTACAAACTAGAGTACATTTTCTGGAATTTACACAGCTTTTAATTTACGACTGCCTATCTCATTTCTTGAGGTGCTAAAATGGCAGGGCAGTACAAACCCCCCCAAATGACCCCATTTTGGAAAGTAGACACCCCAAGGAAGTTGTGGAGAGGCATATTGAGCCCATTGAATATTTATTTTTGTCCCAAGTGATTGAATAATGACACAAAAAAAAAAAAAGTTTACAAAAAGTTGTCACTAAATGATATATTGCTCACACATGCCATAGTTATATGTGGAATTGCACCCCAAAATATATTGTGCTGCTTCTCCTGAGTACGGGGATACCACATATGTGGGACTTTTTGGGAGTCTAGCCACGTACGGCACCCCGAAAACCAATCACTGCCTTCAGGATTTCTAAGGGTGCAAATTTTTGATTTCACTCCTCACTACCTATCACAGTTTCGAAGGCCATAAAATGCCAAAATAACACAAAACCCCCCCAAATTACCCCATTTTGGAAAGAAGACACCCCAAGGAAGTTGTGAAGAGGCATGTTGAGCCCATTGAATATTTTTTTTTTTGTCCCAAGTGATTGAATAATGACACAAAAAAAAAAAAGTTTACAAAAAGTTGTCACTAAATGATATATTGCTCACACATGCCATAGTTATATGTGGAATTGCACCCCAAAATATATTCTGCTGCTTCTCCTGAGTACGGGGATACCACATATGTGGGACTTTTTGGGAGTCTAGCTGCGTACGGCACCCCGAAAACCAATCACTGCCTTCAGGGTTTCTAAGGGTGCAAATTTTTGATTTCACTCCTCACTACCTATCACAGTTTCGAAGGCCATAAAATGCCAAAATAGCACAAAACCCCCCCAAATGACCCCATTTTGGAAAGTATACACCCCCCAAGCTATTTACTGAGAGGCATGTTGAGTCCATGAAATATTTTATATTTTGCCACAAGTTGCAGGAATTAAAAAAAAAAAAAAAAAATTTGCACAAAGTTGTCACTAAATGATATATTGCTCACACATGCTATGGGCATAAGTCAAATTACACCCCAAAATAAATTCTGCTGCTTCTCCCGAGTACGGGGATACCACATGTGGGGGACTTTACGGGACCCCGAAAACCCAAGCACTGCCTTCCGGATTTAAATATAAAATGCTACCAAAAAAAACTTAGCGATCGCAGGGATCAGGCCTGACTCTGCGATCGCTGCAGTTATGTGTTTAGTGTTTTGTAAGTGACAGTGATCAATCGATACTGCACTTGGGTGGGCTGGGCAGAGGGGCAAAACGCAGGTGCCAGCAGGTATCTGGGCTGATCCCGCTAACAATGCATTTTTTTGGAACCCTAAACTGCTGGGGACGCTAGTATAGATCTGATCAGATCAGATATTGATCTGTTCAGATTCTATACCACTACGGGAGGTTTATGCTTTGCGTGTGGGTGTTAGCTGGCACTGGCACTAACCTAGCGCTGCCTGGGGCGACGCAGACCCTGACCCTAAAACCTAATTGATATCACCCGCCGGGTGATCAGGGGGTTAAACCTTTATTGGGTAATAAATGGTGGGTGCCCTGATGCTATAAAAAGCAAACTAAACAGAGTCACCCATAACACTTATACGGTGATCACTGGTGAAAGGGTTAACTAGGGGTAATCAGGGGGTTCAAATTTTTATTAGGTAGTATATGGGGGTCCCTGGCGCTATATAAAAACCTGACGGGGAACCTAAATAACTAACTGGCTAACCAGCGTCACCAGTGACACTTATACTGTGATCGCTGGTGAAAGGGTTAACTAGGGGCAATCAGGGGGTTAAAACCATTATTGGGTAGTATATCGGGGTACCTAGCGCTATAAAAACCTGGCGGTGGACCTAAAAAAATAACTAGCTACCTAGCGACACTAATGCAGCGATCAGAAAAATGATCGCTTAGTGACACTGGCAAAAGGGGGTGAAAGGGTTAACTAGGGGCAATCAGGGGGTTAAAACCATTATTGGGTAGTATATCGGGGTACCTAGCGCTATAAAAACCTGGCGGTGAACCTAAAAAAATAACTAGCTACCTAGCGACAATAGCGACACTAATGCAGCGATCAGAAAAATGATCGCTTAGTGACACTGGCAAAAGGGGGTGAAAGGGTTAACTCTAGGGGCAATCAGGGGGTTAAAACCATTATTGGGTAGTATATTGGGGTACCTAGCGCTATAAAAACCTGGCGGTGAACCTAAAAAAATAACTAGCTACCTAGCGACAATAGCGACACTAATGCAGCGATCAGAAAAACGATCGCTTAGTAACACTGGCAAAAGGGGGTGAAAGGGTTAACTAGGGGCAATCAGGGGGTTTGTGTGCCTGTGTGTACCTACATGTCAGTGTAGTGTTGGTGCACACTTACTTTTTGTCTTCTCCTCGTAGTCCGGTCAAAAAGACCGCCCCAAGGAGAATGACATCACTTCCTTCTTCCTGTGTATACAATACACAGTGGGAGGAAGCTTGTCATTGGCCAGGAGCGATCAAGAGGGGATGGCCAGAAACCAACGGCCATCCCCTCATCACGGATCGCTCCTGCAGCGAACCGGACCCCCCACCCGCTGGAAGGCAGGCACGTACATGTACGTGCTTGTGCCTGCCTGTGCCATTGTAATGACGTACAATGGCAATACGGCGGTCCTTAAGTGGTTAAAGGGGCTTCTAACAGATCCCACAATTCCCAGACCTGGTTATGAGCGTCAAGAGAATCATTCAATTAAGCAGTCAGGTTTTCCATTTGTTTCACATCCTGGATCCTGGAGTGCAAGTCAAACACAGAGGGAGGTTCCTGATTCTTGCACTTAAGGGCAACCAATCATTGTGCAGAAGTTTTTTTTTATATATTCTTTATTTTTTCCTTTTAATACAGTATACAAACTCGTTTATACAGTTCTTGAGGGGAAAGTAATTCTGCCATATTATACAACAATCTCCTTATACCCCTCTTTTTACAAAATACCTTTAAAACCCCAAACCCCCCTCCCCCCCTCGGGCAAAAACCAAGAAAAAATAAAAATAAAATAAAATAAAATAAAAAAAAAAAAAAGGAAAAGAAAAGGGGGAGGAGATCTGCCCCCCTGTCTCCTCCCGTGTCCTTCATCCTCCTCCCTGTCCCCTTCACCTACTAATCAGACATAGCCGCCCCCACTCTCTAAGAATGTCAGCCATTTTTGCCACTTCCCATGAATTTCAGTTTCTAGCTCCTCAATTTTGTCGATTGACTCTTCCATCAGCCTGATCTGCTCCACCCTCCTCACCCACTCAAGGATTGACGGCTCCTGAGGGTCTCCCCAATGGTTTGGGATTAAAGCTTTGGCTGCATTCAGGAGATAAGGGGTGAGCGTAGCTTTATATTGCCTTACTCCCATGTCTGTGTCGTGGAATAGACACGCCCATGGGCATTTCTTAATCCTCTTTCCAGTTATCAGGAATATATTTTCAATTATTTTGTCCCAGAAGGGTCTTATTTTTGGGCAGTCCCACCATATATGTTTGAAAGAGCCCAATTCCTTACATTCTCTCCAACAAGTTGGTTCCTCTCCACCTCTTAACTTCTGCATTCTTATGGGCGTCATATACCATCTCGCTATTAATTTGTATGCCATTTCGTGTGTTCTTGAGTCTTTTGATAGTGCATATGTCATTTTTAATAATTTCATTCTGTGTTCGTCATTTCTAAGTGTCCCCAATTCCCCTTCCCATTTCCCTAAATAAGCAGGGAACTCCCCCTCTCCCTCCCCTCTTAGTATTTTATATAATTTAGAAACCCTTTTCACCGTACACTGTGTGTCCTTAAATAACTTTTCTAGTGGCCTTAACGCAGTCATTCCTCGCAGGGGCTGTGGGAGCCCTTGTGTAAAGTGCAATAATTGATTGTGTCTCCATCTATCTAATGGTCTGTGTCCCCATTCTTGGGTGATTTCCCTATACGTTAAAATCCTATCCCCTTTGATCACCTCTCCTAGTGTTACTTCTACTCTCTGCGCCCATCTACTGTAGTACAGCCGCTCTTCCATTCCTGGTAAAAAGTGTTTTGTGTCAAGTAGTGACATGAGTGGAGAATTATATGTCCAGTTGTGTAACTTATTTATTTTATCCCATACTCTAAGTGTATTTCTTGTGATTATAGTAGTGCGTTTTCCTAAGTTCCGTGCCTGAGCGGGTATCCAGATCATTTTTGCCAACTCCGTCCCACTTAATCTAGTTTCCAGCTCAGCCCAACTCTTCTCCTTTAAATTATGGATCCAATCTGTTATCCTAGATAATACTATGGCTTCATAATATTTTTTAAAGTCTGGGAGACCCACTCCTCCTCTTTCCTTTGCCTTTACAAGAGACCTATGCGCAATGCGGGTTTTTTTTGGGTGCCATATAAATGCGAGGACCATAGATTTTAGTTTTCTGAAGAAACCTCCCGGCAGCGAGATGGGGATCATTTGTAAAGTATATAGTACCGTGGGCAGTATGAACATTTTTATCACGTTCACTCTACCCATCCAAGATATTCCTTTGTGTTTCATATTTTTCATTTGTAATTTGATTTTATTAAGTAAAGGTATATAGTTAGCTTCGTACAAATTCCCCATCTGTGCCGTAAGTTTTATCCCCAGATAACTCAATTCCCCACCACTCCATCTAAAGGGTAAGCTAGCGGCCAGGTCTCTCTGCTCCTCTTCAGGTAGATTCAAATTTAATATTTCTGTTTTGGATAAGTTGATTTTAAAATTAGAGAGTCGACCATACTGTTTCATTTCCTTCACTGCAGCCGGAATCGATATTCTGGGGTGTGTAATATATAATAGCAGGTCGTCGGCGAATGCAGAGACCTTATACTCTCTTCCTCCCACCTCGACTCCCCGTACATCCCGGTTGCCCCGGATCGCTGCCAGCAACGGCTCCAAGGCAATCACAAAGAGAAGCGGGGACAGTGGGCATCCCTGTCTCGCCCCGTTGAACAATTCAAGGGGGCGGGACAGGGAACCATTCACCTTAATCCTGGCTGTCGGCTTGTTATACAACGCTTTTACCCACTTCATCATTCTCTCTCCTAGGCCTATATGCTTTAGCGTCCCCATTATGAACTCCCAGTCTGCTCTGTCGAAAGCTTTCTCGGCGTCAACAGATAAGAGCAGCGTGGGGGTCTCTCTTCTAGAAGCTTCCTGGATCAGCATGATTGACTTCAAGGAATTGTCCCTCCCCTCTCGTCCCCGAATGAATCCAACCTGATCGGTATGGATCCACCCGGGGAGGAGTGTTTTCAATCGCTCTGCCAGGATTTTTGCGTAGATCTTCACATCCGTGTTCAACAATGAAATCGGCCTATAACTCTCTAGTGCTGCGGGGTCCTTACCTTCCTTTAAGATCAATGTGATGTGTGCGAGCAGGGCCTCTTCACGAAGGGCCCCCCCTTCTCCCACCTCATTAAAATATTCACACAGTTTTGGTGCCAAGAAACTTCGGAATTTCTTGTAATATAAAATGGAGTAGCCATCTGGACCGGGGCTTCCCCCTAGAGCTGTATCTTTAATTACTCTTTCTACTTCCATTACTGAGATAGGGGTCTCTAACTCCTTCATCTCGTCACACATGTCTTTTGGGAAGTCGAGCTTCTCAAGATATTCCCTAATAGCTTCTTTCCTTTTCCCCCCGTCCTCCCTTCTAGTATTTATATTGTATAAAGCGCTGTAATATCCGTGGAAGTTCTCTGCAATATCGGGTGTTGCAAACTTCATCTCCCCCTCTTTGCTCCTGATCTTCGGTATGTAGGTCCTATTTTTCTGCTCCTTTACCCTTCTTGCCAGCCACTTACTAGATTTATTACCCCAAAGGTGTCTCTCGCTATTTATTTTATGGAAAGCTGTCCTCCTCTCTTGTTCCAGGCATTCCTCTAACTCTCTTTTTTTTTTAAATAATTCCTGGGTCTCCTGGAGCCCCCTAGGCCTGGTCATTTGTTCTAATTCCTCTACCTCCTTGTAGAGCTGAACCTTCACCTTATCCCTTTCTTTCTTTTTCCCGGCGCCAATTCCGATCAAGATCCCTCTAATAACCACCTTGTGTGTCTCCCAAATAGTAGCCTTTGAACACTCTCCTGTATCATTTACTTCATAAAAGTCGCTTAATTCCTGTAAGATTTTTATACTCACATCCTGTTCTTGAATGAGGGAGTCATTCAGTTTCCAAGCACTTCCTGTCCCCATATGACCCTGTATATCTAGTTGGATTTTTACAGGTGCATGATCGGAGAGGGTGATTGACTTAATTTCTGATTTTTTTAAGTTGGCCACTAATTGTTGTCCTATCAATATGTAGTCTAGTCTTGTAAAGGTTTTATGGGCTGAGGAGAAATGGGTGTAGTCCCGATCTTTTTGGTGGTTGATCCTCCATGCATCATGTAACTGGGCATTGATCAATGCTTTATTTAATTTTCTATATCGCTGTTCTGCCCCCCGTGTACCGCCCCCTGAGGAGTCCATCTTAGGGTCCAGGCACCAGTTTAAATCGCCGGCTAAAATTACCATGCCTGTTCTGAATTCCTCCAGTTTCCTTAGTACTCTCTTTAAAAATGTATCAGGGTTTCTGTTTGGAGCGTACACATTAACAATGGTGCATTGCATAATTCCCAGTTTACCCTTTAAGAATAAATATCTCCCCTCTGGGTCAGCCAGTCGTTCCTCGATTTCAAACCTTACTGATTTGTCAAAGCCAATGGCTACTCCTCTGGAGTGCGCAGAGGGTGTGTCTCCATAGAACCACATTGGGAATTGAGATGATGTCAATTTTATCCCTGAGTTATTGGTTATATATGTTTCTTGAAGACAGATGACATTTCCCCCCAAAAATTGGAGTTCCTTGTTAATTTTATATCTTTTTTCTTTTGTATTTAGCCCCCTCACATTATATGTTATCACATTGATAAGAACCATTTGCAACTAATATATTGTTCTATCGTTCAACGAGTGCTGACCCAGCGGGGGCTTACCCTTCCAGGGGGCAAGGAGGACGTGAAGGGCACTGCACACAAAAAAAAAAAAAAAAAAAAAAAAAAAAAAAAGAAAGGCACACCCACACACTCCCTCCCCCCCTCCCCCCTCCCCCCTCCGTCCCTCCATCCCAACTCTGCCACTGCAGCCGTTGGTCGGGGTCTCTCCCCCGTTTTTCTCTTTTCTCCTCTTCCCTTTCTCATTTGTGGGTATATGAACCCGACGTTTATCTCTCAGATAACGTCTGTGCTTCATATTTACCCGGGGGTTCACACCTGGTAAAGCCTGCCCAGCAAAGACGACTCCCTCCGCCCCACCCCCCTCCCCCATTTTCCCTCCCCGGACCCATCAAGCCCTCAACATTGCTGCACCCTAACTGTCTCCTTCCCTATCGTTTGTCTCTCTATTTCTCCCTCTCTGCCATCTTAGTTTCCGTTGGGGAAGGTTCGTGTCGGATTCTTCCTGCCAGCCTGGTAACGGAGGGGGGGCAATCTCTAAACTCTCACAGAACCTTCTTAGGTCCTCAGGGAACCGGAGTACCGCTAAGCGGCCATCTCTTCGTCCCCTCAAGCATGCTGGGAAGCCCCACTGATAGGGGATACCCGCCGAGATCATGGCTTCCGTTAAGGGTTTTAGCAGTCTCCTTCTCCTCAGCGTTTCCGGGGCCAGGTCTGAAAACACCCGCAGCTCCGCCCCCTCGAAGGAAATCTCCGGCAATGCCCTAAGTTTCTCCATTATTTGCCCTTTCTCCTCTGCATAGTGAAACCTGACTATCACATCACGTGTAGCTTCCCTACTTGCTGCCCCCCCCACTGCGCTCCTATGAACTCTGTCTAACTTTAGGCTTTCAGTAGGCTCTCTTTGTAGTAACGGGTTAAAGACCTGCTGCACTACTTTACCTAGCTCTGCGGCACCATATTTTTCGGGAATACCTTTAATGCGTATATTCTTCCTCCTACTCCTATTCTCCTGGTCTTCTAATTTATAAAGGAGGGACCTATTTGCTCTCTGGAGGCTCTGTACCTGTTCTGCTATCACATCTATCCTGAGCTCTTGGTTGTCAATTCTATCTTCGATCTCCTCTACCCTCTCCAGTACTCGACCTATATCTTCACGTACTCCAGCTATTTCTATCTTTAGGGCCGCCTCCATTTTTGCGAACATTTCCCCAAGCATCTCTTTTATCAGCGAAGGTTCTATTTGGGGACCTGGTCGCAAGATCTCTTCTTCGAGCGCCGGCTCTCCTGATTTTCTCTCCCCCTCTTTATCCTTTTGGCCTCTGACCGAGCTTTGTATTATGGGACTTGTCTCTTTAGTCCCCCCACTTTTAGCCCCATTCGCTTTCGCTCCTCTACCATCCTCTCCTAACTTCTGTCTGTTCAGGCCTGACCTCCTTCCCACTCCTTGTTTTGGGCTTTCCTGTCCCTCTTCTAGCACACTGATATTAGTGATATTACTTGCCATATATCTTTGAATCCCTCCGGGGCTGGATGCAGGTGGGGCGCTTTTTCCTGATTTTGCCTTCCCCCTCATTCTTCCTCCCTACTATTTTTTCCCCACCTATTTCTAAGTCTGTCCCACCTTTCTATAACCAAGTCGTCTCCTCAGCGGGAAACGGGTAGGCCTCTGGGGATGTGCCCTTCCTGCAATCCACCAGTGACCCCCTTACAAATAAATGCAACTAAATACAGAATAATAAAGATCAACACATTCAAAGTAAAAAAAAAAAAAAAAAAAAAATGTCTACACGAAAAAGGGGGGATAAACCCGTTATGGGCAGTCAGGCTGAGAACTGGTGAATGTCTTCTAAGGAGGGCCGAAGGCCAATGCAAATGGACTATTCTAAGAAATGTAGGGGCAGCGAGATCTTCATTTGCTTCTTCTATTTCCAACCGTCGGTTCTCCTATCCCCTTCACGTTTCCTTCCTCCTAGAATGGGGGTTTTTTATTGCCCCTGTCCTCAGTACCTCTACCATCGGCTAGGGAAGAGGGGTAGAGTCCTTCTATGCTGTGAACAAGACTCCCTCGCAGGTCTCCGCTTTATTACTGCTTTATTACTGCTACCTCTTGATAGGGACTTAAATACTCTTCTAGAGCGAAGACAGGGAGATGGACACAAAGGAAAAAAAAAAAAAAAAAAAAAAAAACCTCCACGTCAGTCCCTAGTAATGCGAGAGAGGGGAACCCTCCAGTCCAGAAAGGGCCAGCGGGGGTGCAGGCGCTCAGACTCCTTCACTTTAATGGTCCCAGAGAAGCGCTTCCTTGCGACTGTCAATCCCTCTTACTCCTTTCAAACGTGCGCAGTACCCTTACTCTTGGGACTGTGTCCAGTCGGGATGGGATTTAAGGTCTTCTAAGTGCATATACAGAGACCGGCGATACGTCCGGGTCAGCCTAAATGATGTCAAGGCAGGCCCCAGTCTTTGGGTTTATTACTTTTTGTTTGATGTTCCTGAGCCATTGTGCAGAAGTTAACATGTGTGCATGGAGTTTCTAGCCAGTTTAGAGAAGGGGGTGGAATGCCCAAAAGGAAGGTTTTAGGATTGAAAGGCACCCAGGTGCCAAAGATGGAATGGAGTAGGGAGTGAACCACCCACTAGTAGGGGATAATTGGAGGACATGTCCAGAAAATATGATATAACTTACCTATGTCTTTATTACACCAGCACCGGCGATCGGCAGAGGAATATATGTAATGAAGCAGGTCCAAGTTACAGATAGAACTCTTGGAGACCTGTGACAAAATGAGTTGCTACGTTTTCAAGGGTAACTCCTCACCCAAGGCCTGCTCCCATTTACGCATATAGGCCTATAGGAGGGAGAACTCAAGTCGTGTTACTAAGGACTATGCAAAATATTGTATTTGTAAGTAACTATAAAAGGCCTGTCTGGGCAGGTTATAAGCTTCCTGCAGATCTTAAAAGATCTGTAATGTTTTGGTTCTAAAATCCACCACTTGACCAGAGTGAAATAGGGCCTTTTCCAACCAAAAATGAAACATCTGTGAGGTCAAACTGTCTGGGACATTAGGTGTGAACAAAATGAGGTTGCCGGTGAAGTGGGAGAGGTAAGGGGGTACACTGATTTTGCACAATGCCAGAGAGTTTGCAAAAGCAACATAGGTCCCAACAGTCGTAAGGTATTAAGCGGGACATCAGTGCTCCATAGCATTGCATTCAGATGGACAGGGGCTAACCACAGCTTCGCAATTTATGTCCAATGACAACTGGAGGGCGTAGTTGGGTCACTAAATAATATTTAGCTATGTTCGGAAATGCAAGACTGCCTTGGCCACTGGGGGGGGCATAGAGAGTAGACCTAGCAATACGGTGTATCCTTGAAGAGACTTGAAGTGTGAGGATGGGATAGGGATAGGCAGCATTTTGAAAAGAGAGAGGAGTTTGGGTAAAATTATCATCTTTATGGTTGCCATGCAACCAAAAAGACTCAACTTCTGGGGCCTTCATTTGGCGAAGGAAGCTTTAATAGAAGTATATAATGGGGGGGAGTTAGATTTATAAAAAAAAAAATCATAATGGTATGTAAGATTGACACCCAAGTATTTTAAAGTGGAGTTACTCCAGGAATAAACGATTGGGAAAGATTGGATAGTGTCTGGTGGGGAATGTTGAGGGTAAGGGCTCCTGTCTTGTTTTTGTAACCCGAAAGAGAACTATAACACTCTATTCTACTCTATTCTATTCCATATGAAGATTTGGAAGGGAAACGGGTAGTTGCGTGAGTGTGAGCAAGACATTGTCTGCAAAAAGGGAAATCTTAAAGTCTCTAGTATGGACCGGGATACCGTGGATATTTGGATTTTGTCTTTTATTCTATTTTAATTAAGTTGAAAAAAAAAAACAGCAACAATCCAGCTCAGCTGTGAAAATTTGTGAAGACCTTCTTGTTTTTTTTGCCAAAATATTGACAATACCCTACTTTAATTATAACATAAGGCATCCAGCTTCATTATGCATCTGCACTTTAGCTCAGGAACTTGCTCAGTGTGTTGCGGGGTCACCCTGTGGGTTGAGGGTAGGGAGACTTGGAGCTCTGCATGGTTCTGGAAAGATTCTGACAGAGACCCAACCAGGTCTCTACATCTACCTTTTCCTTTCCTTGCTCTCCTTCTTTCCCATTTGCTGTTTAACCACTTAAGGACCGCCTCACACCGATGTACGTTGGCAGAATGGCACAGCTGGGCACAAGCATGTACCTGTACATTGCTTTTTAAGTGGCCAGCTGTGGGTCGGGAGCGCATCGGCGCGCTCCCGACCCAGTCCTGTGCTCCGTGACCGTGGCCACGGGACCAGCGAACCCAATCGCCGTTGGTGTCCCGCGATCGAGTCACAGAGCTGAAGAAGGAGGAGAGGTCTGTGTAAACAAACCTCTCCCCATGCTTCCCTGTGTGGTTGACCCGATCATCTCTTCCCTTTTATAGAGAAGGACGATCAGTGATGTCACATGCCCGGCAAGTCACACCCCCTACAATAAAAAAAACACATACAGTGGTGTGAAAAAGTGTTTGCCCCCTTCCTCATTTCCTGTTCCTTTGCATGTTTGTCACACTTAAGTGTTTCGGAACATCAAACCAATTTAAACAATAGTCAAGGACAACACAAGTAAACACAAAATGCAATTTGTAAATGAAGGTGTTTATTATTAAAGGTGAAAAAAAATCAAAACCATCATGGCCCTGTGTGAAAAAGTGATTGCCCCCCTTGTTAAAACATACTATAACTGTGGTTGTCCACACCTGAGTTCAATTTCTCTAGCCACACCCAGGCCTGATTATTGCCACACCTGTTCACAATCAAGGCATCACTTAAATAGGAGCTGCTTGACACAGTAAGGTCCACCAGAAGATCCTTAAAAGCTACACATCATGCTGAGACCCAAAGAAATTCAGGAACAATTGAGAAAGAAAGTAATTGAGATCTATCAGTCTGGAAAGGGTTATAAAGCCACTTCCAAAGCTTTGGGAATCCAGCGAACCACAGTGAGAGCCATTATCCACAAATGGCGAAGACATGGAACAGTGGTGAACCTTCCCAGGAGTGGCCGGCCGCCCAAAATTACCCCAAGAGCGCAGCGACGACTCATCCAAGAGGTCACAAAAGACCCCACAACAACGTCCAAGGAACTGCAGGCCTCACTTGCCTCAGTTAAGGTCAGCGTTCATGCCTCCACCATCAGGAAAAGACTGGGCAAAAATGGCCTGCATGGCAGAGTTCCAAGGAGAAAACCACTGCTGAGCAAAAAGAACATCAAAGCTCGTCTCAATTTCTCCACAACACATCTTGATGATCCCCAAGACTTTTGGGACAACATTCTGTGGACCGATGAGACAAAAGTGGAACTCTTTGGAAGGTGTGTGTCCAAGTATATCTGGCGTAGAAGGAACACTGCATTTCATAAAAAGAACATTATACCAACAGTAAAATATGGTGGTGGTAGTGTGATGGTCTGGGGCTGTTTTGCTGCTTCAGGACCTGGAAGACTTGCCGTGATAAAAGGAACTATGAATTCTGCTGTCTACCAAGAGATCCTGAAGGAGAATGTCCGACCATCTGTTCGTGTACTCAAGCTGAAACGAACTTGGGTTCTGCAGCAGGACAATGATCCTAAACACACCAGCAAGTCCACCACCGAATGGCTGAAGAAAAACAAAATGAAGACTTTGGAGTGGCCTAGCCAAAGTCCTGACCTGAATCCTATTGAGATGTTGTGGTATGACCTTAAAAAGGCCGTTCATGCTCGAAAACCCTCTAATGTAACTGAATTAGGACAATTCTGCAAAGATGAGTGGGCCAAAATTCCTCCAGGACGCTGTAAAAGCCTCATTGCACGTTATCGCAAACGCTTGGTTGCAGTTGTTGCTGCTAAGGGTGGCCCAACCAGTTATTAGGTTTAGGGGGCAATCACTTTTTCACACAGGGCCATGATGGTTTGGATTTTTTTTCACCTTTAATAATAAACACCTTCATTTACAAATTGCATTTTGTGTTTACTTGTGTTGTCCTTGACTATTGTTTAAATTGGTTTGATGTTCCGAAACACTTAAGTGTGACAAACATGCAAAGGAACAGGAAATGAGGAAGGGGGCAAACACTTTTTCACACCACTGTAACGTCATACATAACACCTACACTGCCCTCTAGTGGTTAACTCCTTCACTGCCAGTGTCATTTACACAGAAATCAGTGCATTTAAATAGCACTGATTGCTGTATAAATGACAATGGTTCCAAAAGTGTGTCAAAAATGTCCGATGTGTCCGCTATAATGTCGCAGTCACAATAAAAATCGCTGATCGCAGCCATTACTAGTAAAAAAAACTAATAAAAATGATATAAAACTATCCCCTATTTTGTAAACTCTATAACTTTTGCGCAAACCAATCAATAATCGCTAATTGCAAAATTTTTTTTTTTTACCAAAAATATGTAGAAGAATACGTATCAGCCTAAACTGAGGAAAAAATATGTTTTTTATATATATATATATATATTTTTTAGGGATATTTATTATAGCAATTTTTTTCAAAATTGTCGCTCTATTTTTGCGCAAAAAATAAAAACCGCAGAGGTGATCAAATACCACCAAAAGAAAGCTCTATTTGTGGGGGAAATAAGGACGCCAATTTTGTTTGGGAGCCACTTTGCACGACCGCGCAATTGTCAGTTAAAATGACGCAGTGCCGAATCGTAAAAAGGGGCTTGGTCCTTTGGCTGCAAATTGGTCCGGGGCTTAAGTGGTTAAGCTGGTTATCCACTAGTAGAATGTAGTTTCAGATTTTGTTGTAAGAACATTTGTTAATTTTTTTAATTATTAGTGGGATTAAATTGACATTCGTTTTCAACCACAGTGATCAGAAAATTTAAAGAAACAGGATGGAAATGTTTTCTCAAATGTTTGAATTTTTAACAGTGTATGTGGTGTTGTTTGGTAAACTCCATTAATTTCAAAATTAAATGTTAAAAGCAAATGAAATGTTGAACTGATTGTGAACATCATTCAAATGTTCTGAGAATTTTTGTACAAATTTCAAAGAAATTTCATTTGAAATTCTACTGGTATACAGTGCCTTGAAAAAGTATTCATGCCCCTTGAAATTTCCCACAATTTGTCATGTCAAAAACAAAAACGTAAATGTATTTTATTGGAAATTTATATGATAGACCAACACAAAGTGGCACATACTTGTGAAATGAAAGGGAAATGATGAATGCTTTTCAAAGTTTTTTACAAATAAATATGTGAAAAGGGCGCATTTGTATTCAGCCCCCCTGAGGCAATACATTGTAGAACCACCTTTTGATAAAATTACAGCTGTAAGTCTTTTTAGAGATGTCTCTACCAGCTTTACACAACTAGAGAGCGACACTTTTGCCCATTCTTCTTTTCAAAATAGCTCAATCTCTGTCAGATTGGATGGAGAACGTCTGTGAACAGCAATTTTCAAGTCTTGCCACAGATTCTCAACTGGATTTGGATCGGTACTTTGACTAGGCCATGCTAACACATGAATATGCTTTAATCTAAATAGTTTCATTGTAGCTCTGGCTGTATGTTTAGGGTCATTGTCCTGCTTTAAGGTGAACCTCCACTCCAGTCTCAAGCCTTTTGCAGACTCTAAGCCCTTGTACACACGGTCGGAGATTCCGACAACCAAATCCGTCGGATTTTGTCCGTCGGATTTTGTCCGAAACTGTTGCATACACACGGTCGGACGAAGCTGTCGGAAAATCCGACGTGATTACGTTATTTCGTTACGACGGGACTACGTAGCCAATAGCTTTGGTGTAGGAATTTCATCTGAGCATGCGTGGCACTTTGTCCAATCTGAATTCTTTACACATGATCGGAGTATGTCCGATCGGAGCATTTTGTCGGAAAATTTTACCAACAAGTTGGAAAACTTGGTCCGTCGGATACTCCGACGGAAACAGTCCGATGTAGACCACACACAGTCGGAATATCCGACAAAACGTTCCGATCGGACACATTCCATCGGAATCTCCGACCGTGTGTACAAGGGCTAACAGGTTTTCTTCTAAGATTGCCCTGTATTAGGTTCCACCCATCTTGCCATCAACTCTGACCAGCTTCCCTGTCCCTGTTAAAGAAAAGAATCCCCACAACATGATTCTGCCACCACCATGTTTCACAGTGGGGATGGTGTGTTCAGGATTATGAGCAGTGTTAGCTTTCTGCTAGACATAGTATTTTGCTTTTAAGCCAAAAAAGTTCAATTTTGGTCTCATCTGACCAGAGCACCTTCTTCCACATGTTTGCTGTGTCCCCTACATGGCTTCTCGCACACTGCAAATGAGGCTTCTTATGATTTTCTTTCAACAATAGCTTTCTTCTTGCCAATCTTCCATAAAGGCCAGATTTGTGGAGTGCATGACTAATAGTTGTCCTGAGGACAGATTCTCCCACCTGAGCTGTGGACCTCTGCAGCTCCTCCAGAGTTACGATGGGACTCTTGGCTGCTTTTCTGATTAATGCTCTCCTTGCTGGCCTGTCAGTTTAGGTGTATGGCCATGTTTTGGTAGGTTTGCAGTAGTGTCATACGCTTTCCATATTAGGATGAAGGATTGAACAGTGCTCCGTAAAATGTTCAAAACCTGGGATATTTTTTTTATAACCTAACCCTGCTTTAACTGTCTGCACAACTTTATCCCTGACCTGTCTGGTGTGTTTATTGGCCTTCATGATGCTGTTTGTTCACTAAGGTTCTCTAAAAAGCCTCTGAGGGCTTCACAGAACAGCTGTATTTATACAGATAATAAACTACACACAGGTGAATTCTATTTACTAATTAAGTGACATCTGGAGGCAATTGGTTCCACTAGATTTTAGTTAGGGGTATCAAAGTAAAGGGGGTTGACATTTATTTGCAAAAAATTGAAAACCATTTATCATTTTCCCTTCACTTCACAATTCTGTGCCACTTTGTGTTGGTCGATCACAGGGATATTCAATTACCGGACCTCCAGCTGTTGCAGAACTACAAGTCCCATAAAGCATAGCAAGACTCTGATATCCACAAGCATGACACCCAGTAGCAGAGGCATGATGGGACTTGTAGTTTTGCAACAGCTGGAGGTCCGCTAATTGCATATCCCTGGTCTATCACATAAAATCCCAATAAATTATTTTTTTGGGTTGCAACATGACAAATTGTTGAAATTTTCAACGGGTATGAATACTTTTTCAAGGCACTGTAATCCCAGCCTTTTCCGCTGAAGAATTTTTGTTTGAAATTCTACTGGTAGTTACTCTATTTTTTCTTAGCTAGCTCCTCATGCTGTTTTCACCTACTCTGAACATATCCCCTAGATTTTTCCCCCAAACCTTACCCTACTGTCAGAATACTCCAATTAAAACAATGCCTATTAATAATACTGGTATACTCACTACTCAATCTCATGCACCACCTATTTTTATATCCCACAGGTGGCGTATTCCGTATCTCATATCCTCCGAGGTGACCACTTCACCACATCCAGCCCTGGCTAGTACTACTATCCTGAGGGTTGCTTCTCAAGCATTGAATGCTCTTTAATCTACCAATGTATGTTACACAATTAGCTGTGCAATTAGCAACAAGTATTTACTATATTGCAACTGCATAATATCTCTGTATATGTAAATTGAAAATGATTGTGTACCATTTATTTCATTTTTCTCAATAAAAATATTTTTCGGAAATAAATAATAATCATTCTCACTGGATGGATGCTAGAGACGTTTTTTTTAACTTTTATAACTTTGCATTTTTTTGCCAATCTGTCTATCTTTTACCATTTTCTACTTTATTTTGACAGCATGATGCTTAAATCAAAGCTTTTTGTTTTTTTTTTTAATTGAAGAGAAGATTAGCATTAACAACTATTTTTCTGAACTTGAATCATAAACCCCTTTATATTGGTATATTATCACTTACCATATATGTTTGCAAAATCTCAGTAGTAAGCATACATTTAGTAGGCGGAAGCATTAAAGTGATTGTAAAGCTTTAATTTTTTTTTTCATTAAAATAGTTAACATGTCATACTTACCTGAGCTGTTTTGCACAGAGCAGCCCAGATCCTCCTCTTCTGCCATCCCCCACCGGTGCTTTTTGGCTCCTACCCCCCGCCAAGTGCCCACCATAGAAAGACACTTCCTGTGATGGCACTCGTGCATGCTCGATCCTGAGCCGGGGTATTTGTGTCTATTCAAACACAGTCCAGCTGGGGCCCGCCATCCACTCTCTGCTCACACGGTTTGACTGACAGAAGCAGGAGCCAATGGCTCACACTGCGTTCAGCCAAACCTGAGAGACAGAGGAGAGGGGAGAAGAGCCAAGGCTGGACTGGGAAAGAAATTTGACCCTGTACTTCATCCAGACCGGCCCACTAACATTTTGAGTGTCCCATCAGCACCCCCTTACATCAGAGTGTCCCCTGAGCAGCCCCCTTACATCAGAGTGTTCCATCAGCACCCCCTTACATCAGAGTGTCTCATTAGCAGTCCCCTTACATCAGAGTGTCCCATCAGCTGCCCTTACAGAGTGTCCCATCAGCAGCCCCTTACATCAGAGTGTCCCATCAGCACCCCCTTACATCAGAGTGTCCCATCACCAGCCCCCTTACATCAGAGTGTCCCATCACCAGCCCCCTTACATCAGAGTGGCCCACTGAGCCATCGGCCCACCGGGAAACTCCCTGTAGTCCCGATGGCCAGTACATGCCTGAGAAGAGCTGATGCAGATGTGCACAACACTGGGCCAAGATCAGATTCATGTGAGTATTTAGGAGGGGCAGGGAGAGCTACTATTAAAAGGTTTTTTACCTTAATGCAGAGAATGCATTACGGTAAAAAAAGTTTACCTTTACAACCACTTTAATAATACAATATACTCTACTGTATTAGGCAATCTACCAACTTCTTGATTTTATCATTGAAGGATAATTTGGTTTTCACTAAAAAAGTTTTTTTTTGTAATTTTTTTTTTTTTTTTTAGAGATTCATGGAAATGTAAGGCAAAGTGAAGTAAATTGTAGTGATAAAAAACCTTGCCAGGTTGTTTATGCATTCAACATTGAATGCAGTGCAGGCTAGAAAGTATCTTGTAAATTTACTATTGTCCTAATAATATTTTTAGAGCCATGTGTAAGTAATACAAATCATTAAACAAAGTGAAAGATTATTTCAGAGATTCATCATAGTTTATGTTTTCATTCTTGTCTTTCTTAAGAAATGTGGATGGGCTTCTGAAATAAATTCCCATCTTGTTCTGTGAAATGCTGTATGCATTTTCTGCATTTCACAGTTAAACTACTCCTCTTTGGTTACAGGTAATATTCTAGTTCATTTACAAATACATTTGATAAAAGTAACCATTTTGCTACAAGGAAAATTCATTTTCTAAATGTTGTCCTATATAATCTTGGTTAAAATCTACCTTTTAATATTTAGCAGTTTGACCATTTATTTTTATCTATTCAGTCATGAGCCTTGCCCTTGAAAAAGATGCACATACACTCTTATCTTTTAATTACACATGCTATGTTAACAGTTCATGTATTTTATGGTTACAGGGAAATGTGCACAAGATATTTCTGCATTAACTAAATAAGTTGATCTTACTCGTGATACTTGTTGATGTATGCTTAGCAATCTGCAGTTCAAAAAATCTTCAAAACAATCCCCGAAAGCAGCCATAGCTCTCAGCTGAAATGCTAATCAGAGTTAAAATACTAGCCATAAATACTAGGCATATAGCCTGCAGTTCTGTTGTGTGATATACAGTATCCCCTGCAACCCTCTATGTATTCTTGTTCCTTGCTTATCCCTGTAAAAGATTGGGGCTATAAACATGGGCATCTAGAAAGAGCCCAGGATGTTTCTTTGCACTAACTCCATATGCAGAGGTGGGTGTTTAAAGCAGAACTGTCAAGAAAGAAATATAGGGTTCATACTTGCTTGACCTTCCTCTGGAAAAATAAATTCTAACAGGTAATCTGGCAGTTATACTTATCTTCTGGCTTCAGTAATTTGAGTTGACCTGTAACAAGTATATAAATAAGGAAATTCAGAAAAAAAAGTTAGATTTTTTATGTGTATGTTTGTTCTGGATCAGTTACATATGACGCTGAAACAAAATAGGTAGCACAAATGGCAATCAAATAACATTTTAAGTAAGAAAGAATTGTCAAAATTCATGATTTTATCACAAAAGTTTAATTCAAAGCCAATGCAAATATATTTAAGTGACCCTTAGCGCAACGTACTTGTACGTTGATGTGCCCAGCCGTGCCATTCTGCCGACGTAAATGTGCAGGAGACGGTCCTTAGGCAGTTAAAGTAAAAGAGCTCTTAAGCCGCGTACACACGTAGCGGTATGTCCGACGTACTTAGTCTGGTGGACTTCCCGCCAGACTGTCCGTCGGACTTTCCGAACGGGCTACTTGCCCACACACGGCACTTTTTGAGCGGACTAATACGGCGTACTAAGTCCGCCGTACTATCCGCCCTACTTTTGAAATGAACGGACTCGCCCACACACGCAGAGGAAAGTCCGCTCATTTCGAGCGAGCGCCCCCCCTCCTGAGCCGAACCAGGCCGCGTGCCCTCAACATGGGGGGTGCCTTGGGGAAGGGGGGGCCGCGCGGCCCCCCCACCCCAAAGCACCTTGTCCCCATGTTGATGAGGACAAGGGCCTCTTCCCGACAACCCTGGCCATTGGTTGTCGGGGTCTGCGGGCGGGGGGCTTATCGGAATCCGGGAGCCCCCTTTAATAAGGGGGCCCCCGGATACCGGCCCCCCACCCTATGTGAATGAGTATGGGGTACAATGTACCCCTACCCATTCACCTGTAAAATAAAGTACAAAAAAAAACAACACACAAGATAAAATAGTTTATTGCACAGCTCCGGGGGTCTTCTGTCTTCGGGGGTCTTCTCGCCGGACTCCTCCGCTATCTTCTTCTAGCTCTTTTGCTAGCGGAGGAGCCCGGCTTTCTTCCTCGCTGCGGCCTCTTCTTCCGACTTCCGGGGTCTTGTCCCCCTCTTCGGTTCTTCTGCCGGGCTACCGCACCTTCTTATAGCTCTTTTACAGGCGGTGGCCCGGTCTTCTGTTCTTCTTCTTCTCCTGGAGATGTTAACTCAACGCTCTCTCCGGCCGCAATGCCAGGGACGCGCTGCGCGGCGACTTATATAGGGACAAGGGCGGGGTCATCGGTTGATGTCACATGGGTTGATGTCACCTGGGTTGATGTCACATGGGTTGATGTCACATGGCGACAGTCCCAGCATCCTCCGGGACTGTGACATCGTAAGGGGGCGGGGTCACCATGTGACATCAACCCATGTGACATCAGCCAATGCCCGCCCCTTGTCCCTATATAAGTCGCCGCGCAGCGCGTCCCTGGCATTGCGGCCGGAGAGAGCGTTGAGTCAACATCTCCAGGAGAAGAAGAAGAAGAAGGGAAGGCGGCGGCGGAGACAGAAGACCAGGCCACCGCCTGTAAAAGAGCTATAAGAAGGCGCGGTGGCCCGGCAGAAGAACCGAAGAGGGGGACAATACCCCCGAAGTCGGAAGAAGAGGCTGCGGCGAGGAAGAAAGCTGGGCTCCTTCGCTAGCAAAAGAGCTAGAAGAAGATAGTGGAGGAGTCCGGCGAGAAGACCCCCGAAGACGGAAGACCCCCGGAGCTGTGCAATAAACTATTTTAACCCTTGTGTGTTGTGTTTTTTTTTACTTTTTTTTATAGGTGAATGGGTAGGGGTACATTGTACCCCATACTCATTCACATAGGGTGGGGGGCCGGTATCCGGGGGCCCCCTTATTAAAGGGGGCTCCCGGATTCCGATAACCCCCCCGCCCGCAGACCCCGACAACCAACGGCCAGGGTTGTCAGGAAGAGGCCCTTGTCCTCATCAACATGGGGACAAGGTGCTTTGGGGTGGGGGGGCCGCAAGGCCCCCCTTCCCCAAGGCACCCCCCATGTTGAGGGCACGCGGCCTGGTACGGCTCAGGAGGGGGGGCGCTCGCTCGTCCCCACCCTCTTTCCTGGCCGGCCGGGTAGCGTGCTCGGACAAGGGTCTGATGTGGACCTGGGGGGACCCCACGTTGATTTTTTTCGGCATTGGGGTTCCCCTTTAAGTCCATACCAAGTGGCGGGGCCAGCGACGTCTCCTTCGCGGGCCCCGCCTACCTGGAGACCCGCTCAAAATGAGCGGACTTTTCTCCGGGTGGGAAAAGTCCGCTCATTTCAAAAGTACGGCGGACTGGCAGGAAGATTGGAGTGCAAAACTACTTTCTAAGTCCGCCGTACTTTCGAGTCAAAAAAGTATGCCGGAGGCTACACACGGGGGGGATTGTCTGGCGGACTTCAGTTTGCCGGACTATTCCACCCGCTTGTTTGATCGTGTGTACGCGGCATTAGAGCAACGTACTTGTACGTTGATGTGCCCAGCCGTGCCATTCTGCCGACGTAAATGTGCAGGAGACGGTCCTTAAGCAGTTAACGTAAAAGAGCTCTTATAGTTACTGTGGTTCCAGCCACCGAATCCTATGTCAAAGCTTGGCAGAGATATATGGATCATAGAATAGAACCACAGTAATTGAGAGGTAAGTATAAAAGCTCTCTTATTACAAGGACCTTTTATCTGATTTTCTTACCCTGCTGGGGCTCTTTAACCACTTCATTACAGGGCATTTTCACCCCCTTCCTGCCTAGGCCAATTTTCAGCTTTCAGCGCTGTCACACTTTGAAAGACAAATGTGCGGTCATGCAACGTTGTATCCAAACTAAATTTGGATTTTTTTCCCCCACAAATAGAGCTTTCTTTTGGTGGTATTTGATCACCTCTGCGTTTTTTTTTTACACTATGAACAAAAAACAGCGACAATTTTGAAAAAAAAAAAACACAATATTTATTACTTTTTGCTATAATAAATATCCCATTTAACCACTTCCCGACCAGCGCACGCCAATGTACGTCGGCAGAATGGCACGGGCAGGCATATTGGCGTACAGGTACGTCCAATCTTAAATGCCGCCCTGCCATCATGAGCACGCCACCGGCGGGGGGCTCGCGTGCTGGTCGGACCCCCGTGAGTCCGGTCGCGGGTCCCGCGGACTTGATCGCCGCGGGCATACCCGCGATCGTCTCACGGGCGGCTGAACTGGGAGATGCCGTTGTAAACAGCATCTCCCCATTCTGCCTAGCAACAAGTGATGCTGATCTCTGCTCCATGTGATTGGATCAGAGATCAGTGTTCACTAAAAGAAAGTCCAGCCCCCAACAGTTAGTAACACATCCCTAGGAACACTTAACCCCTACACTGCCACCCACTGGTTAACCCCTTCACTGCCATTTACACAGGAATCACTGCATTTGTATAGCAGTGATTACTGTATAAATGACAATGGTCCCAAAAATGTGTCAAAAATGTCCGATGTGTCCGCCATAATGTCGCAGTCACAATAAAAATTGCTCATCGCCGCCATTACTAGTAAAAAAAAATATATTAATAAAAATGCCATAAAACTATCCCCTATTTTGTAAACGCTATAACTTTTGCGCAAACCAATCAATAATCGCTTATTGCTAATTGTCACTCTATTTTTGTTTATAGCGCAAAAAATAAAAAACACAGGGGTGATCAAATACCACCAAAAGAAAGCTCTATTTGTGGGAAAAAATAGACGTCAATTTTGTTTGGGAGCCACATCGCATGACCACGCAATTGTCAGTTAAAGCAACGCAGTGCCAAATCGCAAAAAGTGGTCTGGTCTTTGGCCAGCAAAATGGTCTGGGGCTGAAGTGGTTAAAAAAAATAATAATTTTTTTCCTCAGTTTATGCCGATATGTATTCATCTACATATTTTTGGTAAAAAAATCCCAATAAGCGTATATTGATTAGTTTGCGCTAAATTTATAGCGTCTACAAAATAAGGGATAGATTTGTAATTTCTATTACCATGACTGTGACATTGCTGTGGACACTTTTGACACTATTTTGGGACAATTGACATTTATAAAGGGATAGGTGCAATAAAAAATGCGCTGATTACTGTATAAATGTGATTGGGAGGGAAGGGGTTAACACTAGGGGGAGCTGCATGGGTTAAATGTGTGTCCTAGGGAGTGATTCTAACTGTGGGGGGAGGGGACTGATGAGGGGAGGAGACCGATTGGTGTTCCTCTATACAAGGAACATAAGATCAGTTCTCCTCTCCCCTGACAGGACATGGATCTATGTGTTTACACACACACACCCCCCCCATCCCTACTCTGTGATGAGCAATCGCGGGTGCCCGGCAGACATTGCGGCTGCCGGGCACCGGGTCCCCAGTAATGTAGCAAGTGCACACGCTGCCGGCGGCATGCGCACTCTCCACAATGCCAGGAAACCGAGGATGTCATATAACACCCACCCAGAGGGAGAAAGGGTTCCTGCCGCCGTCATTTTACTATACGGCCATAGGGAACTGGTTAAAGGATGTACTACATGGGTTTGGGTTTGTTTAAAGTGCATTTTTTAAAATTAATATATGACTTCTATTATATTCTATGCATTTACATACTGAACTGAATATGCACAAATGACTGCTGGCAATTGGACTTTAAATGAACAATAGAAAAATATAATTTTGCAATATTTACCTAAGCCCGACCTTGTTTCAGTGATGTGCAGGAGAGCCAGGGCTCTCCTAGGTCTCTCCCTTCTCATTGGTTAAGATGCAGCAGCGGGAAGCAATGGTTCCTGCTGCTGTCGATCAGAACCAGTGAGGCAAGGGTGGGGTTAAGCTACGCTCTTTGTGTCTTATTGTCGCAGAGATTCAGCTTGGGAGTGAGCACACACAACTGCCCCATAGCAAGTGGCTTGCTATGGGGGCACTTGGCAAGGGGGAGGGGCCCAGAGCGCCGACGGGAGACCCATGAAGAGGAGGATCGGGGCTGCTCTGTGCAAAGCCTTTGTACAGAGCAGGTAAGTATGACATGTTTGTTAACTTATTTGTTTATTATTTTACTTTGTGCTTTACAAATGCTTCAAATTACAGGGAATGCAATTTAGACACTACATTTCCTAACCATTCAAAGTAAATGATTAAAATAAAGACAAATGTAATGTTTTCTATACCTTTTAGGTACACCTGTACCCAGACGATGGACATTCAATTATTATTTTTTTTTTTTTCCCATAAAAGTTTTTATTTTTTCATAAAGGAAAAAAATACAGATTGCATTTCAGAGTATGCCAGAGTTACAATCAGGTAGATAACAAACAAACAAATATCCCATACATTAGAAACTGTGTAGCGAACATGTTTCTGGGTTTGTGGTCTATTGATCAAACAATACACTTCGACTGGAAAAATCCCCTTACCCCAAGAGTTCTGTCTGAAAATGGGAATATAAACTTTGGAGGGGAGAGAGGGGATAAGAAGAGTCCTAAATGTCGGCCTTTGTGCTATAACGAAGTCTGTCCAAAATAAGGAGAGAGGAAAAAGTACAGTGGCGCTTGGCGTGATCGGGGTCTGATTGGTCATTTCTGTGTGACAGGGTGATCTCTCCTGGGTATCGCGCTTGCAGAGTGGCCTCAGATTTTCCTGGTAACTAGAGCGGTCATGTCGATTTTCTGTGTATGGGCAAGGAGGGAAAGTGTCTGGCGTCAAGTCATAAAGCATGTGGGTACAGTCAGGGGGTCTGGGATGGAAGGGAAAGGAAAAGGGGTAGGGGATGGGGGGAAAGGGGGGCACATAAGGGAGATCAGGGAGAGGGAAGGAGGAGCGGGGATAAGGACCTTCGTGATCTGCTCTCTGACTCCCACCGAGATCAATTATTTACATACTCTTAACACTCAGTAATAGAGCATTTAAGGGCTCATTCACACTGTGTGCAATGACTGGTGTTTTTCCACAGTGGATAAATAGAACATAGTTTTCTATGTGCCCCGTTCACAACACAGCTTTGGTGTGATATGTGGTGCACAACTACATACAACTATGCTGTATTTTTCTGCCATGAAGTCACGTGTTGTGCCATCCAGCATGATTGTATTTCTCCACATCAGGGCTGTGGTATGAACAGGAAACATAGAAAGCTATTTTCCATTTGTGCGGAGACCTAAATGTGTCATTATGATACACAGAGCGTAGCTGTTTGGCTGTCAAATTGAATGTGGAGATTTGTTGATTACACTGTTAACCCTTGTACACACGGTCGGACATTCCGACAACAAAATTCTACGTTGCATACACGCGGTCGGACAAAGTTGTCGGAAAATCCGATCGTTCAGAACGCGATGAAGTTCGTTTGTTACGACGGGACTACGTTCAGGCTAGTAGCCAATAGCTTTGGTCTCGTAATTTGATCTGAGCATGCGTGGCACTTTGTCCGATCGGAATTCTCTACAAACAATCAAAGTCCGATCGGATCATGTTGCCGGAAAATTTTATAGCCCAGCTCTCAAACTTTGTTGGTCGGACATTCCGATGGAAAAAGTCCGATGGAGCCCACACATGGTCGGATTATCCGACAACACGGTCGAATCGGACATTTTCCGTCGGAATGTCCGACCATGTGTACAAGGGCTAACAATCTATCAATCCTACTCTTTGTTCATTTATGATTTGAGACTGCTGTTATAGTCTACATTCATAAATGACTGTTGTGAGTAAACTATAAAATGTATTAATCCTAACTTAACCCTAATTAGCAATTTTTTTGGACTGTTTTTCTTTACTGTTCTTATGTAATCTATGAAATTGGCATTTGTTATTTTTCTTGTAGCACCTCATTTAACCACTTGCTTACTGGGCACTTAAACACCCTTCCTGCCCAGACCAATTTTCAGCTTTCGGTGCTCTCACACTTTGAATGACAATTACTCAGTCATGCAACACTGTACCCAAATGAATTTTTTGTCCTTTCTTTCCCACAAATAGAGCTTTCTTTTGGTGGTATTTGATCACCTCTGGGGTTTTTATTTTTTGCGCTATAAATGAAAAAAGACCGAAAATTTTGAAAAAAAACACATATTTCTTTGTTTCTGTGACAGAATTATGCAAATTATTAATTTTTCTTCATAAATTTTGGCCACAATTTATAGTGCTACATATCTTTGGTAAAAATAACCCAAATTAGTGGATATTATTTGGTCTTTGTGAAAGTTAGAGAGTCTACAAGCTGTGGTGCGAATCGCACAAAATTAATCACATCTGATGTACTGATGGACTATCTCGCTTCTTGTGACCCAAACAAGCCAGGAAAGTACAAATACCCCCCAAATGACCCCTTTTTGGAAAGTAGACATTCCAAGGTATTTAGTAAGAGGCATGGTGAGCTTTTTGATGTTGTCATTTTTTTCCCACAATTCTTTGCAAAATTAAAAATTTTCATTTTTTTTTCTCCACAAAATTGTCATTGTTATTTCTCTCACATGGCATGTGTATACCACAAATGACACCCCCCCAAAAATTCTGCTACTCCTCCTGAGTATTACAATACCACATGTGTGGGACCTTTTCACAGCCTGGCCACATAGAGAGGCCCAACATGCAGGTTGCGCCATCATGTGTTCTAGGAACATAAATTACACATCTAACTTGTTGATTATTTATTACACTTTTGAAGCACCAGGACAATGACACGTGACACGTGACACTGATGACAGATGGCACTGATACGTGGCACTGATGACACGTGGCACTGATGACAGATGGCACTAATATGTGGCACTGATGACAGATGGCACTAATATGTGGCACTGATGACACGTGGCACTGATGACACGTGGCACTAATACGTGGCACTGATGACACGTGGCACTAATACGTGGCACTGATGACAGATGGCACTAATACGTGGCACTAATACGTGCCACCGATGACAGATGGCACTAATACATGGCACCGATGACGCGTAACACTGATGACAGATGGCACTGATACGTGGCATTGATGACACGTGACACTGACAACAGATGGCACGTGACACTGACAGGTGGCACTGATGACAAATGGCACTGATACGTGGCACTGATGACAGATGGCACTAATACGTGGCACTGATGACAGATGGCACTATGTGGCACTGATGACACGTGGCACTTATACGTGGCACTGATGACAGATGGCACTGGGGACAAATGGCACTGACAACAGGTGGCACTGGGGGCAGGTGGCACTGGGGTCAGGTAGCACTGGGGTGGATGACACTGGGGGCAGGTAGCACTGGGGCGGATGGCACTGGGGCGGATGGCACTGGGGCAGGATGGCACTGCTGGGGGAGGATGGATGGCACTGCTGGGGGAGGATGGCACTTTTTTTTTTTACTTTTTTTTTTTTTTTCAAAAAGCAAAGCAGAACGGCTGCAGCTCTGTCTGTGTGAGGAGGGAGAGCGGCGCTGAGAGATGATCTCATATGTTTACATATGAGATCATCTCCCATTGGACACGCCGATCGTGCTGTAAACGGCCGCTGTGATTGTCCGTTTACAGCGATCTGTGTTTGCCTGTCCCCGGGGGACACGGCGAACACAGAACTTCCGCGATGCGCGTCCGCGGCGGCGCGCATTGCGGAAGTAAACATTAGGACGTCCAGGGACGGCCTCCCGGACAAACGTGCCTGCTCTACGGCCGTCATTCGGCTATAGGGCGGGCGCGAGGTGGTTAACCACTTGAGATCCGCGCTATAGTCAAATGACGGCTACAGCGCGTATCTCGATTGCCGGGACGACGTCTATTGACGTCGTCCCCTTTAATGGCTCCCCGCGCGCTCCCGGGAGCGTGCATCGGGCAAAATCTGTGTTCGCCGTGTCCCCTGGACACAGCCAATCACAGATCACTGTAAATGGCCAATCACAGCGGCCGTTTACAGCGCGATTGCCGCCTCCAATGGGTGAAGATCTCAAATGTAAACAAATGAGATCGTCTCCCATTGCCGAATCTGTCTCCTCACACAGAGACAGCGTGTGAGGAGAGAGATTCTGTGAGTTGAAATAAGAAGTGTTATTAATGCCATCTGTGCCCGCCAGTGCCCATCTGTACCCCGCCAGTGCCCATCTGCACCCCACCAGTGCCCATCTCTACCCCGCCAGTGCCTGTCTGTACCCCGCCAGTGCCCACCTGTACCTACCTGTGCTCACTTGTGCCCACCTGGGCCATCTGTGCACCATCTGTGCAACGTCAGTGCCCATCTGTGCACCGCCAGTGCCCGCCAGTGCCCATCTGTGCACCGCCAGTGCCAATCGGTGCCCATCTGTACCATCTGTGCCACCTCAGCAGTGCCCATCTGCTGCCTCATCAGTGCACATCTGTGCAATAAATCAGTGCACATCTGTGCCGACCCATCAGTGCTCATCTGTGTCACCTCAGCAGTGCCCATCTGTGCCGACTCAGCAGTGCCCATCTGTGCCAACTCTGCAGTGCCCATCTGTGCCCATCGACCACTTCATCAGTGCACATCTGTGCAATAAATCTGCACATCTGTGCAATAAATCAGTGTACATCTGTGCCGACCCATCAGTACCCATTTGTGCCGCCTCAACAGCGCCCATCTGTGCCACCTCAAAAGCGCCCATCTGTGCCACCTCAAAAGCGCCCATCTGTGCCACCTAAACAGTGCACATCTGTACAATCAGTGCACATCTGTGCCGACTCATCAGTTCACATCTGTGCCACCTCTGTGCTGCTTCAACAGTACACATCTGTGCCACCTCATCAGTGCACATCTGTGCCATCAATCAGTGCACATCAGTGCCACCTCATCAGTGCACATCAGTGCAGGCTTAACACCAGCAACCATGTCTAAACAAGTTTTTTCCGCCGAGGAGGCATACAAAATTCTTTCCACAGCCGACGAGAGCAACGGGGAGCTCTCCTCTTCAGATTCTCTTTCAGATTCGGATTCTGAAGCTGACATAAATTATGAGCCAGTCCTCAGCAGTGAAACACTGACTGAATCCGAGGAGGAAGATATCCGGCCCATCAAACGAAGGCGTTCTAGTGAGGCAGTGCCGTCCACCAGCACCGAAGTGCCGTCCACCAGCACCGCAGTGCCCCGGCAAGAAAGGCCAAGTACCAGTGGGGTGTCATCTCAGCCCCAAAGGGTTAGGAGCCATGCCGGCCTTCCCTATGCCCTTCAGAACCCCTTGTGGCTTCCTCCTAATTCAGGAGAGGCCAATGTTCCCCCTTTCACTGCCCAGCCAGGAGTCCAGGTGGACACGGAGAATTTTACCCCAATAGATTTTTTTAATTTAATTTTTACGGAGGATATGTTGTCGTCAATTGTGGCCCAGTGCAACCTGTATGCACAACAATTTATTTAGAAAAATCCGACATCTTATTATGCCCATCCCTACGAATGGAGAGACCTAACGGTGGAGGAGTTCAAGGTTTTTTTAGGCCTCACATTTAACATGGGACTCAACAAAAAAAATCTATTGCGTACCTATTGGTCAACCCACCCCCTCCACCACACACCGCTCTTCTCCGCGGTAATGCCCAGAACCAGGTATCAGATGATCATGAGGTTCTTACACTTCAGCGACAATACCCAGTGCCTTCCACGAAATGACCCAAATTACGACAGGCTTTACAAAATTCGACCAATACTTCATTATTTTTCACAAACATTCCCCAAATTGTTTACCCCGGACCAACACATATGTGTGGATGAGTCCCTTATTAAATTTAGTGGTAGGCTTAAAATGAAGCAATTTATGCCCAGCAAAAGGGCCCGCTATGGGGTGAAGATCTACAAATTATGGGACCGAGCCACAGGGTACACATATTCATTTATAGTGTACGAAGGGAAGGACACCCAGCTGCAGCCTCCTAATTGTCCGGACTACTTGGGATCCAGCGGGAAAGTTGTTTGGGACCTCATATACCCCCTATTGGATAAAGGCTACCACCTGTATGTAGACAACTTCTACACATCTCTGCCCCTGTTCCACAACCTTCACCAGAAGAAGACGCCAGCATGTGGCACCGTAAAAAGGAATCGGAAGGGCTTTCCTCAAAGTCTTGTGAATAAGAAGCTGTGAAAAGGAGAAACCGCAAGTCTGAGAAACAAGGAGGTTCTGGCAGTTCTGAAGTGGAGGGACAGAAGATATGTATATATGTTGTCTTGTATCCACAATGATACGTTCGTGGAAATCCCCAGAAGGAATGGCCCCGTAAAAAACCCAAAATGCATTTATTTATACAATTTGTTCATGGGGGGAGTCGACTTCAACGACCAAATGATGGAACCATATCTTGCCACAAGACGGACATACCATTGGTACAAAAAAGCAATTAATTTTTTTCAATTGGCCATTTACAATTCCTATGTCATTTACCGCAACTCCACCCAAAACCCCAAACGTTTCTTTGGCTACCAGGAGGAAGTTTTCACTGCCCTTATTTTCCCAAACGGCCCACCAGAAAATATCCGATCAAACGTTATTAGTCGACTCTCCGATCGCCACTTTACCGATAAAATCCCTCCCAAACCAACAGGCCAAAGACGTCAAAAAAGATGTAAGGTGTGTACCAGAGCAGGAGTCAGAAGAGACACATCTTATTATTGTGCACAATGTCCTTCCCAACCAGGCCTCTGCATAGGCGACTGTTTTCGGCGTTACCATACTTCAATAAATTTTTAGCGAAGTATGGTAAACATAATCCTCAGTTCCTGCCTTCATACACCTTCACACCCCTTATGCCACTGCCTGCTCTGTAACTGACCCTGGCTTGTTATTTGACCACTCTTATGCCTGCCGATTCTGTGCATACCGCTGCCTGATCTGGAACTGACCCTGGACTGTTATTCGACCATGCTTCTGCCTAACGATTCTGTACATACCTCTGCCTGATCTGGAACTGACCCTGGACTGTTATTCGACCATGCTTCTGCCTAACGATTCTGTACATACCAGAAGAAGCTCAAGCTGATTGGGTGAAACTAGTTGCTTGTCACGACACCATGTGAATGACACACTGGCATCACCATCAATGACGGCTTGCTAGCCTGTACATGCTCACTGGAATCTGCGAGTACCACGGCATTCATCTTAACTAAAGGACTCTGAGACTGCTACGGGACCAGACCACATCAAACTGTACCCGCCGCTGACCTAATGCCTGACCGGCAGTAAAGCCACATCCCAGATCCAAATCCAACGGATGTGCAGGCGGGAAAGTTACAGCCAGTATCCACACAAATCCACACTGCTTCCAGGTTGGTGAACACTCCTCCAATGATCAAATCTCCATCCTGAAAATATTGAAATTCATCAAATACATCAGTAAAATGAAGGGTACAGGCCGGTCTCTGCATTCCTGATCTCCAGAGTGTCATACATTGCAGGATCACACAGAACTGGAAGATACTTCCGAACAGACCGGAACGGACTTTGATTACGGAACACCCGAAGGTGTGGGCTGTGTTTCACCTTCCCGCCCGGAAAGAGGATTCGAGTCGTCCGGGTGACTGTGGAGTGTCCAAGGAACCGTCTCGACCGATTCGAATCGTTTGGGAATTCGTATCTGCGCACATTATTAGATGTTCTGGTAAGCCTGCATTACTTACTTGAGTTGCTGCTGTGAAAAAGTTTACGGGGTCAAGCACCTTCACCTGAGATACACGGGATCAACTTTATTTTTTGTTCACTTATATTTCATATGAACAATCAATTTTATTTTTTGTTCACCTATATCTCATTTGATAAATTAATTATCTTCATGTGTATGGGACCTTGAAAAGTCACTTTCACACATTCAAGGCAGGGGACTTTCTTTGAATGTTTTTGTTTTGTTTTTTGTTTGCTTTTCTAGCAAAAATTTTTGGTAAATACACTTTTTTTGCACTATTAATTTTTTGGAATTTTTTTTTGGTTTAACGACTAAATAACTTTTTGCACAATATCTCTCATCACTGATGTTCAGTTTTCGGAATCACTAACACTAAGGTTCTTCATGAAAATGTATTTTACTGTATTCAGTTATATGTAAATTTATTCAATAGTAAGCGCTGCACTGTTATTCACATCTCTGTACATACCTCTGCCTGATCTGGAACTGACCTTGGACTGTTTGACCACGATATTTGCCTGCCTCTTGGGCTGCTCTTGTATTCTGCAACTGGACTAGTGGGATTCAACACGGAGTCTCACATATATGAGGGGCTCCAGTATAGTTTTTCTGGATGAAGAAAACAATTTTCTTTGTTTTCTTATTCCTAGATTAGGGTCTGGAGACTCGGAGGCTTCAAAGAGATTTGGGAGGGAGAAGCCTCTACCCCTATCCCCATTCTGTCCTGAACGAGGCTCTACTTCTGTCTGCTGCCTGTAGGACTTACTGCCGTCATGCCGCACTGACCACACCACATGGACCTGCCTATTACCAGGACCAATATTTTTGGCACTGCTGACAATATCTGTGCACTGACCCTAAACTGTATATGGACAGTATCCCTGCCTGCTGCCCGAAAAACAACTGCTCTTCTAAAACCACAGGTAATCTTTTCTTTACCCTTTGCTCAGCATAATGTATTTGGGGGTGTAATTCTTGGTATGTGCAGGCTATGTGTCCCTGGAACGCCGACGGTGTTCCTTGCATGTTGCGCCTCTGTATGTGGTCAGGCTGTGTAAAAGTCTCACACATGTGGTATCGTTATACTCAGGAGGATTAGGAGAATGTATTTTGGGGTGCCATTTTTGCTATGTAAATGCTATGTGTTGGAAATATCTTATAAACGGACAACTTTGTGTAAAAAAAAAATGCGTTTTCATTTTTTTCCACAATTTCCGAAAACTTCTGGAAAAAAATGAACCATTGAAAAGACTCATTATGCCTCATAGATTATACGTTGGGGTGTTAGCTTTCCAAAATTGGGTCATTTTCTGGACGTTTCCATTGCCCTGGTGTTCCAGGGCCTTCAAAACTGTAATAGGTGGTTGAGAAATTAAATGTGTAATTTATTCTCCTAGAATGCCTGAAGGTGCTACTTCAAAATTAGGCCTCTGTATGTGGTCAGGCTGTGTAAAAGCCTCACACATGATATATCGTTATACTCAGGAGGAGTAGGAGTATGTATTTTGGGGTGTTATTTGTGGTATGCACATTCCGTGTGGGAGAAATAAGCTATTACAATGAAAATTTTGTGAAAAAAAAAAATCTTAATTTGCAAAGAATTGTGTGAAAAAATGACAACTTAAAATAACTCACCATGCCTCTTACTAAATACATTGGAATGTCTACTTTCCAAAAAGGGGTAATTTGGGGGGCATTTGTACTTTTCTGGCTTGTTAGGGTCTCAAGAATGGAGACAGGCCTTAGTACATCAGATGTGATCTTTTTTTGCAAATCTTTATGATTTGCACCATAGCTTGTAGACTCTATAAATTTCACACAGATCATATAATATGCAATAATTTGGGTTATTTTTACCAAAGATGTGTAGTAGTATAAATTGTGGCCAAAATGTATGAATAAAAATTGCTCATTTGCAAAATTTTATCACAGAAACGAAGAAAAATTCATTTTCTTTCAAAATTTTCGGTCTTTTTTCATTTATAGCGCAGAAAATAAAAAACCGAGAGGTGATCAAATACCACCAAAAGAAAGCTCTATTGGTATGAAGAAAAGGACAAAAAAATCATTTGGTTACAGTGTTGCATGACTGAGTAATTGCCATTCAAAGTGTGAGAGCACTGAAAGCTGAAAATTGGTCTGGGCATGAGGGGGGTTTAAGTGCCCAGTAAGCAAGTGGTTAAAAAATGCTTTGCACCAGACACATACTTCTGGTGCCTTTAAAGAAAAGGAACACATTGCAGAACATATGTCAGGGACAACAGGGGTGAATTGCAGAATAAATTTAGCCCTTTTAATGATTTATATACTAGTTCCCAAAGGGAGATCAGATTTTGGTTACCATAATGTTAATGAAAAACTTTGTTTCTCTATTTTTGTTTTAAAGTGGAACTAAAGTCTCAAATACATATGCTGTGAGCAGGCAGGCTTTTTTCTACAGAGGAGACATGCAATGTCTCTTCTGCAGTAAAATAAACCTACCTGTTTGTTCACAGTTTTCTGTAGAATGTACATTGAGCTGCACATGAGCAGTTCAGTTGACATTCTGGCACATGTGCCAGGATGAGTGAACTCCTGTGCATGCATGGGAGTAATGTCAACCTATGCTGACCAATCAAAATGGCCAGAGACTGGCACCTGGAAAAAGCTGAGGAAAGGATGCCAGAGTTTGCAAAAGACCTTCTAAATATTGCTGACATTAGTTCCACTATAAATAAATGGCACTAGTTTAATTATGGTATGTCACAGCTCCCCTCCCCCATGCCATTGCATTTTTAAGGGACCTAAAACTTGTAAACCTAGGGGCTGGTGTATAGAGACTGCAAATACTGTATGTCATTTTTGTCAACTTTTTTTTTTCAAACCTGGTCCTGGCTGCATCTTTAAAAAAAAGTATGCCTTCTCTTTTACATGAAATGGTATATTAACTATGCCTATATTTTTTTTTATATTTTTCTTTTCTAGACTAGATCCATTTTTAAAGCAGATCTTTAGTAAAAGTAAACATTCTCCTTTACAGCGGGGCTGCACATGCATTGCAAGGCTTAATTGCTATTTTATGTCCCGGGGGACTGAGTAAAATAATTTTACTTAGCTGATCCTATGCTTCCATAGGCTCCTCTGCACTGCTACACTGGTCCCCGCAGCCTCTTTTCCCTGCACTCTAGTGGTCAATTGCCTCTGATGTCATCATGGCTAATGCAGGGTCCATAGCTGGACATGAGGATGCCGAGGGACAGTGCACTGTTTGAGCATAGGGAAAAGATGTTTGCCAGGAGAGTGGAGCATAAGGTAAGTAAAAGAACGTTTAGTTCCTTAGGCTGAACAGCCCCACTGCAAGGGAGGACTTTTTTTTTTTTTATATATATAAATTCTTTATTTTGATAGGGCAATTACCTATCCTTGAAGATTGCATGACTCCAAGGATACAAAATAGTAGTTGCTAATGATCCAACATATTCTCTACTTGAACATCTGTAAATGTCAGTGTAAATGGTTATAAATAGTAAAGATATGGTTAAGCAAAACATCAATTAAGTTCCTAGAAGAAGCCTGAGCGAAATTACTTTTTCTCTACAAGTACAGTGTCCATAAGTTTTGACCATTTATAATATTTACAGGGAAAAGTAAGCAAAAAATAAATAAATTGGTCCCAAGTAACATAGGGGAGAGGAAGGAAAGACAAGGAATGGGGGGACATGAGGAATGGGGGGAGGGGGAGAAGGATCAAAGGAGGTAGGGGCCCAAACCTATTAAGCCAGGGAAGATTCCCCAGGAAATCATGAGGAGTCCCAATCCCAGGGTGCTCTTAAATCGAAGGTGTATTCCTCTGAAAAATGTAAATTCAAACCAATAAAACCACCTCCTGCAGAAGTCTTTCTCTGTTCCCTTGATGATGAACATACGGTACTCCATGAGTTTGATTTATTTTTATTTTTTAGAACCATTGTGGCAGGGTTGAGGAGTCCAACCTACACCAGAGAGCAGAGCCCCATTGATTAAAGTGTCATTAAACCCAGAGTATGAAAAACTATCATTATATGCTATATAACAGAGTGTTCATACTCCCAAAGCCACTAAAGCATTCATTTTGTGTAGAGTGAACATGTATAGCCTGTGGCCCTGTCACAGAGCTTATACATCTTGACCCCGTATCTGGCACGGCACTGTGACCGGCTATAACCTGCTGTTGTCTGAATATATATATTAATACACCGCCTGAAGTGTATTAGAAATAGTATACCATGGAATGCACTGTAGATATAGGTTACGCTGGATGTAGAATATATATATATATATATATATATATATATATATATATATATATATATATACGAGACTGTATGTATGTATGTATGTATGTATATACACACACTAATACACTGTCTGCACTGACTAAATAGAGAGCAAACACAATATATAGTCTATAATAAATTCAGAGTATATATATATATATATATATATATATATACACTAGACTGACTGTATACACTACACACGGCCGCCATGTAAGCAGCCTTATATAGTGTGGGGTGTGGACTTAGTCCCCTTGAGCCATGATTGGCCATAGGCACCCTGCCTTTGGCCAATTATGGCTCTCTTAGCAGAGTGCGATTGACCAAAGCATGCAGGTCTGATGCATGCTTTGGCCAATCATTGTACAGCAATGCACTGCGATCTCGCAGTGCATTATGGCACATTCCGCAGCGCTTGATTTTCAGCAAACGCCCCATAATGTTCGCTCTTTGGCGAACGTGCAAACACCCGATGTTCAAGTCGAACTTATGTTCGACCAGAACATCAAGGTCATCCCTAATCCCAGTGCGGCCCACCACCAGTCTCCTTATGGACATGACACAAAGTTCAGTGTCCAGAGACTGTTTTTTAAAATGTTGACTTTTTTTGGGGGGGGGGAGGGGGGGGCAACTATCTGGTCTTGCCTAAGGGGCAAAATAGCCTAGCACTGGCCCTGCCTGTGATCCCCAGGAGAAGTAGGACCAGAAGAGCCATACTTATCCTTTCACAGAATCCATATGTCCACATTAAAGCGGGAGTCCGCCGGGACTCCGCGTTTTTTTTTTAAAAAGCCAGCAGCTACAAATACTGCAGCTGCTGACTTTTAAAATAGTGACACTTACATGTCCAGCGCGCCCGCGATGTCGGCACCCGAAGCCGATCTCTAGATCGTCTCTCGGGTCCTGCCGCCGCCATCTTGGGTATGGGAATCAGGAAATGGAGCCTTTCGGCTTCATTTCCCGGTTCCCTACTGCGCATGCGCGAGTCACGCTGTGCAATAAGGACGGTCCCCGCTGCCTCTGGGATCTGTGTGTTTCCCAGCAGGCAGCGGGGCACTTGCGGAAAGGGGCGGGCACTTGCGGAAAGGGGCGTAATGTACGCCCCTTTCCGCAGAGAGCTATCCCGGAAGTGGGTGCAGATACCTGTACTGTACAGGTATCTGCACCCCCCTCCCCCCTGAAAGGTGCCAATTGTGGCGCCGGAGGGGGGGAGGGTTCCGATGAGCGGAAGGTCCACTTTAGGGTGGACCTCCGCTTTAATTATACAATTATGCTATACAACATTGAGGCTAAAGGTTAGCGCGCCCCAGATTGTAATTACAAAGCACTACTTAACAAATGTTTTCCTACATTCATTTAAAAACAAATGTTTAGTCAACCTTGGACGTTAGACACTTAAATGTCACACTTTGCTCATGCAGCGCTACTGCTGGGGGATAATTAGAAACAATTAGCCGGCCTTCCTACTGTGGTATCTCAGCAATCAGCATAAGCTCGTTTTTCACATTAATCCTTCTCTTCACCTTGTGTCATTCAGAGAGCTGAGCCCAGAAGAGCTGAACGGAGGAGATGTGAGATGCTGGCATGGGATGGTGCCGCTGATCGCCCCCTCCGCTATGCCCAGAGCGCAGAGATCAGTGTAGCCGGAGAGAGAACTGATAGAGGAGGCGGCGCCGGCCGGGAACTGTCCGAGGTGCTGAAAGTCACATCGCAGGATCAGCGCTAATCATCCTTCCCGTCCCTTCCCCGGACACTCCGCACAATCATCTACTCTCCAGGTAACCTCTGCTTCCTGCATCCCGCCCTTGCTGTACATTGCTCCGCTCTTGTAATGCCCCGGTAGAGGAAAGAGGAAGATCAAAGAAGGGGGAGTTCACCTCTACTAGACTTAAAGGCTATCTGCATGTGTGATCAGCAAAAACACATCCGAGACCTTCCATTATCAAGAGGTGCCGCTTGTCTGCTGCCTGCTCAACCATGTACAGGGGTAAGTATACAACCACGTATAGGAGTAAGTATACAACTATGTATAGGAATAAGTATACAACAATGTACAGGAGTAAGTATACAACTATGTATAGGAGTAACTATGTACATGTGTAAGTATACAACAATGTACAGGAGTAAGTATACAACTATGTACAGGACTAACTATGTACATGTGTAAGTATACAACTCTGTACAGGAGTATGTCTACAACAATGTACAGGAGTAAGCGTACAACAATGTATAGGAGTAAGTATACAACAATGTACAGGAGTTAAGCCTTGTACACGCGATCGGAGAATCCGTCGGAATGTGTCCTATCGGACCGTGTTGTCGGATAATCCGACTGTGTGTGGTATGCATCGGAATGTTTCCGTTGGAATATCCGTCGGACCCAAATTTCCAACTTGTTGGAAATATTTCCCGACCAACTGGTTCGAATGGACATACTCCGATCATGTGTAGAGAATTTTGATCGGACCAAGTGCCACGCGTGCTCAGATCAAATTCCTACATCAAAGCTATTGGCTACTAGCTTGAATGTAGTCCCATCGTAATACCGTGTGTATGCAACAGTTTCGGACAAGATCCGACGGACAAAATCCGACAGATTTGGTTGTCGAAATCTCTGACCGTGTGTACAGGGGCTAACTATGTACAGGAGTAAGTATACAGCAATGTAAAGGAGTAACTATTTACAGAAGTAAGTATACAACAATGTACAGGAGTAAGGGCTGGTTCACACTGCAGGCGATGCGAGGCGACACCGACTTGCCTCGCCGCGACCTCAGCGGCAACTTGCAGATGACTTCTGTATAGAAGTCAATGCAAGTCGCCCCCAGGTCGCCCAGAAGTAGTACAGGAACCTTTTTTCTGAGTCGGAGCGACTTGAGTCGCTCCTCTCAGAACGGTTCCATTGTACAGAACGGGGGCAACTTGCGAGAGTGCGGCGAGGCGAGTCGTGTCGCCTCGCATCGCCCGCAGTGTGAACCGGCTCTTAGTATACAACCATGTACAGGAGTAAGTATACAACTATGTACATGAGTAAGTATAAAACAATATACAGGAGTCAGTCTACTACAATGTACAGGAGTAAGTATACTACAGTCTACAGGAGTAAGTCTACAACAATGTACAAGAGTAAGTATACTACAGTGTACAGGAGTAAGTATACAACAATGTACAGGAGTTAGTCTACTACAATGTACAGGAGCTAGTCTACTACAATGTACAGGAGTTATTCTACAACAATGTAAAGGGTAAGGCTACAACAATGTATGCAATGTAGTTCTAGAATGCTTAGCGACAGGGTACTAAACTGGCATGAAATATGTTGCTGATTCCTTAAAGTTATTCAACTCAAAAACAAACATTTATCAGATTGCAGCTCACAAATTCTTAAGCATTGTCTTTCTTTTTTAAATTTTTTTTTAAATTTTCACTTGGTGATTCAGACAGGCAGTAAGTCTGGTATTTTTCAATTTCCTTTAAGAGACCAAGTAGTAGTTAGAGGGGTGAGGCAAACCATTTACCACTGACAGGGGTGCAATGGTCAGCTTTTATTCATTTACGTAAAACCCTTATCACAAAATCAAAAAACTGTTTCTGTAACTGCTTATAAATTATTGTTAATTACGAGAGTTCAACTTCAATTTGTTAAAGCGGAGCTCCACCCAAAAGGGGAAGTTCCGCTTTAAGCTCTCGTTTCCCGCTCCTCTTGCACAATTGCAACTTTTGAGGAGCGGGGGGGGGGGGGGGGGCAGGTACCCAATTTTGACAGGTGCTGGCTTTCCACTTCTTTTTTAAGCGCCATGGAACAGGAGTGGAAAGTTTTTGTAGCTGCTGACTTTTTTGCACAAGTGGCTGGAACTCCTCTTTAAATACAACTAATTCTGCTAACAATACCCTCCCGCTAGTCCAGCCTTTCTCAACCTTTTTAGCTCGGGGGAACCCTTAAAATAACTTTTTGTCTTCAGGGAACCCCTGCTATTAATTATTATATTTATAGATCATAGTACATGTTTGTGATGGTCAGTAGAAAGAATGCTTCTTACATTTGTGGTCATTGGGAAGAATCCCCAATAAAGACTGCTAAAAACATCATTGTTGTCAGTGGTTACTCATCTGAGAGACAGAAATCTCTTATTGCTCAAGGAACCCATAGCAACCTCTGGAGGAACCCTAGTTGAGAAACCCTACCCTAAACTGAGAATTCTGCTCTCAAAAGTCTCTGCTTTACTACCTCATCCAGAATGCAGACACCCTAAGGCAGCAGGTGTGTTGCTGGCAGGATCACCAGGAAACATAGACATAAAAAAACAAATGCAGCCACCACATTTAATAGTGAAGCTTCAATATATTACTTTTTTGGGGGGTTTAATACCAATTTAATACAGCACATATCCCTCCAGACTGACAATGCTACTCATAAAGGTATTACTGCTTTACTACTTTATCCTGAAGGCAAACACCCTAATGCCCCATGCACATGGTCGGATATTCCGACCACAAAATCCGTCTGATTTTTTCCAACGGATTTTGTCCGAAACTAGTCTTGCATACACACGGTCGCACAAAGTTGTCGGAAAATCCGATCGCTTGGAACGAGGTGACGTTCGTAACGTACGACGGGACTACGTAGAGGCCAGTAGCCAATAGCTTTAGTCTCCAATTTTTTTTTCTGAGTATGTGTGGCACTTTGTGCGTCGGAAATTCTCTACACACGATCGGAAAAGGTCAGATCAGATTCTGTTGTCGGAAAATTTTAGATCCAGCTCTCAATCTTTTTCCGTCAGAAATTCCGACAGAAAAAGTCAGATAGAGCCCACACATGATTGGATTTTCTGACAACATAAACCGATCTGACTTTTTCCGTCTGAATTTCTTACTGTGTGTATGGGGCATAAGACAGGAGGTGTGTTAATGGCAGGATCACCAGGTGATAAAAAGGGAAAAAAAAGGCATAAAAAAGGGAAGTTAATGCAGCCACCACATCTAAGGATTGGTAAGCTGCAATATATTACATTTTTGTTTTTGGGTTTAATTCTGCTTTAATACTGTACATCTTCCCCCCCGACTGGCAATGCTGCCCACACAGGTGCCTGTTTTACTACTTCATTCAGAATGCAGACACCCTATAACAGGAGGTGTGTTGCTGGCAGGATCACCAGGTGATATAAAGGGGGAAAAAAGGCATACAAAAAGAATAATGTAGCCACCACATCTAATGATGAAGCTTCAATATACAAAATGTTTGTTTTTGGGTTTAATACCACTTTAATACTGAACACCTCCCCCACACCGACAATGCTGTTTGTAAAGGTGCCTGTTTTATGACTTCATCCAGAATACAGACACCCTAAGCCCTTGTACACATGGTCGGAGATTCCGTCAACCAAATCCCTCGGAGTAATTCCGACTGATTAATTCCGGAAGAGGTCCAGAAGTGATGTTGCATACACACGGTCAGACTAAGTTGTCGGAAAATCCAATTGTACATAACGTGATGACTTTATTTCGTTACGACGGGACTACGTTCAGGCTAGTAGCCAATAGCTTTAATCTAGGAATTTGATCTGAGCATGTGTGGCACTTTGTCCGTCGGAGTAGACTACACATGATCAGAGTATGTCCGATAGGAGCATTTTGTCGGAAAATATTACCGGCAAGTTGGAAAAATTGGTCCGTCGGATATTCCGACAGAAACAGTCCGATGCAGACCACACACAGTCGGAATATCCGACAAAACGGTCCGATAGGAAACATTCTGACGGAATCTCTGACCGTGTGTACAAGGGCTAAGACACAAGGTATTTTACTGGCAGGATCACCAGATGATATAAAGGGGAAATAAGGCATAAGAAAAAAAAAATGCAGCCACCCCAGATTGGACAGCTGAAATATAATACATTTTTGTTTTTTAATTTAATACCACTTTAATACTGCACATTTATAAACATGCACATACATTTACAGGGCCTAATAGGACAGGACTATTGCAGCAAAAATGTAATGGCCTAATGCACCTTGGCATTGAATAGTTATGCACACTGGGGGAATGTACTAAAACTGGAGCAAACAGAATCTGGAGCAGATGTGCACAGTAACCAGTCATCTTCTAATGTCAATTTGTTCAGTTAAGCTTTGAAAATAAAAGCTAGAAGCTGATTGGTTGTCATACATGGCTTCTGCAGATTTTGTCTTAATAAATTACCCTCACCATAAAAAATAAAAATAAAAAAAAGTATGTAATAAAATTAAATTGCATTGTATTGTGTATTTGATTATATAACTTTTAATTTTCTTATAATCATGACCTACTACTGGTATGGTTAAGATGTGGTCATTGATAATGCTATCCAGAAATTAGAAGCAAGGTGCCGCCAAGTCTATGAATCCATGAATCTGCTTAATTATTTAGGGAATGTCTATGTATATGGTTTTTTTTTTAAATTGTTTTGTGGTTTTTCTTTTCAATTTCATCTCCCCAACTAAAAGGGTTCCTTCCACTTTCTACAATGACTACATAATCCTTCTTATCTGGAAGCCCAGATGTTTCACACAATTAAGTGTACCGTTTGTGTTTACATTTGAAAGAGTATCTTTTGCAGCATCAGGAACTGCATTTGAAATATAATACTTGCACATATGGGATGCATACATTACTGGCTTTTGAAATCAGTTGGATAATTCCATGCTGTCTTCTTAGTATAGATATAACGTGAGAACAGATGCTCAATTGCAAGTTATAGGATTTTTTACGCTGCAACTTCTGCCTTCTTAGCCTAAAAGTTGTCATGAGCAGAGTTACTTTTAGCATGATGACCCCAATACATAATTTTAGGATTTTTGTTTAAAGGGAATGGCTTTCTTAGATAAACGTGAAAAAAACATGTAAAAAAAGTCTTCATGCATATAATCTTATCATTGTGAGTTTGTTTTTAAAATATTGTTTTTTGTTTTTTTTAAATATAATTTGTAAGTATATACACTATATTGCCAAAAGTATTGGGACACCTGCCTTTACACACATGAACTTTAATAGCATCCCAGTCTTAGTCCGTAGGGTTCAATATTGAGTTGGCCCACCCTTTGCAGCTAAAACAGCTCAACACTTCTAGGAATGCTGTCCACAAGGTTTAGGAGTGAATGTGAATGTATGACCACTCTTCCAGAAGCGCATTTGTGAGGTCAGGCATTAATGTTGGATGAGAAGGCCTGGCTCACAGTCTCCACTCGAATTCATCCCAAAGGTGTTCTATCAGGTTGAGGTCAGGACTCTATGCAGGCCTGACTGGTTCCTCCACCCCAAACTCGCTCATCCATGTCTTTATGAACCTTGCTGTGTGCACTGGTGCGCTGTCATGTTGGAACAGGAAGGGGCCATCCCCAAAATTGCTCCCATAAAGTTAGGAGCATGAAATTGTCCAAAATGTCTTCTCAGCGCTTGTACACACGGTCAGAGATTCCGACGGAATGTGTCCTATCGGACCGTTTTGTCGGATATTCCGACTGTGTGTGGTCTCCATCGGACTGTTTCCGTCGGAATATCCGAGGGACCAACTTTTCCAACTTGCCGGTAAAATTTTCGGACAAAATGCTCCGATCGGACATACTCCGATCATGTGTAGCCTACTCCTACGGACAAAGTGCCACGCATGCTCAGATCAAATTCCTAGACCTATTGGCTACTAGCCTGAACGTAGTCCCGTCGTAACGAAATAACGTCATCACGTTATGTACAATCGGATTTTCCGACAACTTTGTCCGACCGTGTGTATGCAACATCACTTCCGGACTTCTTCCGGAATTAATCCGTCGGAATTACTCTGACGGATTTGGTTGTCAGAATCTCCGACCATGTGTACAAGGGCTTACACTGACGCCTTAAGAATTCCCTTCACTGGAATTAAGGGGCCAACCCCAACCTCTGCAGAACAACCCTCCACCAAATGATTTGGAACAGTGCACAAAGCAAGGTCTATAAAGACATGGATGAGGGAGTTTGAGGTGGAGGAACTTCACTGGCCTGACCTGACCTCAACCCGATAGAACACCTTTGGGATGAATTAGCGTGGAGACTGCAAGCCAGGTCTTCTCATTCACATCAGTGCCTGACCTCACAAATGGGCTTCTAGAAGAATGATCAAACATTCCCATAGACACACTCCTAAACCTTGTGGACAGCCTCCTAGAAGAGTTGAAGCTGTTATAGCTGCAGAGGGTGGGCCAACTCAATATTGAACACTACAAACTAAGACTGGGATGCCATTAAAGTTCATGTGCGTGTGAAGGTAGGCATCCCAATACTTTTGGCAATATAGTGTATGTTCTTGAGGGCTGCCATATTTGTTAATATACAGTAAGTTGGCTGACTTATTGAAAACAATTTACTTCTTATTTGTTTGATAGCCTATATTAACAGTTGTTAAGAAGGGAGGTAAAATGATTGTACTAAAACACTGAACACTCTATCTAGTAGCTAATCTACCGACCTCTACATTCAAGACAAAAAAATAGAAAAAAAAGTTTGTAAAATTGTCATCTAAAATAATTTTAAGATAAACGTTGCGATGTACTAAGTGAAAATACACTGCACCTTTCCTTTAAAGGGATTAGTACACCCAAACCTTGTGTTCCTGTCAGAGTAAGGCACTGATGTTTTTGATTAGTCACTGGATTCCTATATCTTTTAGAGACACTAGTGGAAAATTAACTCTGGTGTGGCCTCTGGCTCAGGCACTGTGCCCGTATCTTACTCCTCCTGCTGCAGAAAGTGAAGTTTAAAATATATGTAAACCTTTGTTAACCAGTGCGACCATATAAAAAGCAAATGGACATTAAAAAGTCTGCAGATCTCATTATAAAAATATTGTGAAATGCATTTTTTCAATTATAAATTTTATTAATGCCTACAATGGGCAAAAGCATGTCAATACATCCTGTATACATACATCAAATAACAATATAAACAATATATAAATATCCATACAGGTATCTGCATAAAAAATATCGAATGGGGCATAATATAAATGAGGAATTAAGTGAATATTTCTATTTATTGCCCCCTGGAATAACTTAAATTCAGGACTTGAAGTTCAATTTTCCTATATTCAAATAACAAAAAAACAAACAACAAAAAAATAAATAAAAAAAGAGAAGGGGTATAAAAAAAAAGGGGAATCGTAATTATCGTTGGTTTTGGATAGCCAGGGTGCTTAGAAGATGTATTTAAAGTTAATTTCCATTTCCCAAAAGGGTCAAGACTTCTGTTGACAAGGCATACTGTTTCCACAGTTTCCAAGTTATATGATACTTTTTCTGTTGTTCTGTCTTTTTCCATTTTACTTATATCCTCTACTTTACGTAGCCAATCCGCCACTGTCGGCCTGAAATGCATTTTTAGGAGCTATGGTACATTGTGGTCACATGATTTCCACAGTTTACATTGCACCACACTGTGCAACCACTAGGTGGAGCTAAGAAGTAGGTAGTGACGTGACCATCAGGCATACTGCAGGACGTTCTTTCCCTTTGCCTATGGAGGCAGCAAGCTTACTGGTGCTGTTGCAGTCACATGACACTATTGTCAAAATGTCATTAAATGTATATTTATATATAGTTAGTCAGGTTGGAAAAAGATACAAGTCCAAATATATTAAAGGAAAATCAAATAAAAACAGCACATGGATTAAAATACTTTGTTAAATTATATGCCAGATTGTATAAAACATAATAAATCTTGACATGCAAGGAGGGGCTGTGATCTGGGGAGAAAACTGTTGTCAGTCACCTTCCTGGAGCTGCTCCTGCAAGCCGATGTCACGTGGGACAGCTTCCATGGGAGAAGAGAGGCTTACTTGCAGGAGAAACTTGAGTACATTCAGTGATTGTGGGAATGCAGAACCTGGAGACTCAGCTGCAATACTGTAAGACCCCTTTCACACTCGAGTTTTTCAGGTGCTTTAGCTGAATAAATGCCTCATCTGCAATCCCAGTGTGAAAGCCGGAGTGCTTTCACACTAGGGCGCTGCGCTGGGAAGACGTCAAAAAAAGTCCTGCGAGCAGCTTCTTTGAAGCACTTTGGGAGCGGTGTATACACTGCTCCTAAAGCTCCCCTGTCCAATGAAATCAGTGGGCAGCACTACCAAACTGCCAAGGCGCTTTGTGGGTGCTTTTAACCCTTTATATGGCTGCTAGCAGGGGTTAAAAGCACCCCGCTAGCACCCGAAAAGCTAGCAGCTAAAATTAAGGACCAGGGCCTTTTCTGGTACCTTTTGTTAACAAGTAAAAATCTGTATTTTATGCTAGAAAATTACCTAGAACGCCCGAACAGTATATATATATATATATATATATATATAAAACCCAATTTTTTAGTAACATATAAAAGAGGATGTTACATAAATCCCTAACATATCAGGCTTTAAAATTGAGCACACTCATGGAATAGCGACAAACTATGATATAAAAAAATCTCCATGGGCAACACTTTAAACATTTTTACAGGTTACTAGTTTAGAGTTACAGAGGAGGTCTAGGGCTAGAATTATTGCTCTAGCTATAACATTCGTGGCGATACCTCACATGTGTGGTGTTAACACCTTTTACATATGCATGCGTGACCTGGGTATGCGTTCACTTCTGCGCATAAGCACGGATGGATAGGGGGCGCTTTAAACATTCTTTTTATTATTTGTTTTATTATTTTTGTTTTATTTTTACGCAGTTCCTTTAATTTTTTAGAGTCGTGTGCAAACCGGATAGCCGCATCGGGGACAGCGAGGATGATGACGTCATCATGCTTGCTGAGCATGATGATGATGATGCAGAGATGAGGTTGTCTCTACTGTATAACATTATGAATATCTTGGTGTCAATAAAAAAATGTAAATTAATGGCGGCATTACACATTGTGGTTCCTTTATGCCTTTTCTTCATGGTGGTGACATTGGATTGACCTTATGGGCTACCTCTGTATGTTTGGAGCCGCAAAGTGCTGGAGATTGGTGATGTGTATAAGCTGGCATGACCTGCTATAATATAGAGGTCTATTGTTTCTGTTAAGAAGCCTGGCACAAAGGCTACTTTCCCACTGAAAGCGCCATTGGCTTTCAATCCCTGTTAGCGGCCAAAGAAAGTGTTAAAAGCGCTGGTGTTGCAGTGCTGCCGAAGCACTTTGCGGGTGCTTCAGCAGCGCTGCCCATTCATTTCAATGGGCAGGGCATTTTGGGATCGGTGTCTACACCGCTCCCGCACCGCCCTAAAGATGCTGCTTGTAGGACTTTTAAGAATGTCCTGCAAGCACACCGCCCCAGTATGAAAGCACTCTGGGGAGACATGAGAGGCGCTTTTCAGGCGCTTTACAGGAGCTATTTTTAGCGCTAAAACACACTGAAAGGTCCTCGCTGTGAAAGGGGTCTAAGCCCTTGTACACATGGTCGGAGAATCTGTCGGAATGAGTCTTATCGGACCGTGTCGTCAGATAATCCGACTGTGTGTGGTATGCATCGGACTGATTCCGTACGAATCTCCGTCCGACCCAATTTTCCAACATGTTGGAAAGATTTCCCAACCAACTGGGCTGGACGGACCTAATCCGATCATGTGTAGAGCATTTTCATCGGACCAAGTGCCACGCATGCTCAGATCAAATTCCTACATCAAAGCTATTGGCTACTAGCCTGAATGTAGTCCCATCGTAACGAAATTACGTCATCACGTTCTGAAAGATCGGATTTTTCGCCAACTTGGCCCGACCGTGTGTATGCAACAGTTTCGGACACAATCCGTCGGACTAAATCTGACGGGTAAAATCCGACGGATTTGGTTGGCAAAATCTCCGACCGTGTGTACGTGGGCTTAGAGGTGTGGGAGCACTTGGCGGAATACAGGATTTGCGGTGGAGACTATTTTGGTAGCGTGATATGAACTCTTTTGGCATTGACTCTTTGTAATTTTATATTATTTGATATTAATACACTATTAATCAAGTTATTTAATGTTGATGTACTTTACCTATGGTTTAGGATATGAAATAATATTTATTATGCATATGGTTTGAAATGCATTCACTGCACTGGAATGTATTTAACCACTAGGGATCCGCGCAATAGCCGAATGACGGATACAGCGCGGACCTCCTTTGCCGGGACAACGTCTATTGTTTTCGTCCCGTGCATGAGCGGCCTGCACGCCCCCGGAGGGGCGTGCGCGGCGCGCTCTGTGATCAATAAGTCTATGAGACTCGCCTGATCACGGAACGAAGCAAGGGGTCAATTCCAACCCCCTACCACGTGATCAGCTGTCAGCCAATGACAGCTGATCATGTGATCACAACAGAGCTGGTAATCGGCTATTTTCCTCCTCGCGCTGACAGGAGAAAAAAAAAAAGCCGATCACCGGCGGCCGGGAGAGGGACTTCAGTCCCAATCATGGCCAAGCCATCAGTGCCCACCTGCACCCTGCCAGTGCAACATATATATAGTAAATGTGCCACCCATCAGTACCACCCCTTAGTGCCCATAGTGCCACCCATTAGTGCCCATAGTGCCACCCATCAGTGCCCATAGTGCCACCCATCAGTGCCCACAGTGCCACCTATCAGTGCCCACAATCTGCCTCAACAACAGTGCTGCACCTCATATGCCACATATCCGTGCCCATCAGTGTCATCTACCAGTGCTCATCAGTGCCCAGCAGTGCCGTCCATCAGTGCCCAGCAGTGCCACCTATCAGTGCCACCTATCAGTGCCCATCAGTCCCATCTATCAGTGGTACCTATCCGTGCCCATCCGTGCCACCCATCCGTGCCACCCATCTGTGCCACCCATCCGTGCCATCTTATCTGTGCCCATCTTTGCCCATCAGTGCCGCCTTATCTGTGCCCATCAGTGCTGCCTTATCTGTGCCTATCAGTACCGCCTTATCTTTGCCTATCGGTGCCACCTTAACTGTGCCTATCAGTGCCCACCAGTGCAGCCTATCAGTGCCCACCAGTGCAGCCTATCAGTGCCCACCAGTGCCGCCTCATCAGCGCATTTCAATGAAGGAGAAAAATTACCTGTTTGCAAAATTTTATAACAAACTATGAAACATGATTTTTTTTTTTTTTTTTGCATCTTTTTTTGTTTGTTTAGCAAAAAATAAAACTCCCAGCTGTAATTAAATACCACCAAAAAAAAGCTCTATTTGTGGGAAAAAAATGATAAAAATTTCATTTGGGTAGAGTGTTGTATGGCCGTGCATTTGTCATTTAAAGTGCATCAGCGTTGAAAGCTAAAAATTGGTCTGGGCAGGAGGGGGGTTTAAGTGCCCAGTAAGCAAGTGGTTAAAGAGACAGCACACCGATTTTTGTATTTATGTTTAGGTATCTGATAATCGGGCTGCTTTTTTCTGAGATATAACATTTTAGTACACTTTGGGGATTATTTACTAAAGGTAAATCCACTTTGCACTATAAGTGCACTTGGAAGTGCAGTTGCTGTAGATCTAAAGGGGACATGCAAGGAAAATAAAAAACAGAATTTTTGCTTGCACATGATTGGATGGTAAAATCTGCAGACCTTCTCCTCATTTCAGAGCTTCCCCTCAGATCTACAGCGATCTATAGTGATTGCACTTTCAAGTGCACTTGTAGTGCAAAGTGGATTTTCCTTTAGTAAATAACCCCCATTGAGTGCAAGATTTTTGTTTATTTTTTGGCCCCTTTCACACTGGGGCAGGGGCTATTTTTAGCGGCGCTTTACTGACATATTTGCGGAGGTATTCGGCTGCTAGCAGGGTGTTTTTAACCCCCATTAGTGGCCAAAAAAGGGTTAAAACCACCTGCAAAGCGCTGCTGCAGCAGCGCTTTGCCGGTGGTATAGCCACGCTGCCCCATTGATTTCACAGCTCCAAAATACTGCTAGCAGGACTTTTTTTAGCGTCCTGCCAGTGCACCACTCAAGTGTTAAAGCCCTCGGGGCTTTCACATTGGAGACACAGGAGTGGCTCTTTCAGGGCACTTTGCATGCGCTATTTTTAGTGCTGTAACTCCTGCAAAGCGCCCCAGTGTGAAAGGGGTCTTACACTCCTGATAGAAGCCATCAGTAGACTCTGCCTTCATGTGCGTGTAAAGGCAGGCGTCCCAATTATTTTGGTGATATAGTGTATATTTAATGATTTTAATGAATGGATGCCTTTTCAAAAGAATATCATGGACAAAAAAGAAATGTTTAACCACTTTGCAAACGCCGCACGCCGATTTACGTCGGCAGAATGGCACAGGCAGGCAAAAGGGCATACCCGCACGTCCCTTTGAATTTGCCGCCGGTGGCGCACGCATGTCTGCGGGTCCCGCAAACTCGATGTTCGCCGGTGGCCCACAATTGCTGTGAAGTGAGGCAGAACGGGGAGATGTAAACAAGGCATTTCCCTGTTCTGCCTAGCAACATGACAGGGATCTACTGCTGCCTGTCATCGGGAGCAGTGATCGCTGTCATGTTGTAGTGAGCCCATCCTCCCCTACAGTTAGAACACAGCCAGGGAACACACTTAACCCCTAGTGTTTAACTCCTTCCCTGCCAGTGTCATTTATACATTAATCAGTGGCTATTTGTAGCCCTGATCGCTGTATAGATGTCAGTGGTCCCAAAATAGTGTCAAAAGTGTCCGTTCTGTCCGCCATATTGTCGCAGTCCCACAAAAAATCGCAGCTCGCCACCGTTACTAGTAAAACAAAAATAATAAAAATGCCATAAATCTATCCCCTATTTTGTAGACGCTATAACTTTTGCACAAACAAATTAATATACACTTATTGCATTTTTGTTTTTCCAAAAATATGTAGAGGAATACATATCGGCCTAAACTATGGAAGAAATTTGTTTCTTTATGTATTTTTGGGGAATATTTCTTATAGCAAAAAGTAAAAAAATATTGCTTTTTTTTCAAAATTGTCAGTCTTTTTTTGTTTATAGTGCAAAAAATAAAAACCGCAGAGGCAATCGAATACCACCAAAAGAAAGCTCTATTTTTGGGAAAAAAAATACATCAATTTTGTTTGGGTACAACGTCGCACTACCTCACGATTGTCAGCTAAAGAGACACAGTGCCGAATCGCAAAAAATGCTTTGGTCAGGAAGGTGGTAAATCCTTCTGGGGCTGAAGTGGTTAAACATTTTCTTTTACATAACACAAAGTGCAATATTTTCTTTTCTGTAGGCATGACCTATTTTCTCATGGTGTCTAAATTATAATGTGGAGTCCAAATGTATGGCTGTAGTTAAATGAAACAGCTGGGACAACTGCATTTGTTCTCTGTGTTGAAAAATGGTTTAGAGATGTAGCTGTGACATGATGATTATCCTGTAAGATTCTGTATACATATATAGAAAAATGATAAATGGCTTAAATATGTATGGGAACCTAGGTCTCTTTGGATTTGGTTTAAATGTTAGCACTTTGGTTTTGAATGACGGTTTCGTATATCATCTTAAAATGGTTGCTGTGGTTGTAGAACAAACCAGCATAAGGGTAAGATTTTTTAATAAATGGCATAGCATTGGAACCAAATGACAGTAGAATAATAAAACTGGAAAAAAGTATTGGTATGCAATATACCACCAGTAGATGTGGGTTCACAATGAGGATCAGAGCCTAATCTGTGCCTGGTATTAACCAGAGGGAGTTCATTTACTGTGTGATAATTCTTGTTTATGGTCCTTGGATTTAATCCAATGGCAGCAACAGACAGCCAGACAGGCAAAGAAGCAGTGCTGGCAGAAGGCAAAACTAAACAGAAACAAGCAACAAACAGTTATTACCAGAATAGTAAGTTATGTACAGGCTAAAGTATAATGCATTTCCCCTTTCCTTTCTCAAAAAAACTTGTGTTTATATTTTCTGTTATTTGGCAATCCAGAATATTCCCCCAGAATATCAGATTATAATAGTCTTAACTAGCATCCTGTGTTCCATTAATGTACTAAATGTATACACTGCAGGAGTAAATTACCCTCGTCTGTGGTAGAACAGATAAATACATTAAAATGGTTCTTATGCCCAAACTGTTTTTTCAGAACTCTCCCATGCAGTTTCTACCCTTCTACCTAAAGTCACTGCACCACTTTTTCACACTTTCACATGGATAAGTATAAGAGTGAGAATCACTTTTGGGAAATTACAAAGGAGGAAGGTAACAGGAGGTCCCGCAGTCTCACACCCACGTCTTTACAACTTAGGATCATTTCAACACTTATGCCGCATACACACAACCGGACTTTCTGGCAGAAAAGGTCAGACCTATTAATTTCACCGGATATTGTGGGCTTCAGCGGACGTTTTTTTTTTTTTCAAAAATTCTGATGGACCTAGAAATAGAACATGTTTTAAATCTTTCAGATGGAATCAATTCCTGTCGGGAACACCATTCGTCTGTATGCTGTTCCGACGGACCAAAAACGACGCAAGGGCAGTCGGCTACTGGCTATTGAGCTTCCTATTCTAGTCCTGTCGTACGTCATCGCGTTCTTAACGAACATGCTTTGGTGTGATCGTGTGTGGGCAAGTCCGTTTCAGAGGAACTCAGTCGGAAAGACCGTCAGAGTTTATTCTGATGGAAAATCCGGTCGTGTGTACGCGGCATTACACCTAGGTGGCCCCACTAGATTCATATTTAATGAGCTTCTATGCACTATTGATTTTCTGAACTATCTCAGTATAGCAAACTTTCTAGCAACCCTAAGGCATTATCCCACCACCTATTTTTTTTTCACAAAAAAGAATCCCACCACCTATTTAAGCAGTATCCCACTACCTGTTAAGCATTCAGTCCGAGAAACAATTAACTACTTTTACTTTTTCTCGGAGACAATCCTGATCTCCCAAAGCATTCTGCAAATTGAATGGACGCTCTATCTGGCAACATATGGCATTCTTAAACTACCTCAGTTACATGAATATTTGCTGCCATCTGAATTTTAACTCCCTACTTCATATTGTTCCAGATACACTCTATTGTCAACAGTATTGTGACACCTGCCTTTACATGCACATAAACTTTAATGACATCCCAGTCTAATGCCTCGTATACACGATCGGACTTTCTGACAACAAAACCATGGATTTTTGTTCGAAGGATATTGGCTCCAACTTGTCTTGCATACACACGGTCACACAAATGTTGGCCAACAGTTACAAAAGGGGGAATGTGGTGACGTACAAGACGTACGAGGAGCTGAGATAAAGGAAGTTCAATAGCCAGTGCGGCTCCTTCTGCTTGATTCCGAGCATGCGTGAACCTTTGTGCATTGGACTTGTGTACACACGAACGGAAATTCTGACAACAAAGTTTTGTTGGTGGAAAATTTGAGAATCTCCTATCAAACATTTGTTGGCGGAAAGTCCGACAGCAAATGTTCGATGAAGCATACACGTGGTTGGACTTTCAGCCAACAAGCTCACATCCAACATTTGTTGTCAGAAAATCCGATCGTGTGTACGAGGCATTAGTCTGTAGGGTTCAATATTGAGTTGGCCCACCCTTTGCAGCTATAACAGCTTCAACCCAAGTGCAAATTACTTCTTCCACCTTGCAGAAGAGATATGCTCAGTTTATGTGAGGGTATCATAACTTAAGTCTATGGCTGTTTATTTGGAGATCATCTCTTTTTGGATGATCAACCACTCATGTAGTTATGTAATATAGATATTGTCAAGATTAAGGCGGGCCATTAGTCCATTATCTTAGAAGATATTACTAAAGTCTCCTAAAATCAGCCACAAAGACTCAACTTTCCTGAACTGTAACAAAAGACCAAAACAGTAGAAAAGTATATGGGACTAAACTGTAAGGAAAGAGTTCAGAAACACCACTGCATAAAATAACATAATTTTACTATAGTATTAAAACAGATACTTCACTTAAAAAATGCAGTAAAGTTAAAGTGCACATATATAGCCACTTGAAGTGAGGAAAGCTATACAAAAATAACACCTTGTAAATAGCGCACCAACCCCCCCCCCCCCCCCCCTTCAAATCGCTTGTAAAAAAGTATTTTTAGGGGTCTGTTTACATTTTTTGGGGGTGGAGTCTTTATACAAAATATTATTTTCATGACTTCAAGTTGCTATTTATACACACTTTAACCACTTCCCGACCGCCGCACGACGATGTACGTCGACAGCATGGCACGGGCAGGCATATGGGCGTACATGTACATCCCTGCCTTCCCGCGGGTCGGGGGCCCGATCGGGCCCCCGCCCGGTGCCTGCGGCGGTCGGTATTCGCGCGGGAGCGATCCCGGACGAGGGGGCGGCCATTCGTTCATGGCCACCCCCTCGCGATCGCTCCCGACGAATAGGAATCGTTCGTGACATCACTTCCTCTCCTGTAATGTAAACACAGGAGAGGAAGTGATGTATTCTCTCCTCCGTGTCGGTATTTTTCGTTCCGACACCGAGGAGAGAGGATCGGTGAGTTGCACCAACACGTCACTACACAGTAGAACATGCCAGGCACACACACACCCCCCGATCACCCCCCCACTGCGATATGCGATCACCCCCGCACTGCGATATGCAAACTGATCTGGGGGTGTCATTAACATTTCACTGACACTCCCAGCAGTTCGCATAGGGCAGTGTGAACTGCCGCCGGGAGGCATGCGATGCGGGAAACCGCCGCGGATTCGTGGCGTTCCCGCATCGCTCCAGTGTGAACCCAGCCTAATAAGCGATCGTTTTTCTGATCGCTGTATTAGTGTCACAGGTGACGCTAGTTAGGCAGGTAGGTATTTAGGTTCGCCGCAGCTTTTTATAGCGCCAGGGACCCCCATATACTACCGCATAAAGCCCCCTGATTGCCCCCTAGTTAACCCTTTCACCAGTGATCACCATATAACGGTTACAGGTGACGCTGGTTGGTTAGTTATTTTTTTATAGTTTCAGGGCACCCGCCATTTATTACCTAGTCTCACTAGTGTACCCCTAAATTTAGGGGTGTCTACTTTCCAAAATGGGGTCATTTGGGGGGGGTTTGTGCCATCTTGGCATTTTATGGCCTTCAAAACTGTAATGCCCTTAGAAAGCCTGAAGGCGGTGCTTGGTTTTCGGGGCCCCGTACGCGGCTAGGCTCCCAAAAAGTCCCACATATGTGGTATCCCCGTACTCAGGAGAAGCAGCAGAATTTATTTTGGGGTGTCATTTCACATATGCCCATGGCATGCGTGAGCAATATATCATTTAGTGACAACTTTGTGAAGAAAAAAAAAAAAAAAAAAAAAAGTTTGTAATTTTCCCGCAACTTGTGGCAAAATATAAAATATTCCATGGACTCAACATGCCTCTCGGCAAATAGCTTGGGGTGTCTACTTTCTAAAATGGGGTCATTTGTGGGGGTTTTGTGCCATCTTGGCATTTTATGGCCTTCAAAACTGTAATAGGTAGTGAGAAGTGAACTCAAAAATTTACGCCCTTAGAAAGCCTGAAGGCGGTGCTTGGTTTTCGGGGCCCCGTACGCGGCTAGGCTCCCAAAAAGTCCCACATATGTGGTATCCCCGTACTCAGGAGAAGCAGCAGAATTTATTTTGGGGTGTCATTTCACATATGCCCATGGCATGCATGAGCAATATATCATTTAGTGACAACTTTGTGAAAAAAAAAAAAAAAAAAAGTTTGTAATTTTCCCGCAACTTGTGGCAAAATATAAAATATTCCATGAACTCAACATGCCTCTCAGCAAATAGCTTGGGGTGTCTACTTTCTAAAATGGGGTCATTTGTGGGGGTTTTGTGCCATCTTGGCATTTTATGGCCTTCAAAACTGTAATAGGTAGTGAGAAGTGAACTCAAAAATTTACGCCCTTAGAAAGCCTGAAGGCGGTGCTTGGATTTCGGGGCCCCGTACGCGGCTAGGCTCCCAAAAAGTCCCACATATGTGGTATCCCCGTACTCAGGAGAAGCAGCAGAATTTATTTTGAGGTGTCATTTCACATATGCCCATAGCATGTGTGAGCAATATATCATTTAGTGACAACTTTGTGTAAAAAAAAAAAAAAAAATATATATTTTTTTGTCATTATTCAATCGCTTGAGGCAAAAAAATAAAATATTCAATGGGCTCAACATGCCTCTTATCAATTTCCTTAGGGGGTCTACTTTCCAAAATGGGGTCATTTGGGGGGGTTTTGTACTGCCCTGCCATTTTAGCACCTCAAGAAATGAGATAGGCAGTCGTAAACTAAAAGGTGCGTAAATTCCAGAAAACGTACCTTAGTTTGTAGATGTGACAACTTTTGCGCAAACCAATAAATATACAATTATTGACTTTTTTTTTACCAAAGACATGTGGCTGAATACATTTTGGCCTAAATGTATGACTAAAATTGAGTTTATTGGATTTTTCTAATAACAAAAAGTAGAAAATATCATTTTTTTTTTAAATTTGCGGTCTTTTTACGTTTATATCACAAAAAATAAAAATCGCAGAGGCAATCAAATACCATCAAAAGAAAGCTCTATTTGTGGGAAGAAAAGGACGCAAATTTTGTTTGGGTACAACATTGCATGACCGCGCAATTACCAGTTAAAGCAGCGCAGTGCCAAAGTGTAAAAAGACCTCTGGTCATTTACCAGCAAAATGGTCCGGTCTGAAAGTGGTTAACTTTAGTGTATTTAAGCGGATTACCTTTTTTATACTTAAAAAGGAAAAATAACACAATAAGGGAACCTCAAAAGCTGCATAACCCATAAGTATACAAAAAACACAGGAAATTTCCCCAGGGGTTTTTTAGCAGCAGAGAGTTGGTGTGAAAATAGTTGATGTAAAAAAAAATCATTTATTTAACAGACAATAGTAATTCCAAATGAACAATAATACATCATCCATATAGGTAGTGTGACAAAAACAAACATGGATCACTCATAGCAAAAAAACTCTATGTACAGGCATGGTTTGCCAATTGTATTCGTAACATATGTATCCACATGAAAAACCCCGATGCATTTCGACCCTTGCGATTTCCGGTCTCTTCAGGGGGATTTATATTCTAGGGAAATGTCAAAATATCTAATTAAAGACTTTGGACAATATAAAAATATATATAGGTATAGTGTTTCAAATTAAGCAAAATTATGTCTCCATGCATATAGAGATATAGTTACCAATGGGTGGATGAGGACATGAGGATGTGTCGCATAAACCGGCATTGCAGGATTAAAGCCGTCCAATGATCCCATCGCTGCCACATGTTCCCCCCGCGCCCTCTGGGTGGGTGCATAGTCCACTGAGCTTACAGGGGGCCACATTTTGGGATCCAGAGAGGAGGATGGGGGGGTAAAACACCTGCAGATGGACATGCAAAAAAACTTTTTGTAAGTCGTCATTAAATAATATAATATTAGAGGGAGTATATAGAAGTGCTTGGCAGCTGTAGGCTTATTATTACTTGGTCATTAATGGATTCATATTATAAAAGAATTAAACTAGTTATACATAGCATGGCGTAGTTTATTCGTTAGTTATATTGATTATAAAAAGGGGTTAGCTGACAGTGAAAAGAAGGTGGGTGAGGGATGGGGTGTGGTGATGTGATAGGTGAAGTGAAAATGCACGATGTGAGGTAGACTGATGATGGGGCAAGAGAGGTGTGAAAGTGAAAAGAAAACAAAACAAAACAAAAACAAAACCAAACTGCTGGAAAAGAAAACTGAAACAACAAAATATTGGAAGTGTGAAGTGACAAGTGTGGGCAACTAGATGAGTGTGGAGGGGATAATGCATGCGTGTATGTGTGTGTGAGGAAAAAAGAAAAAAAGGGGGATAATTAAATAAGATGGTGAAAGTGAATGGTAGTAAATGAATGGGTGCAGCTTTTGGAATGATTCTGACTGGGTAATCCTTGTACTTATGCGATACCCATTCATTTACTAACATTGCTATTTAACCCACACAATATTATTCTTTTGTAATATAACCATAATCCTACTCCCTCACTTTATGCATATAGCATTCAGTGTCATATCACTTGTGATCCATCTCACTTTGACCATCTTATTTAATTATCCCCTTTTTTTTCTTTTTTCCTCACACACACATACACGCATGCATTATCCCCTCCACACTCATCTAGTTGCCCACACTTGTCACTTCACACTTCCAATATTTTGTTGTTTCAGTTTTCTTCTCCAGCAGTTTGGTTTTGTTTTCTTTTGTTTCGTTTTCACTTTCACACCTCTCTTGCCCCATCATCAGTCTACCTCACATCGTGCATTTTCACTTCACCTATCACATCACCACACCCCATCCCTCACCCACCTTCTTTTCACTGTCAGCTAATCCCTCTTATAATCAATATAACTAACGAATAACCTACGCCAGGTTATGTATAACTAATTTAATTCTTTTATAATATGAATCCATTATTGACCAAGTAATAATAAGCCTACAGCTGCCAAGCACTTCTATATACTCCCTCTAATATTATATTATTTAATGACGACTTACAAAAAGTTTTTTTGCATGTCCATCTGCAGGTGTTTTACCCCCCCATCCTCCTCTCTGGATCCCAAAATGTGGCCCCCTGTAAGCTCAGTTGACTATGCACCCACCCAGAGGGCGCGGGGGGAACATGTGGTAGCGATGGGATCATTGGACGGCTTTAATCCTGCAATGCCGGTTTGTGCGACACATCCTCATGTCCTCATCCACCCATTGGTAACTATATCTCTATATGCATGGAGACATAATTTTGCTTAATTTGAAACACTATACCTACCGTATATGCCGGTGTATAAGACAACCGGGCATATAAGACGACCCCCTAATCTTACTGTTGTTTAAGCATTTTTTTCTGTACTTACCGTATAAGACAACCCCCTTCCAAGGCTTCCGACGCTTGATATTTCGTCATTCTTGCTGGAGCAGGTGCTGGCGCCATATCCTTCTTCCTGCTTTTGCTGGAACCAATCACGGCGAGCGATGTATTCTATTAATGAATACAAAGCCTGCTTGGATTGGCAGAGGCTGTATCATCATCAGCCCGCGCCTCTCTGACTCTCAAAGCCAATCCGAGCAGGCTACGGCAGAGGTTGTTACTCCAATCCGAGCGGGCTCTGTATTCAATTGAATACATCGCTCACTGGGATTGGCTCAGCGGTATATACTGTATGTAGCCGAAGCTACATACAGTATTACCGAACCCTCAGCAGGCATCGGAGGGGCTGATCCGGCGTATAAGACGACCCCCGATTTTCGGCCAGTTTTTTTAAGTGTAAAAGGTCGTCTTATACGCCGGAAAATACGGTATATATTTTTTTATATTGTCCAAAGTCTTTAATTAGATATTTTGACATTTCCCTAGAATATAAATCCCCCTGAAGAGACCAGAAATCGCAAGGGTCGAAATGCATCTGGGTTTTTCATGTGGATACATATGTTACGAATACAATTGGCAAACCATGCCTGTACATAGAGTTTTTTTGCTATGAGTGATCCATGTTTGTTTTTGTCGCACTACCTATATGGATGATGTATTATTGTTCATTTGGAATTACTATTGTCTGTTAAATAATTTTTTTTTTTTACATCAACTATTTTCACACCAGCTCTCTGCTGCTAAAAAAAACCCTGGGGAAATTTCCTGTGTTTTTGTACCTTTTTTATACTAAGCCTATACAGTGGCTAGCACTTTTCTTAGTGGCACTACGGTTTGTCGGTTTGAATCTCAACCACGGCACTACCTCTCTGTGCCTACACAGGTTTCCTCTTTGTATGAAAAAAGTGAAATGCCACGCTATACAAAAATAAATAATAACGCTAAATTCCTAAACTAAATTAAAAGCAGCCACTAAAAGTGAGATACACACAAATAATGAACAGAAAGAAATGTAGCAATGTGGAATAGGTTTAGTTTTTTTAGCACTTGCGGTATTCAGTTATTCCCTTATTTAGCACTGCTACGCTTCTTTCTTTCCTTCGGGTACTCTGATTTCCTCCCACACTCCAAAGTCATGCTTTAGTTAATTGGCTCCTGTCTACATTGGCCCTAGTGTGTGTTATGTTTGAATGTTAGTTAGGGACCTTAGATGTGAGGGCAGGGACGGAGGGGAATGTACAAATATATGTTGTGTAAATTGATGGTGCTATACACAGTACGTACTTGTAATAAATAATAACATAATGTGATTTTATGTAGAGGTGTTTTTGAACATTTTCCTGGCAGTTTAAACACCTTTAAAGTCCCATATCCTATTCTACTTTTTTGGTCTTCTTTTATCTTGTGGTGCTTATTATACCCATCCACACCCTTTCTAATAGCATATTGAACTCTCGAAAAAACTTTTTAAACTGGTCTTTAGTCATATAATGAGGTTCCTAGGTGCCCTTACCCCCAGACAGGGATGAAAAAAAGATCCATCAATGGCCAACTTAAGTGATGAGCTGACTCTTTGCTGAGTGTAGCATTTTTGCACGCTTTTAAGACAAGTAATTTTATGCATGTTAACATTATAAGCTAATTAAATTGTTTTGAAAATGAAGCATTCTATTAAGGCTGTATTTTTGTCTGGTGATACAGCATGCAAGGTGTTGGCAGATGTAGCCTTTAGAGGGTACATTTTTTCCTACCCATTTGTATGGTACTGTGAAAAGTGCCGCTATCTTGTCTGTGTTTTCAGCTCTGTCTCAGCAGTGACTTCCCATTTAAAAGATCATTTTTATTAAATTTCAGTGTTGTTGACGCACCTGGCTCCTCATTTTGTACCTGTGCTGCATAGCCCTTTCTTTCCTATGAGGAGAGCTGTATTCTGGGTGACCTCTAGAAGCCTCCATGAGTAAAGCTACCTATAGAAATAAATGGGACCACAGTGTAGAATGAAGAGGGTCCATGTTGGCGGTAAAGAAAACATATCAGGGCTAAAGATAAGTATAAGCCTATGGACCTGCGCTCAGGTCTGCAGCTCCATCAGCTCCATCAAGGCTGCAGCTCCATCAGATTCCATGTGTAAACATATCACTGACTGCACTTTCATACATGATACAGTAGCTGCCACGTGTTTTACTGGGTGTTCTTTCAGTTATGAAGCAGTAATTTATAGTAACAAAAACATTTCCATTTTTAAATGTGCATGACACAATTCTATAGAAATGGTTGCTTGATTAATGGGGTTATTTGTAAAGTAATTTGATATTATGTTGATATACAATTAATCTAATAACCTGGAATATATTTCACACATTTTGGGACCACCTCTGCATTCTGGATTCACACAGATATTGTATATGTGGGTTAAGCCTACTTTTAACATAGTCATAAGCTGGTAATGTTGAAGCTTGATGAATCCAGCCCATAGCTGGAAAATGATCTGGCTTATTGAACTAAAAAATGAAAAGCACAACAGTAAAGTGCAGTAAGTGAGCTCCTATAAAGCCAGCTATCTAATTAAATTTTTCTTAAAATGGATAATTGAAAGTGGAAAGATGCAAAAAAAAAAAAAAATTGATATCCATTTATTTTTTGCACCTGTTACATTGTCAGCATTTATGCCCTAGGAGAGAATCTTGGGAAAGATCCAGAAGACGTAAAGCTGCAAAATGCCAGTAAACAGATTGTAGAAACGGTTATTCTCCAAGCAGTTCAACAAATCTCTAAAGAAGAAATGAAGGAGGAGAACAGACAAAATAGAAACACCAGGGAAACATTAGCAGCAAGTAGAAGCAATGAAGGCCATGGCAAGAAATGAAGGAGTGGGGCCATGTCTTAAGTGTTGCACTATGACTGTAATAAAGCTTACCTCCTTAGTCACAGAAGCACTTGCAGAGCAATTTTACCTTCCAACAAACCAAAGCATTTTTTGAATGTAGGATTGCCTGTGATAGTTAAAAGCAGCTCTTGCTGTGAAACATTTTATTTTTTGTCTTTTACACAAGGAGAACAATTCCCTGGTGGGATGATGTCTCTTAAACCAAGTGAAAGAAATGGATAGAGGAATTGAATACATTTCAGTTCCAAGTGATTATATGTTCTGGTGTGATATGGACAAATTTGCAGTTTTGCACATTTAAGTTCTAAACATTTAAGTGTATAATTTTCCTGTCATATGTCTATATGATATGGAAGATTTTTATATTCCCTTGTTTAAATCTCATTCTCACTGGACTTATGGTCTTTTTCAATAAAATGTTTGTACTGCGTGCAATAACTTATTACAAGCAATAAGAATCCATCTGTTAGTGATATGGCTTTAGCAATGTAAATTCCTATTGCCTGCTATTGGATATAGCATTTAAAAACGAGAAACCTTTGTTGTATGATCCCACTACCTTTCTAAAATGTTGACACTTTCAGTTTGCCATTGACTGAATAGTTTTGGGTTTTTGTAGTAAGGCAATATAAAGAGCAACTGTAATGTACAAAGTGCACAAGTGATCTCTTGGCTACTCTTTGCCCTACTTTACAGAATTATTTATTTCATTTTTTATTTTGTTTGCATTTTATTTCACAAGGCCTAGGCTAAAAATGCAGGAATTATATCTTTGTATCTGTAGTTCCTGTGCTACAAAAAAATTCTGTAATAAATATAAAAAAATAAATAAATTAGAAATGGTTCTGTATTCACAAAGCACAGTGTTTTTTTTTTTTTTATTTTTTTTTTGTGTAACTGCAATACAAATAAAAACAGCATATTATTTTACAATGAGTATTTTGACTGCAACCACTTTGCTTCTATTTGAAACATAATATATTTTATGACTTTTAATAACTTGCTCTTCATTTTTCTGCAGCTGAGTAAAGTGATGTCTAATTGCTTTATATGAGATTCCCATTTGCCAACCACCCTCATTATAGCTGACCTTTCATTAACAGTGACCCATGAGCAAAGCCTCTATTAATGTAACATATGCCTCCTTAGCTAATTGATTGTCAGAACCCCTATGGCCACACGTCTCTGCTGTGAGTGTATTTGATGATTCTGCTTAATTCATTCTTAATGAATAATTCTACCTAGCCTAAAAATTCAGATATGAGTGATATTTTCTACCAAAGCTTGGCGGCTTTAAGCAGTCAATGGCTTTTGTTGTTTCCACTTTGTTGTAAACATTAAAGGAAGCCAATGAAGGAAGAGACATGGAAGCTACTATTATCGGCTTGATTTTTTTAAGGAAAGGTTCTGGGGGTGTAAGTCTCCTCTGTTCACTACATACATAGGGAGGCAAGGTAACAAGTTTGCATTAGGTTTGGGTGTGGATTCTGAACTTTATAATTTTTCAGAGTCAATAACTTACAAGGCAGTAAAGTATGAATACGTATATCAGCCTTGGTGCTTATGCCATTAAAAATAAAGTTGCAAGTTGCTTTGGGGTGCCATTAAGAATTGATTGCACCGCAGCTCAAAGGGGTCAGTGGACCTTTAGTAGTTAAATAAAACAATATTTGCACCCTCAGTGGTATTCTTTTCCCATAGCAGTTAAAGAAGTGAGAAAAAAAAAGACACCCATGGATATTTGCTTTGAAGTTTAAAATTCTGGTGTTAGTTTAATGGTGTGCACATTGCTGTTAGCCCCCATTCTTTCAAATTGTACAATGGATATTTGCAATTAAAATACCCCTTAAGACATATTTCAAATAATAACCTGGTCTATTTTATAGGAGACAATTTTACCTCTTCATGCATTTTACCTTTTAATTTTCCCCAACCAGATAACGGCTAAATATATTGTTCTTTAGTTAATTTGTGATAATTCTATATTCTTGGCCTGTGCAGGACAGCAACTTTAATCAGGTAATAAGATAAATGTAATTTCTAAAGATACCGAGTACATGTGTTTCTGTCCATTTCATGAACATTCCAGAACAGCATTGTAGAAGATGACAGCAGTCATTCATATTTGTAGATCAAATAAACCTAATATATAAAATATGTTTTTTTAGGAACTTCTGTCAGTCACTGAAAAATCTTTTTCTTTGCAGTACTTTTTTTAATGAGCAGAGTGGTCTGGTTCAGGTATATGTCAAGGATGGATTATCTTATACAGACCAGTTCCAAGGGCAAAAGCAGTGGCGGGATAAGATCCTCTTTCACCTAAAGTAAAGATGTCAAGATGCATCAGAATTCCCACATGGAAAGTAGAGACGTTTATAACTATTCAACATTGCAAATTTTATTCTCGTCTTTTCTTAAAAAAGCACTAGAATAATATTTTATGTAAAATATATCTTTTTTGTTCCTGTGAGTAAGGTAAGCAAACCTCAAGTGACATTAAACTCTGGTTTAAAAATAAATACATCTATTCAAATCTATTCAGGTATTCTTAATTTAAAAAAGTACCTTCTCTTGCTCTGTCTCCTCCAAACCTCCAAACTTCTTTTTTTTTGCTGTTGTGATTCAGCTTCCTGTTAGAGAATGTCTACGTTCACTCTTGGTGGTTCTATTGTATATAGGAACATAGCCACCCTCTCTTGCTCACTCCTGAGATGGATTTGGGACTACTGACTATGGACTACAGGATTAGCAGTGTCCATAGAGCAGTGTACATGCCTGCAACTAACATGCTCAAAAGAAGAGTTCAAGAGCTCACAGAGGATGTTGTGATAAGGCAAGAAAACACATTAAGAAACAATTTAATGAAAAATGGAATACAGGTCCATTAAGTAGTGAATATGTATGGAGTATTTATGAAAAAGAAGATAACTTTTAGTGCCACTTTCAGTATTTACAGCAGTTTTACTGTCACTTGTACAGCTGGTCTGCTCTGCTCTGTTTATGAAAAGCATTGACTGTGCTCCTCTAATGTAATGATACAATTTGTTTGGCTGCTTTATACCTTTGCTTACTGACCTTCCTGTGATCACCCAGGACCAGGACCACAAATGCACTTTAGCATGGGGCGTGTTGGGTTCCTAGTATACGTTTCTTGTCGGAGGACACTCAGCACAGCACCCAGCCAGGTCTAAACAGCACACCCGAGGCTGTAAAGTATATACCTTGTAGTGGCCCCAGCAGTAGATCCCATTGCAGCCTATACACCAGTGCATTCCCAGGAGATGTTCTTATCGATGGTCAGAATAATAGAGTGTCCACAAAATAGATGCCTTTGCTTTACTAGGTAGAATATCACAGTATTTACAAGAAATTCATTCAGCCTTCCAAACGGAGGCAGCACATTCTTAAAGTGTATGTTACCCCAACATTTCATATTTCTGATATGTGTATATTGCACCATGTACTAGTGTTAAATAGAGTTGGGCCAAACACACACCGGTTCAGCTCGTGCCAGAACTCTCGAACATTGCAAAAGTTCGGACCTGAACCACGAACCCTGTGACCCGAACTTGAAAAATAAAACGTGCATGGCTTATATGCAAGTTATTGCCCATAAAAAGGGTATGGGGGCCTGGGTGCTGCCCTGAGAGACTTGTATCAATGCAAAATATATTTTTTAGAAAAATATCATTTTTAAAGGAGCAGTGATTTTAGCCACTTAAAGACCGCACACCTCATACTGTGGCAGGGCGGCTCTATTGTATGAAACAACATACCTGTACTTTGTTTTATGCAATAGATGGTGTGGGCCAGAGGAAGGGCCAATGCACGTGCCCAGTAGACCCAATGTCCGCCGGCCACCCGCAATCACTTCACAAGGCAGGATCTGCGTTCTGACAGGGGACAACATGGAGATGTGCTGTTCCTAATGATTAGGAACAGCGATCTCTGTGTTGGTCCTGTCAGCACTTCCCCCACACAGTAATAAAGTACCAACAGGGAACACATTTAACCCTTTGTTCTCCCCTGATGTTAACCCCTTCCCTGCCAGTGTTATTTATACAGTAATCAGTGCATTTTTGGTATTGGTGTCACTGGTCCCCAAAAATTGTCACTTAGGGTCAGATTTGTCTGCCACAATGTCGCAGTCCCTGCCATTACTAGTAAAATATAAATAAAAGTCCGTAAATCTATCCTGTAGTTTGTAGATGCTATAACTTTTGCGCAGACCAATCAATATACGTTTATTGGGATTTTTTTTACCAAAAATATGTAGAAGAATACATATTGGCCTAAATTGATGAAGAAATTCGTTTTTTTTACATTTTTGTTTTTTTTGGGATATGTATTATAGTAGAAAGTTAAAAATATTATGTTTTTTTTTCTAAATTGTCAGTCTTTTTTTTTATAGCACAAAAAATAAAAACCGCAGAGGTGATCAAATACCACCAAAAAAAGCTCTATTTATGGGGATAAAAGGACATCAATTTTATTTGGGTACAGTGTCACACGCCCGGGCAATTGTCAGTTAAAATAACGCAGTGCTGTATCACAAAAAATGGCCTGGTCATTAAACATTAAAGTTCCAGCCACAAATATTTTTTTTTAAAAGTCAGCAGCTACAAACACTGTAGCTGCTGACTTTTAATAAGGACACTTACCTGTCCAGGGTGCCAGTGATGTCAGCTTCCCCAAGGCCAATCCGCCCATGGGATCGAGTGCAGGTGCTGCCATTGTAACTAAGGGAAACTGGCAGTGAAGCTTGGGTGCAGGAGATAACTAAGGGAAAACGTCAGTGGAGACTTGTGGCCTTTCAAAAGTGGGTGGAAATGGGGTAAATCCTTCCGGGTCTGAAGTGGTTAATGATGCTTAAAATGAAACAATAAAAATGAAAAAAATCTTTTAAATATAGCGCCGGGGGGGGGTGGTCATAATCTGCCTGTAAAGTAACACATCTGTACTGTGTATAGAACCTGCTGCAGCAAACCTCACATACAGTATCTCACAAAAGTAAGTATACCCCTCACATTTTTGTAAATATTTTATTATATCTTTTGTGACAACACTGAAGAAATTACACTTTGCTACAATGTAAAGTATTGAGTGTGCAGCTTGTATAACAGTGTAAATTTGCTGTACCCTCAAAATAACTCAACACGCGTCAGTAAGGTCTAAACCGCTGGCAACAAAAGTGAGTAAACCCCTATGTGAAAATGTCCAAATTGGGCCCAATTAGCCTTTTTCCCTCCCCGGTGTCATGTGACTTCTTAGTGTTACAAGGCCTCAGGTGTGAATGGAGAGCGGGTGTGTTAAATTTGGTGTTATCACTCTCACCCATACTGGTCACTGGAAGCTCAACATGGCACCTCATGGCAAAGAACTCTATGAGCATCTGAAAAAAAGAATTGTTGCTCCACATAAAGATGGCCTAGGCTATAAGAAGATTGCCAAGACCCTGAAACTGAGCTGCAACAAGGTGGCTGAGACCATACAGCGGTTTAACAGGACAGGCTCCACTCAGAACAGGCCTCGCCATGGTTGACCAAAGAAGTTGAGTGCACATGCTCAGCGTCATATCCAGAGGTTGTCTTTTGGAAATATGCATATCAGTGCTGCCAGCATTGCTGCAGAGGTTGAAGGAGTGGGGGGTCAGCCTGTCAGTGCTCAGACCATACACTGCACCTGTGCATTGAATTGGTCTGAATGGCTGTCCCGGAAGGAAGCCTCTCCTAAAGATGATGCACAAGAAAGCCTGCAAACAGCTTGCTGAAGATAAGCGAACTAAGGGCATGGATTAATGGAACCATGACCTGTGGTCTGATGAGACCCAGATAAACTTATTTGGTTAGATGGTGTCAAGCGTGTATGGTGGCAAACAGGTGAGAAGTACAAAGACACGTGTGTCTTGCCTACAGTCCAGCATGGTGGTAGAGGTGTCATGGTCTGGGGCTGCAAGCGTCCTCCCAGCACTGGGGAGCTACAGTTCATTGAGTGAACCATGAATGCCAACATGTACTGTGACATACTGAAGCAGAGCAGGAACCCCTCCCTTCAGACACTGAGCCACAGGGCAGTATTCCAACATAATATTGATCCCAAACACACCTCCAAGACAACCACTGCCTTGCTAAAGAAGCTGAGGGACTGGCCAAGCATGTCTCCAGACCTACCAGCTCTATGATGTCATCATGGAGGAGTGGAAAAGGACTCCAGTGGCAACCTGTGAAGCTCTAGTGAACTCCATGCCCAAGAGTTTTCAGGCAGTGCTGGAAAATAATGGTGGCCACACAAAATATTGATACTTTGTGCCCAATTTGTACATTTTCACTCAGGGGTGTACTTACTTTTGTTGCCAGTGGTTTAGACATTAATGGCCGTGTGTTGAGTTATATTTAGTGGACAGCAAGTTTACACTGTTATACAAGCTCTACACTCACTACTTTACACTGTAGCAAAGTGTAATTTCTTCAGTGTTGTCACATGGAAAGATATATTAAAATATTTACAAAAATGTGAGGGGTGTACTCTCTTTTGTGAGATACTGTATATATATATATATATATATATATATATATATATATATATATATATATATATATATAAATACACATATACAGTATACACACACATGCCTACTCTAGTGACACCTAGTTGCAAAGTCAGGCCCGTGGGCCAATTGCAGCCCGTGGTCTAGTTTCATATTGCCCCACTGGAAATTTGGATATATATATAACATTTGTGGGGGGGCCATAAAAGATATATCCCGTATTTATTGTTCCTCGGAGCGAACAGGGAGGGGGGTGAGATGATTGCTGTCAGATTACATACAGGAGAATCACCTGTTTACTCAGCGGCCTCTGTAATAGGCATTGGACGACTGTTCTGTCTATCATAGAAGGCGGGACTTTGTATACAAGAGACCGCTGAGTAAACAGGAGATTATCCTGTATGTACTCTGTCGGCGCTCATCCTGCCCCTGTCCCCTCCGAGGCTGCAGATGGACATGGATCAGGCTGTATTGATGGCAATGGAGAGACTGCATTCAGAGGCTACATTAATAGCAATGGCGAGGCTGCATTCAGAGGCTGCATTCATGGCAATTGTGAGGCTGCAATCATAGGCTACATTCATGGCAATGGTGAAGCTTCATTCATGGCAATGGTGAGGTTGCATTCATGGCAACGGTGAAGCTGCATTCATAGCAATGGTGAGCTTGCAGATGGACACTGATTAGGCTGCATTGATGGGCACTGACCCCTATTTTTCTTCACAGTTCTTTATTTAAAATGTAAGTTTTTTCCTGAAACTTCAGTCTTAAAGTGAAGGTGTGTATTATATCCTGATAAATATGGTATATCCAAATATCACATCCTTAGACTCTTCACCACATACAGCCACAAAGGCAAGATAATTCTTGTTGGGCAGTTTATTGGTAATTTTTCATTTAATTTTAATGGTTCAAAGAATGTCAGGCAAAAAGGTCAGCCCTCACGCATGTTCACTTCATCAAATCTGGCCCTCTTTAAAAAAAAGTTTGGACACCCCTGGGCTAGATGGTACACTGACAGTGGACTTGTGTTGAGTGCTGGAGTGTGTTGAGTTCAGGAAAGCCACTACCAACTGTAAAATGCTAACATGACAGTCTGACTTGGTCTGGCCCTGGTTAAGAGGATCCCTACCTATAGCAGTGGCAATTCTTCTAAAGCCGCAGCTACACCTTTCTGATTAACATGATCCTAAAAAGGTTGTGGCATGCTCTATCACTACCCGGAATTGAGGAATGAAATATTGTGTCGACATACAAAGATGCAATCTTTGAATATACTGTATATACTGTAGCCGACACCAACAAAGACCTGTAGGGGCTTCTTCATGTACTGGGGTAATGCACCACAAGCGTGTGTGTTGGTGTGCATTACCATTACGTAATTGTTCTCCAATGCACATACAGTATATTGTAAAGTGCACTGTAGTGTAGCTGTGCTGTGCAATGCACTGCTGCAATTGCAGTGTGCATTGCAGTGTGTTGCATTTTTAAAAAATAGACCTGATTTTTTTGTCCATTGAGGTTAAAGTCTAATGCCGCGTACACACGATCAGACTATCCGGTGGACTTAGTCTGGCGGACTATATATATATATATATATATATATATATATATATATATATATATATATATATACTATACTAGTATATATATATATATATATATATATATATATATATATATATATATACATATATATATATATATATATATATATATATATAATACAGTTGAGAGTATAAAGGGAAGTCAGTGTAGTATATGTAATACAGTTCAGAGTATATAGTGCAGTCTGTGTAGTATATATAATACAGTTGAGAGTATATAGCGCAGTCACTGTAGTATATATAAAGCAGTTCAGAGTATATAGTGCAGTCAGTGTAGTATATATAATACAGTGGAGAGTATATAGTGCCATCAGTGTAGTATAAATAATACATTGCAGAGTATATAATGCAGTCAGTGTAGTATATATAATACAGTGGATAATATATAGTGCAGTCCGTGTAGTATACATAATACAGTGCAGGGTATATAGTGCAGTGCAGAGCATATAATACATTGTATTGAAGTGGTTAAGGGAACCTTATGACAGAATTAGGGAAAAAACGGTGTGGGGTCCCCCCCGAAATCCATACCAGGCCCTTTGGGTCTGCAATAGATTTTAAGGGGAACTCTACACAATTAAAAAAAAAAAATAGTGTGGGTCCCCCCAAAATCCACACCAAACCCTTAACCGAGCATGCAGCCTGGTAGGCCAGGAAGGGGAGGGGACAAGCGAACCCCCCCCCGAACCATACCGGGTCACTTGCCCTCAACATGGGGAGGGTGCTTTGGGGTGCCCGGCAAAAGCACCTTGTCCCCATGTTGATGGGGACAAGGGCCTCTTCCCGACAACCCTGGCCAGTGGATGTCGGGGTCTGCGGGCGTGGGGCAGAATCTGGAAGCCCCCCGAGTGACCCTGTCCCTTCTAATGTCATGTGATGTCAGAGGGGGCGGAGTTATTCTGTTACATCAGTGGGTTACCATGCAGTCACCGAGAGGTCTCCCATGGAGGCCTAATTTTTTAGTCAGGCCCCATGATTGACAATGGATTTACATCGCGGGACACTTTTTTTCTTTTTTAATAAAGCAATTGTCAAAAACAGTTTCTTGTGTTTTTTACTTTTTGACACTTTTTTAAAATATATTTTTCATCTATATTGCCGGGAGCCAGCAATACATTATAGCTGTGAGCAAGTTTAAATGATTTTTTTTCCTTTAGAAATGCCATTATTGCTGTTCTACACATCACACAGGTGCACCACTTTACAGGCAGACTAAGGGGACCCCCATGCACGATATTTAAAGGAATAATTCCTTTTTATTGTTTCACGTTAAGCATTATTAAAATCACTGCTCCTGAAAAAAACGATTGTTTAAAAAACTTTTTTTGCATTACTACATGTCCCCTGGCTTAGCACCCATGTCCCCATACACTTTTTATGGCAATAACTTGCATATAAGCCTTTAAAATGAGGACTTTTGATTTTTCATGCTCGTGTCCCATAGACTTTAAAGAGTAAGTAAACCCTGATGGGTTTACTTCCTCTTTGTCTCCCTGCAAAGGTAAAGCATAATGGGCTACTATGCATCACATAGTAGCCCATTATCTGTCACTTACCTGACACAGGAACCTACGATGTCACCTCTGTCCCCTGTAGCATGAAGTGTCCATCTTCTTCCGGGTATCCCGCGCATGCGCACAGGAGCAGCCACTAACGGCATTTCGCCGTTACCAGCGGTATGCTCAGTGCGCCTGCACGCCGCTGTCTACGGCGCATACGCCATAGACAGTGGTGCCTGTCTTTTTGCAAATATCTCCTAAACCGTGTAGGTTTAGGAGATATTTCATGGACCTACAGGTACGCCTTAATCTAGGCTTACCTGTAGGTCAAAATGTTCTGTAAGTGTTTACATCCACTTTAATAGGGTTTGCATATTCGCTAGAACTTTTTGCCTGTTCGAGGTGTTCTAGTGCAAACCAAACCGTGTTTGGCCCATCCAACCATTGAGTGCAGGACTTGAAGAATGCACATGGTCCAATGAACTCCTCAAAAACTATTTAGTACTTTTACCATGGGCTAACATATTGCTATATAATAATATTTTAGTAGTAGGAATGAGCATATTTGAGAGTTTTCTTTTTCCCAAAATTTCACCAGGCAGGCAAAAAGCATTGTTAATAGGGAAGACTGCAATGGCACATAGGCTCATTTCAATTATCATGGACCTATTGGAAAAAAGTAAAATTAAAAAAAAAAAAGGTAACAGTGCACACATATTAATGAATTAAACAGAAAAAATACATGAAAAAAAAGGTGACATTGTGCCAAAGGTGAAATCAATTTTGCCAAAATCACCTCCCTTTTCCCTATTTAGAACATATTTTTCCAACTTTGTGTTTGGATACTCTATTATATTGTTCAATATGGTTTTCTACTTATTTACTTACAAAGTATTACCATATTTAATTATCTCCCCAGTCGTATTGATCTCACAATACCCAGAAATCGTTTATAGTTCTTCTCGGCATGAAGGGTTTCAACTTGTGATTATTAAAGAGAAAGATCAATACCACCATCTAGTGGTTACATACAGACAAGTCAGCTGCTAGGATCCTGATGGAACACATCTATTTTTTGAGGTTAGCAAGAAAAAATATATATTTTAGATGTCAAGAATACAGGAGGAAATAATAGCTTCATAAATATTACCAGTACATTAGCAATATTGCATTAGTTTTTCTAATTTTTGCAATCTTGGCTAATATATTAACTAAAATAAGACTGGTGACATATTTCATACTTTTATTGCTTTTGAACCTTTGTGTAGATAAAGGCAGGCCCTTGTACTACATAGTTGATGGTAGACCTAAAGGGGATTGTACAATCCGATTGTAAAGTGTACAGTCGCCCTGGGCATGTAAAAAGATTCACCTGTTGGGAGTGAAAACATCTGCGGTAGGTTCTTTGAAGTAGAGATTTTTTATAGCATCAAGCTGTGTAATTTCAGTTGCCCATGTACTTCTAGGATGTTTCCAGTATTCAAGCAACAATACAAATTGCTGTAGAGGTCTATTGCATTCTACCATTAGCTGCTAATATCAGAGTTTAATGTATAATTATGTACATCACTTCCTGCCCATGCTGTCTGGGCCTTAAAACCATAAGGAGGAAGAAAATTAAGAGATAAAATATCTGTTGAATGTTAAATATCTAATATATAATAATGTATTAGAAACCATATGACAAAGCCTTTATTAGTTATAATAATATAATGGCTATCACTTAAATTCCAAACTTTCTGCATTAACCTCTTTCTGAAAATGTTAGTTACCTGGCTATCTCTGGATTCCATACTTTGGGTCACTGACATGGAACAAGCAGGATTATTCAGAATTCCTGATTTGCGTACTTGTTCTGGTACAGAACAGTATAAATGCCATTGGATCAGCATGGATAACAGGTAGCTAACTTTTTTAGGCATCAAAAAACATCTTACATGTTTCCTTAGAACCAGATTCCTTGAAAGTAATTGTAAAAGAAAACATCTGTACAATTTAGGTTTCAAAATTTACAATTTACAATTTGTGTCAAGAGGCAAAACAATGAGAAAAAGGTAATTCAAATCCACATTTCCCATGAGTCAAAAGGACACATTCCAGCTTTACCTAATCACAGTTAATAAAGTACCTCCTTATTGCCAAGGATGCTCCTGAGGTCCCCGACCTTGCCTGATAAATATGAACAGCAGCAAGGCATAAGCAGGAAGCAAACAAGAAAAAGAGGTGCCTCTGGGTGCAGACTGTATAGCAGTTTTATTAATCAACAAGTAGTTGTAGCAACACTCACATTCTTGTGGTGAAAAGTAGGCAAAATAAGGTCCCATACAACAGGGAACATCAATGTAGTCAGTCCCTGGGATGGATGGGTCGTTCCTGTGTTCGTCCCCAGCACAGTTTGATGTTTTTCTGGCTGAAAGCAGTTATGGGCGTCAAAACAAGGCTCGAATCCAGGCAAAGGGTGATGATGTCACTGTACATGCGACGCGTTTCTTGAGCTGGCGGGCCACGAATAATGTGACGGCCGCACTCTTTTCTCAAGCACAGATCTTATTTTGCCTACTTTTCACCACAAGAATGTGAGTGTTGCTACAACTACTTGTTTATTAATAAAACTGATATACAGTCTGCACCCCGTTTCCATCGGACGGCTGCCATGATTGTGGACTTTGCCATTCCCCCGCCCCCCCTTTTTCCTTCCCCCCCAATCTTTATTCTGTTTATTTATATTGTGTTGTTTGCTATTGTGTATGCATATAGAGGGGACTTATAGCCTCATTTGTGCCTTTCAGTTTTAAGCTTATTCAGCACTGTGTTGGCTTTTCTTTTTGAAACTATTGTGGATTATTGTCTTATTTTTTGCGCCATTTACTTGTATCATAAGCAGGAAGCCAAAGCTCTATATGCAATAAGCCAATATATCAATCAATTACAATTAACCTGTGCTTAAAGTGGGAGTAAACTACCATGTATGATTGTTACCTTATAGGTAAGCCTATAATAAGGCTTTGCTATAGCTACTGTAAATATCTCCTAAACGTGCACCAAGGGCCGGCCCTACCATGGGTCCTGGTGGGACCATGGGACCCAAGTGGCACTTTCAGAGGAGCGGTAAACAGGGGCAGTGCCAGGTGGGTGCTTGGGTGTGCTGAAGCTCCCCCAAAAAGTCTTCAAGCACCCTCATAACACCCCCAAAATTTCCACCAAGGTTTTGCAGTACAGTCACACGATTTAAAAAAAATAATAATCTGGTACCTGCTGTGAATCCTGTCTGCAAGAGGCTAGGGACTCTTTTCTGAAGTGGAGGGATACAGCCAAATAAGCCGCTAATGATCAGTTAGACCCGGCAGGGGCTGAGTGGTGAGCCTGCATCAGTGGCGGATTGATCCAGTGTTGGTGCTACCTTATCAAAGCACTAAAAATACCCCCCACCTGGACAAAATTTCCCCCCCCCCGAGTAGAGGGAGAAGCCAGAATGATCAACGGATGCTGCTCCGTTCTCCACCACCTCTGTACGGTGGTTTGCCAAAGCTCTCCTCCTCACCCCCCCCCCCACACACACATGCCGATCCCATCAGATCAGAGGCCTGCGCTCGTGCGGGAAAGCGCTCTTTTTTGAAAAGAGGAGGGGGGTACGGTGGGACTAGGGAGTGGGCATGGCTTAGAATGGTGTTGGTGTGCAGCAGCGTCCAACGCAAAAGTACTTTTAAAAGGCTGCATTTTTGCTGACTACAGCTGTCGGAGAGACACAAAAGCTAAAAAGGGGTATGTAAGTGGTGACACAGGCATTCCCTTAGCACATTTACTGAAGCATCATGCTGAGCGTTAATAGCAGCGACAGTTGCTGGACTATTTGCTCAAGCAGTAAATGTGATTTCTTCTGCTAGTACATCTGCATTTGGCATCGGGCTATGGTCAGAAGGGGAGGTAGAAACTCCCCAAACAGGGCTCAAAAGGGACCCCTTCAAGCTCTAAACAGCCTAAACTCAGAAGCTGGCCTTGTCTACAATGGCATCCTCCCCTGAGAGTTCTGGGGTGGCCAGTCAGTGTAAGCCATCAGGACTGTAAAATATTGCAATTGTTTTCAACACTGCATCCCCTGTCTATATTACTAAAGAGGGTTTTTCCTCAGGCAATGATAGGATTGGCTAGCAGCTTTAATTGAATCCCAGAATGGGATAAAATGCAATTGGTTCCTTTTTATTACCCAGGACCCTCAAACTAAGGATCTGGGGGCGGGAGAAGATGAATTTCCATCAGGGGACCGTGAAGAGGCTGATGGCTCCTCTTATGAGGGGTCAAATGCGGGGGGATCAGCTTCACAATCTGAAAGATTGATGGTGCAATTCTTAATGAATTTGTCCATTCCACATTTTTACTACTCTTCATTGAGTCGGTTAGTATACCCACTTTTTTTTGGGGTTCACTAAAGCCTCCTCAAGCTGCGTATGCCTTTCCTGTCCATTCATTGCTGGAAAGGCTTGAGCCGATATATACATCATATTCCCTTAGTCTTTTTGACACAGAAACTAATTTTTCTGGTAGCCAAATCTTCTGCAAGAAAGGTATCAGAGTTGGCTGCTCTTTCATGTAAAGAGCCATATTTGATGATTCACAAGAATAAAGTAGTATTGCGTCCTCATCCTAACTTTCTACCGAAGGTAGTGTCTAGTTTTCATCCAAACCAGGATATTGTTCTACCTTCATTTTTCCCAGAACCCTGTTCTGCGGAAGAGAAATTACTACATTCTCTTGATGTGATGAGAGCACTCAAAGTCTACTTGAAGGCGACTGCTCAGATTCGAAAAATTTATGTTTTGTTTGTATTGCCTGAAGGTCCTAGAAAAAGGACAGGCAGCATCAAAATCTACTATTTCTAAATAGATTCAGCAATTAACTGTTCAGGTTTATGGTTTAAAGAGGAGGATTCCACCCTCTCAAATCAAAGCATACTCCACTAGGACTGTTAGTGCTTCCTGGGAGTGCATCACCAAGCTTCCATGGTCCAAATCTGCAAGGCCTCAACTTGGTCTTCAGTCGATACATTTACCAGATTCTATCAGGTGGATGAAAAAAGACATGAGGATATCACCTTTGGGAACAGTGTGCTGCAGGCAGCAGTATAGGTCCTCTGATCTCATGTTGCCCTACTTTTGTTGTGTCTCCCTCCCCTCAGTTGGCATTGCTCTGAGACATCCCACATAGTAATTACTATGGCTGTGTCCCGTGATGTACGATTAAGAAAATAGGATTTTTATAACGGCTTACCTGTAAAATCCTTTTCTTTGAAGTACATCACGGGACACAGAGGTCCCTCCCCTCTTTCTGGTATACACGTGTATTGCTTTGCTACAAAAATGGAGGTACACCCAGTAGTGGGAGGGGTTATATAGGGAGTGGACTTCCTGTCTTAGGGTGTGCTAGTGTCCATCACCTTAAAGTGGTGTTCCACACACCAAATAAAAAAAATAAAAAAATGCTTAAAATTCCTAAAAAATAAATAAATAATTTGGATTTTTTTTTTAACTCACCTCTAAATGCCTGTTGCTAGGGGGTCCCTCGTAGTCTGCCTCCTTCAGTGCCTGAGCTCCTGATGTCACTTCCCCTCGGCACAGGAAGGGCTCAGCTCTGCCCTCTCCCTCCTGTCAGTCATCTGGGACACGTGACATGTCCCAGATGACTGCGTGGCACTGCTCGTGCATGCACAGAGTTGCAATGCCGGTGCCGCCGAGAGGAGGGGGGACGAGTGGGGCGTCGTTCTCCTGCATCACTGGACCCTGGGACAGGTAAGTGTCCGATTATTAAAAGTCAGCAGCTGCCTGCAGTATTTGTAGCTGCTGACTTTTATTTTATTTTTTCTTAAGGGAAACTCCTCTTTAAGGTGGCCTATAACCCACATAGTAATTACTATGGTTCTGTGTCCTGTGATGTACTTCAAAGAAAAGGATTTTACAGGTACAGTAAGCTGTTATAAAATTCCTATTTTTTTTGGAGGGGGAGGGGGCATATCATTCTTGGACCCAGGTAACACAATGTCTTGGGCCAGCCCTTACTTTAGATGCAGCTGGGGACATCAACGGTGCATTCGCTCTGAAGGAATGACATACCTGTGCCATTCCTTCTGAGCCGTACCATAAACAGTGACTCCCGTATGGTTAGACTACAAATTTCTCACATTTGTCCCAAATTTTTCTGTCTATATACAGTATACATCACTTTATGCCAAAAAGAAGCACCACCTCCAACAAATCAATCCCTAATTGCATCAAGAACATACAGTATATACAATACTGTGCTATTAAAATGAATAAAGTCACATTTGTATAAATAAAACAATATTCTTTAATACGGTGTCCAGTGCTTCAAAAACATTCATAGTGTCCATTGTTTCAAAGACATTAAAGCGGTTTTGTACAGAAAATTGCAAGTTCATCTTATTCAAATGGCTTTGGAACATAGATGCAGTTATGACCATTGAAATAAAATAATATGCAGTATTTACCTTTTATTTTTAATGTTTATGCCGACTTCCGGGCTCTCCTCCCGTGGGAGTAGGCGTGTTTATCGGCTTTGCAATGGTCCCTGGGAACTTTTTTTAGCTATTTCCCAGGAATCCGTGGGGGACACAGTCATGCCGAAATCTCGTGAGATTTCTGAAGGAGGACGCCGGTCACGTGACGAGGGCGTGTCCGAAATTGCCATTTTGAAAGTGGGCAGGCAGCTCTATCTGCCATTACCACTATAGCACACGAGGCAAGAGGAAGGAAAACAAAGAGGACACTCAATGAGCATGTGCGAGATGGAGCAGTGGATGCTGGGAGTTCAGCGTCATCGCATCCAGGAAGTAAATGCCTTTGGGCTTCAAACGCCCACAGTGAAAATGGAAACCGCTGGACTGCTTTTTTAAAAGTTTTCCTTAGCAATGAAATCGTCACGCCGGGGGTTAAAAAGATGCAGATCGTGACTGCAAAGACACCGTAGGAATTGCCCACCAGTGAAACAGGTAAAAAAAAAAAAAATGGCAGCGGAATCCCGCTTTAATAAAGCGTCCCATGCTCCTTTAAAGATGCAAGTGCTGTGTTTTATCCATCGATATTCCACCACTTCACTTCATCATAAATATTCACAAGCCACTCTGTGCTTCACACCACTTAGTGCATCTGTGTATCACTACCTTCACCTCCAAGAACTCATCAGAATTCCTTGATCCCTTTATACCAAATGTGGGTCTAATAGAGAGTAGGACAGGCAGGTGACACTTCCTCCATGTTTCCCTCCTCGTTAGGTGCCGAGTGTGGGTCACATAGGAGGCCTACCACAGGGTGGTTTCTTCTGGGATATGCTAGGCACTTTGGATAAGGTCACTGCCTTACACATAGGGTACATTTACTTAGGGTACATTTACTTGAAGAGATGACTGATCTCTAGTTAACTCTGTTTATGTTAATAAAACACCACCACAATCAATGTTTTATCTAGAAGGGACACACAGAGCCAATGCCCTCTCCACCTATCCAGCGTATTTATGCTACCTCACTCCCAGTAACGGAATGGGGTCCTGCCGTGCACCTAGCGCAGACTCTGTACCTGTACACAGGCTGATGACCTCTGACATACTGATCTGCTCCCTGCTATAGGAGATGGATCTGCTCACGGTGGTAGTGCCAACAACAACTCTTTCGGCAAGAGGCTATCCCAATCACACTTACGACAGGCAGCTAGCGAAACCTTTGTTACCCTTGGTAACCAATTGTGTCGTCACACTGTATTAACTCTTACAGAGCTGTCTTCATACCTCAATATGTTTAACTGACCCGAGCTGTAGACCATGTGTTCTAGTTACTTAACACCCCTTTAGTAACTTAAGACCAGGCAAAGGCAAAGTGTTCAAAGCTTTACTTAAATAACGTGGCATAACAGTAGAACAAAAGCAACAGTCTTTCCCTAAACTAATCTCTAAATCAGGCTTGTGGCTGCCCCAGCATACATACACAGGACAGATTTCATTATGGCAGAATTCCAGCATTGGTGTCTTCCGGCATTTTGTAGCTCTCAGGCCGCGTACACACGCGGGGACTGTTCGCCCAACTTTGTCCGCTGAACAGTGTTTCGGCAGACAGTCCGCTCGTGTGTGGGCTTTCAGCGGACAGTTTCAGCGAACAGTCTGCTGAACAAAGTTTTTCGGAAATTCCGAAAAACTGTCCGCTGAAACTTGGTTTCAGCGAACAGTCCCCTCGTGTGTAGGCTTGTTCGTCAAACTAAGTTCCGCGCATGCTCAGAAAGGATTTACACGCCGAAAGTTGTAATGCAGTGTATAGGACGTCGTATTTTCCGTCCCGTCGTACGTGCCGTTCACGTCATCGCGCATGGTTTCAGCAAACTGTTCGTTCGTCGTGTGTGGGCAAGTCCGTCCATGCTAATTTTGAGCGGACTGTTTGCTGAAACTGTTTGACGGACAAAGTTGAGCGAACAGTCCCCGCGTGTGTACGCGGCCTCAGTGGTCTCGTACTCTGTAGAGCTTCTTTATCCATAGGTTCTTTGGATTCAGTAGAAGGCTTTGTGGACAGACCCCAGTAATGCGACATGTCAGGCAATATTCACACCTGCTCACCCATTGCACGCCCCTGAGTTGGACCAGCTCCCATTTTTTTTTTGGTTCAAAAGACAATTTTATTGAGCATTATGAACAGGATATAGTCACGAAAACGCAATGCAACAGGCACTACGCAAACAAACTTGTGCATTTTACAGACAGGTACAGTAAATATACGAAAATGTTTTGCAACAAAAAATGTGTGATACAGAGATCCGCAGAGGAACCTAAAGGGTATACAGTGTGGGGAATAGTCCCTTGAAAAGACATAAAGACATACAGTACAGAGGTCAGCTAAGTCACGTCATTGCAGGTAGAGGCATTCTCCAACCATCTATCCCATATTTTGTTGTATTTATGGGGACAACCCCTATGAGCGTACAACAGCTTCTTGAGGGGCAGCGTGTCATTGATCGCCCTAATCCATTGCTGTAGCGTGGGGGGACGCCCTCTCAACCATGTCCTAGCAATCTGCATCCTAGCCAAAAACAGGGTCTCCTGTAAAAAAATGTTGAGGTATTTCTCACTGTCGGGTAAAGAGAGGAGCCCCAGTATACACTGTCGGGGGGACAGGGACACCGGGGAGCCCATGCGGTCGTGAAGAAATCGGACCACCTGTGCCCAGTATCCCTGTATAGTCGGGCAGGCCCACAATAGGTGGTAAAAGGATGCAGTCGGGGAGTCGCAACGGGGACAGTTGGGGTCGAAATCAGGTCTGTATTTAGCTATGCGTTGAGGCGTAAGATAGGACCTGTGCAGAATGTAGAGGTGGGTGAGGCGGTCCGGGAGCCTAGGTGACATGAGCCTGTGATTCGCCAGGGCTTCATCCCAATCCGCGTCCGACACCGCACCCAAATCACCCTCCCACCGAGAGCGCACCTGATAGGCTACGCTCAGGGCAGTGGGGGATATCAGATACGCGTACAGCTGCGAGATCAATTGCCGATGGTCGTCACCCAGCACCAGGTCAACCACAGCTGGCGTCTCAACCCTTGGGATACTCCCAGTGAACTGGGCTTGAAGCGCGTGTCGGAGTTGGAGATAGCGAAACAACATGTGGTTGGGCAGGGCGTAGGTATCCTTGAGGGCCTGAAAGGATCTGACCATCCCATGGGAGACCACCTGTGACAGATAAATAACACCCTTATGCACCCATAGCCCGGGGTCCGGGACAAGGGCCAGTTCTGGTAGCTCGGGATTATTCCACAGAGGTGTGTGAGAGTGAGGAGAGGGGGCCTGTCCAAGGCGCATAGTAAGCTGCCAGATTCTACAATGATGGGAGAGGAGGAGGTGTCCGTCGTTAGGGAGGGGCGGAAGGCGGGAGCTACTAAACAGCAGTTGGAAAGGGTGAAACAAAGGGCCTGGGGCCCGTGAGCACACTAAGGTGGTATAGCGGGCTCTGTCCGTTTGATTGAAGTGAAAAAAGTGGGATAGTTGAGAGGCTATGTAATAGAGTTGGAGATCGGGCAGGGCGGCTCCCCCCAGGGTTGATGGACATTTTAAGACCCGCCACGACAACTTGTGTCGAGACGAGCCCCAAACAAATGTGTTAAGGATAGACTCCATAGCTTTAAATAGGCGGGGAGGGAGGTACAGCGGTGCCTGCCAGAATACATAAAGCAGCTTGGGAAGGATAATCATCTTAACCAAATTTATTCGGCCCATCACTCCAAGGGGGAGACGAGACCAGACTTGAGTTTTGGATTTTAGAACGTCAAATAGGGGTTCAACATTAAGGACGAGATAGTCGGAAAGGGACCTGGAGATGTGTACACCGAGATATTTAATGGAGTCAGTTCTAGCAAGTGGGAGCGCTGCCTGTTCAGCGGTGGGGGGCCCCAAATCTAGCGGGAGTATTTGAGATTTGGACCAGTTAATCTGGAGCCCAGAGAAGGCTCCAAAGGCCGTAATGAGACGCAGAGCTGTCTGCAATGAGGGACCAGCATCAGCTAAATACAACAGCATATCGTCTGCATATAGGCTACCAGCTCCCATTTTTATATAGTAGAGAACCAGTGGGTCAGACCCAAGAAAGAACCAGGAAACATATTAACACTAACCCTCCTGGCTGGGGGAGCATTAAACTCAATCTGCTTACAAGCGTTTTTCTCCCCCTTGGGATATATTATTGCCATAACTCCAACAGTTCTTTTAATAAGCCTCATGCCAGACAAGCCTCATGCAAGACAGGTATTACATGATAAGAAGAAAGTTCTTCATAGCATAAAACCATTTATGAAATATTTAGATGAGATATAAAAATTCAACCTCACATATTAACCACTTCCGAACAGCCCACTGTCATTATACGGTGGTAATTTGAAGAGGAATATCATTGTTATGGCAGCAGCTAGCTGCCATAACCCTGGTAACCTCTTCTTCAGCGAGCGATCCGCTTTCTGATAAAAGTTGTCTCTGCGGCGGATTCGCAGCAAGATCACTTTTATCAGCAGCGGGAGAGGGGCATCGGGTCCTCTTCCGTGTTAGGTATGGAGCTGAGTGAGGGGAAGATGGCCCCCACCAAGCTCCATACCATTGCAGGGTGGAAGTGACGTCAAAACGTCACTTGCGCCCATAGCTCTTAAAGCAACATTTCTTTTTTCATTTTTTTATTGCATTTTAGTATAAATATGAGATCTGAGGTCTCATATTACACATTACCCTTAAATGAATAGATTGTGTCCTGTTGTATTATTACTTGTGTTCACAATGTGTTCTGTAATTGGACATCGTGGATATTGTCACATCACCATACCACTTCTCCACCTTGTCCAATCAGAGAATGCATTAATTGATGGGACCCAGAAGCTAGCAGATATGACTGTAATAGTAGTGCCTGCTGAAGTGATTTCCAGCTTCCTCGGGGGATCCCACGGTATTGGTTCAAGCTGAAAAATTAGCCATACCTAAACTTCAGCTTTCAAGATGACAGTTTAAAGTGGGGAGAATTATTATTTGATTCCCTGCAGATTTTGTAAATTTGACAACTTACAAAGAAATGAAGGGTCTATAATTTTATCATAGGTGCATTTTAAATGATTGAGACAGAATATCAACCAAAAATCCAGAAAAAAACACACAAGACAAATGCTATAAATTAAGCTGCAGTTCAGTGAGTAAAATAAGTATATGATCCCCAAGCAAAATATGACTTAATACTTGGTGGCGAAACCCTTGTTGTGAAGCACAGGGTAAGGCGTTTCTTGTAGTTGTTGACCAGGTTTACACACATCTCAAGAGGGATTTTGGTCCACCCTTCTTTACAGATATACACTATATCCTTAAGGTTTCTTGTCAACTCAAAGTTCAGCTCCCTCCATACATTTTCTATAGGATTAAGATCTGGAGACTGGATAGACCACCTAATGTGCTTATTCTTGAGCCACTCCTTTGTTGCCTTGGCGGTATGTTTTGGGTTATTGTCATGCTGGAAGACGCATCTTCAGTGTTCTGGCTGAGGGAAGAAGGTTCTCATCCAAGATTTTATGAAACGTGGCCCTGTCCATTAGCCCCTCAATGTGGCAAAGTCAGCCTGTACCTTTATCAGAAAAACAGTCCCAAAGCATAATGTTTCCATCTCTCTGCTTGACTGTAGGGATGGTGTTCTTAGGGTCATAGTCAGGGACTTTAGAAGAGCAGGTATTTATAAATGTGAAGGTCACGAAAAAAAAATCACACTAACCCTTACATTACCAGAGTTCATTAAAGTCACACTGCATTTAGTAGCTTGACAATAAGTATATAAAAAAGGGCCTACATACTGTAAATGAGTTTCACAATGTTTTGTAAGGAAACATACAAATTAGTTTTTCGCACTCTGTTTAATATAAATACTCTGGTCCTGTTTTTTTATGATAAGCTGACAAATAAATTTGTGTGAAAATCAGTTAAGATATGATTACCTTATTTTACAGTTTTTTAAGTGTTCAGACATTGTATTACACTCTGACAGCTACAGCCTGCCTTCTTTAGCTGAGAAAAAGATTACAGCACACACATACTAAAATTACATTTAAATCCTTCAAGGCTTTTTAAAACACCTGAACATATTCAGCAAATAAGCAAAAAATATGGGGATTTGGTCACACTATATGGCCACATAGTGCTTAAAGAGGGATTTCACTGTAAAAAAAAATATTAAAAGCCAGCAGCTACAAATACTGCAGCTGCTGACTTTTAATAAATGGACACTCACTTGTCCCAGGATCCAGCGATGTCAGCAGCCGAGGCCGATCGATCGCTTGGCTCTCAGCTGCTGCCGCCGCCATTCTAGGCGAGGGAATCAGGAAGTGAAGCATTGCGGCTTCACTTCCCGGTTCCCTACTGCGCATGCGTGAGTCGCGCAGCGCAATAGGAATGGTCCACGCTGTCTCTGGGACCCGTGTGTGTCCCAGCAGACAGCGCGCTGGGACAGGAAGAGGCATAGACTCCCATGGGAGTCTATGCCCGGAAGTGGGTGCAAATACCTGTCTTGGACAGGTATCTGCACCCCCTCCCCCCTGAAAGGTGCCAACTCTGACACCGGAGGGGGGGGGGTCCGATGAGCGGAAGTTCCACTTTAGGGTGGAACCCCGATTTAAGCCCACTACTGCGTCAAAGTGCCCCATTATCAGTGGGTCCTACACTATTCATAGAATGAAAGATCCTGCTTCTCAACCATGGGAGAAATACACTCCTCTATGTGGGAGAACTAAAGGACTCCTCATATAACACAGGTAGACACTAATAAGAGGTAATGGTGGGGGAATGGGGTGCTCCAGCCCAAGGGATCTGATCAGGACTCTTGCAATAGACAAACAAAGATAGACTTGGGGGGCACACCCTAAGAATGCATAACCGGCAAACAGAGAAAACGATTACAGTGCACACATACTAAAATTATATTTAAATCCTGTAAGCCCTTGTACACACGGTCGGACATTCAGACAACAAAATCCGTCAGATTTTTTCCGATGGATTTTGTCCGAAACTGGTGTTGCATACACACGGTCAGACAAAGTTGCCGGAAAATCCAATCGTTCGGAACGTGATAACGTTCGTTCGTTACGACGGGACTACGTTCAGGCTAGTAGCCAATAGCTTTGGTCTCGTAATTTGATCTGAGCATGCGTGGCACTTTGTATGATCGGAATTCTCTACAAACAATCGGACAAAGCCTGATCGGATCATGTTGTCGGAAAATTTTATATCCAGCTCTCAAACTTTGTTGGTTGGACATTCCGATGGAAAAAGTCAGATGAAGCCCACACACGGTCGGATTATCCGACAACACGGTCCGACCGGACATTTTCCGCTGGAATGTCCGACCGTGTGTACAGGGGCTAAGGCTATTTAAAACACCTGAACATATTCAGCAACTATTTGTGTCCACCTGTGATATAGGAGGGAGTCCTTTAGTTCTTCCACATAGAGGAGTGTATTCTCCCAAGGTTGAGAAGCAGGATCTTTCATTCTATGAATAGGACCCACTGATAATGGGGCTCTTTGACACAGTTGTGGGCTTAAGCACTATGTGGGCATATAGTGTGACCAACCCCCATATTTTTTGTTTATTTGCTGAATATGTTCAGGTGTCTTAAATAGCCTTGCAGGATTTAAATGTAATTTTATTATGTGTGCGCTGTAATCTTTTCCTCTGTTTGTCAGTCTTAGCCCTTGTACACACGGTCGGAGATTCCGACAACCAAATCCGTCGGAGTAATTCCGACGGATTAATTCCGGAAGAGGTCCGAAAGTGATGTTGCATACATACGGTCGGACTAAATTGTCGGAAAATCCGATTCTATATAACGTAATGACGTTATTTCGTTACGACGGGACTATGTCCACGCTAGTAGCCAAAAGCTTTGGTCTAGGAATTTGATCTGAGCTTGCGTGGCACTTTGTCCGTCGGAGTAGGCTACACATGATCGGAGTATGTCCGATAGGAGCATTTTGTCGGAAAATTTTACCGGCAAGTTGGAAAACTTGGTCCGTCGGATATTCCAACGGAAATAGTCCGATGCAGACCACACACAGTCAGAATATCAGACAAAACGGTCCGATAGGACACATTCCGTCTGAATCTCCGACCGTGTGTACAAGGGCTTATAGTTGCACCCTCAAATGTTATGCTTTCTTAGGGCTTGCCCCCAAGTCTACCTTTGTTTGCCTGCTTTAGCTGTCATTTTCTATGTTCAAGGCACAATCCCTGAACTGACTACCTGAATAACTGAAAGCAGCAGGTTTGTTTGTAAACAAACCAATATGATCGACATGACTGGCTGCTGTGGATATCACATGATCAGCAACAGTGCTGATTAATTCATATTAGTTTTACTGACAGCATAAACCTAAAACAACAAGATGTAGATTAACCGCCCGCAGACCATTCACCACACATATACTGTGGCTGGGTGGCTGATCTGTTTCAGATCATAGATCGCTATGTCAGCAACCTGCTCGCGCTGTGATCACACACAGCGGGAGCCCAGCAGTGGGTACCACAGATTCGATGTCTGCCGACACCCGCCAATTACACGGGATACAGGCAGAATGAGAATAAAAAGGGGAAGCCTGATGTCTGTTATCCCATGGGGGGAAAAAGGGGGAAGCATTTTAGGCCTCTCTTTACCTCATGGGGTTGCAGCATAGGTGTTTAGGAACATTTAATGGGGTTTTTAATGAGGTTTTTTAATTTGATTAGCATGTTAGAAGAAGATTCTGGGAGGTCAGTAGATTAGGCAGGGATTGGCCAGTTAGGGTCAGATGACCTTTCAGAATATTCTAGAAGGCTTTTTTGGGCCTATTTAAAGAGCTATTCTAAAGAGATTTTTGCCAATCGCCAGTGAAGATGCAGAGCAAAGCGGTCCGGCAAAACAGTTTTAGTACTTTGGGCTTTTTGTGTCTTTCTCTGGTGGCATGAAGACCATGGTGAGGCAGCTTCTGGAGCGAGCAGAGATGGCAGGGTGAGAGGATTGGATCCAGCGATGGCTTGCCTTACCTGGGGGGTCAAGACGTCAAAGATCGCAGAGGAAGATCGGAGTCTGAGCCGTGCAGCGGCCATACCAGGCGATAGAAGAGGAGGATTTTCCGGTGGAAGAAGTTCCGGGGGAATGAGAGACAGGAAGGCGTCATCCGGGAAGAAGAGGAGGGGCGGAGAGCGAGCAAAAGGAAGTACCAGCAGAGGAGGAGCTTCAGTCCAACCTTGCCTGCGAGTGACGTCAGAGGGCAAAAGGTTGACCCCTTCATCAGGAAATCAGAGCGCCGGCACTGCATCAGCGAATGAAAGAAGAGGTGGGAGGAGCATGGGTATGTCATTAGTAAGTGTGGAAGCATTGCCTAGGCAATGTGGAATGCCCAGCAATCAGCCGGGGCACCAAGAAAGAAGAGCCAGAGCAGATAGGGAATTAGGACTCCTTCAAAGAGCAAGGAAAGAGCAAGCCGGCAGTCCTATACCTGTGCGGTGTGCTTCACCTGTGCCTCCTCCTATAGTCATCAGCACTCTTGCAAATAATCATGAGTGTAACACTTTATTGCAGCTCTGTCCTCATCTTTAGAGCAACTTATTAGTGGGTTTCTGGAGGGATGGATAGCAGCACGCAGGAGTTTGGCCTATATCTCAAGTGCTGCTGTTGCATCTCAGGCTCCAGTGAAAAATTTACAGGATAAGAGTTCAAAAATGCATGCCCTGTTTTCTTTCACCTCCTGAGTTGTCATTTAACTGCAACTTTGAAAGACAAAATTTGGAATGAGGATTATATAGATTTAAGTATGGTACTTCCAGATGATGACAAACAGAAGCCGGAGCTAAAATCATTCTATAACTGGTTGCAAGCATTTTGCATCCATGCCAGTGCATTGTGTGAAAAATTTATGGAAAGGAGTTTAGCTTTATTTTAGCATATTGATGTAGTCCTGGAAGCATACAGGAACTTTAGTGGTTTCTCACGGTCCAACCTTCACTGCATTGAGGGTCCAAGGACATCAGTCTTTGGTTGAATTTATTTTTGCAGCAAAAACAGCCTTTTGTGCGTCCAGCTACTACTGCTAATACACATGCTTCTGGGAATAATTATAAAAAAGGTTTGTGTTTGGCGTTCAATGATAGCCAGTGTATATGGCTGACCGCATGCAAATATAGGCACGAATGTACCTTTTGTTCCAGGGCTCACCCGATTTCTAAATGTTTTTGTAAGCTGCAAGCAAACCAAAAAGACAATTTTTCAAAAAGCAACTACACCGGTGATTTTTCAAAGAATGCTTCCGTGGTTGCAAATTTATCCAAACCAGCAGATGGCTTCTCTTCTAATTGAGGGTTTCTCTGTAGGTTTTCTAAGGGTCCAGTTGTACACTGGTTAAAAATGTAAATTGAGTTCAGGAATTTCCGCAGGTGGTGAGAAAAAAATTACTTAATTGGCAGCTGGGAGGATGGAAGGCCCATTTTCTTCCCCTCCTTTTTACGAATTTTAGGGTTTACTCATTAGGCTTAGTCCCCAAAAAAGAACTGAATAAATTCCGTCCATCCATTACCTATCTTTTTCATTGACAATTCTTTAAATGATTAGATAGACCCTTATTTTGCATCAGTGACATATGCATGTTTTGAATCAGCTGTTCAAAGCTGTTGGGGTAAAATGCATTAATGGCAAGAGCGGATATTCAGTCAGCATTCAGACTTCTTCCATTGAATCCAATGTTGAATCCAATGTTTTAGTTTTTTAGGCATCTTTTTTGAGGAACAGTACTACTTTGATAAATCCCTGTCAATGGGCTGCTCTGTTTCTTGCTTTTATCTTGAAGTATCCTCAACTTTCATAGCATGGGTGGTAAGTCAAGTAGCGAATTCTGTTTTCTATCCATTATTTGGATGTTTTTTTATTTATGGGTTTGGATGGGTCAAGCAATTGTTTTGACCTGTTTTGTTCATTCATTTTAATATGCAATTATTCTGGGATTCCTTTGGCGGATAAAAATTTTTTTTTCCGACATGTATTGAATTTTTAGGGATAACATTGGATATAGTGGGTATGGAATTTAGATTGCCTAGTGAAAAAAATGTATGGGCTTATGCAATTGTAAACATCATTTATCAAAACGAGAAAGGTGACTTTTAAAAGAGATGAAATCTCTATTAGGTCAATTAGCTTTTGCATCCAGAGTACTTCCCATGGGAAGTGTTTTTCTCCAGGAGGTTATATATGTTAATTTCTGGTCTAAAAAAAACCATTAGCACATATCAGAATGACATCAAAAATATAGAAAGATTTAAGTCAGGAATTTCAACCGCGCTCACAATTACAAAAATCTAAAAATATATATCTAAAACCTATAACAGAATAATATGTATACACTATAACTAGTCAAAAATTATAATACAAAAACCCAACTAAGTGAATAATAAAAATATACTCTATAACTCATACAATAATCAAGTGTACAAAAAATATATATATATAAAGTGCTCAAAAATTATATATAAGCAACAGTTCCTCATAAAAACGTAGTCATGAGCATACAGTGGTAAAGTGCACAGAATTTTTGTGAACAATCAGAAATATTATGAATAGAGTGCTCAAAAATTATATATAAGAAAACAGTTCTTCATCAAGATGTCATCGTGGGCATAACAGTCCAATAATCATAAGTGTTTCTTCTCAAGAAATCCTATGCGGGTGCAAGAGAGAGAATTTCCTTCACCAACACCGTGCTGATAAATGGTAAAAATGCGCGCTTACCAAATCCCAGAATCAGAAAGGCATTTGATATCAGAAATCTTAGGGGTCATCACACAGGGACATCACCTCGTTTTCACGTGGTTGGACCATTCATAAAAGGCAAGCAAAGACTCCCATAGCGTAAAACCGTAAACCAAAATCTTTTATTCCATAATAAAAAACATACTCACAAACATAAAGGTCAAATCAGCATTAAGAAAAGCCGGCCGGCAAAGCGAACGCCCAAATGTCACGTGATTTGCGTCAAGCACGTCAAGACCACCCTATGTACGTTTCGCCAGATGTGGCATCGTCTGGGGTATGGGCGACGCGCTGACGCATCACGTTTTATATACATAAACTAGAACCAAGCCTCGTTCTGAGCTGAGGGGAGGAAACCGGAAATGATGGAAAACAGGAAGTACATCACACCAACATGGCCGCCACGTGACACCACAGGCTCCATATTGGGTGAGGGCAGAAATTAACTAATACAAATTTTTTTTTTATAAACTTTAAAAACAGAAACAGCAAAACTTAAAAATAAATCCTACTAGCATGGCTGCCACATGCTACCACGGGCTCTCAGCTAGATATAGGCAAAAGCAACTATTAGAAAGAGGGCGGCAAAACCGGAAGTACATCATGTCAACCTCCCGGGAACCGGAAGTGATAAAAACTACACAAACTAGAACCAAGCCTCGTTCTGAGCCGAGGGGAGGAAACCAGAAATGATGAAAAACAGGAAGTACATCACACCCACATGGCCGCCACGTGACACCACAGGCTCCATATTGGGTGAGGGCAAAAAAAAAAGATAGAAAACAGGAAGTACATCACACCAACATGGCCGCCACGTGACAGCACAGGCTCCATATTGGGTGAGGGCAAAAATTAACTAATACAAAAAACTTTATATAAACTTTAAAAACAGAAAAAGCAAAACTTAAACGTAAATCATACTAGCATGGCTGCCACATGCTACTACGGGCTCCCAGCTAGATATAGGCAAAGGCAACTATTAAAAAGAGGGTGGCAAAACTGGAAGTACATCATGTCAACCTCCCGGAAACCGGAAGTGATAAAAACCGGAAGTGCGTCACGCCAACCTCCCGGAAACCGGAAGTGATAAAAACCGGAAGTGCGTCACGCCAACATGGCCGCCACATGACGCCGCAGGTTCCATATTGGATGAAGGCAAAATTCATCCAATATGAAAGATTCAAAATCAAAAAGCGGCAAAACTCAAAATTGAGTCCCACCAACATGGCTGCCACATGTCACCGCAGGCTCCATGTCAATAGAAAACTGGGGTACCCGTTAAAAAAGGGGGACAAAAAAAATGGGAAGTGCATCATATCAACCTGGTAGTAAACCAGGCCAACTTCACAGCCGCACGTCAAAGGTCACACAGACCCGGAAGTGCACCACATCAACATGGCGGCCACGAAACACCAAAAGCCCCACATTGTCTAAGGGCAAACATAAAAATAAAAGTAAATATGATAATAATTTTAAAAAAAAATACTAAAATATCGTAACGGCCACAAAAACAATATCATTAACACCCCGGCATGGGAGCCACCAGGTGCCATTGATTTCATACCAAAAAACAAAAAGACAAAGACAACTATAATGACTAATTGTCTAATGGCCACGTAACGTTAGGGAAGGGAAGATCCTTCATCCTCCCATCAGCTCAAATCAAGTTCACATAATCTGAACTCCCAACCATTACAAATATGGACCCCGCAGACATATATACCTGCCAAAAAAAACAAATTATGAGTTGTCTATAAATGCTTTAATATCAACATCTACGTTAAACCCGAACAGGGTATAGCATTTAATTTTTTGGATCCAGGCCATCTCCAAACTTGATATGCCCCTGACCACAGAACCTCCTCTCCAAGGCAAATCAAATTTGTCTATGCCCAAGAAAATGGTCTTAGCTGGATTTTTATCATGATGCTCTAGATAATGCCTAGATACCGAATGCTTTGGGAAGCCATTGAGGATGTTAGTGATATGTTCATTTAAACGCACGTTGAGTGCCCTTTTAGTCCTCCCAATGTACTGTAGCCCACATGGGCATTGCAACAAATAAACTACCCTTTTGGTGGTACATGTGATAAATGGTTTAATCTTATGTACCCGTAATATACTGGATGATATAAATGACTGAGTGCGTCTATGAGTGCAACCACTCATAGAGCAAACCCGACATCTCCAACATTGGTAATATCCCGTTAGTTGCTCAAAGAAACAGGGTTTCACACTAGGGGGATTGAGGACATTGGGTGCCACCTTATTCCTCAAAGAGGGTGCGCCCTTATATATCACTCGTGGTCTGGTGGGTAGCACTTCATTTAAAGTCAAGTCATTGGCTAAAATATGCCAATGCTTATTAATAATCTTTTTTATTGCCTGGTGTTGAACGGAAAACGTAGTAATGAAGGGGACCTTACCCATTTTGTCATCTAAGTCAGTCTTTGTCCTTTCTCTCAATAATGAGCTTCTTTCGGTAGCCCTAGCGGCTTGTAATGCCGTTTCAAGCATCCTATTTTTATAGCCCTTATCACTAAACCGCTCTGATAAGATCCCAGCTTGTTTCTCAAAAATATCCGGATCCGTACAATTTCTTTTGATTCTCAAAAACTGACCCTTTGGTATAGAGTTCAGCCATACTTGATGGTTACAGCTATCTATTGGAATATATGAGTTTCTGTCAGTGCTTTTAAAATAAGTAGAAGTGAAAAATTGGTCTCCAGACTTATAAATAGTTAGGTCTAGGAAATTAATGCTAACCTGACTCGCTTCAAAACTCAACCTAATCCCTCTATGGTTCAGATTTAATGAGTCCATAAAGGCATCCAAATCCTCACGTCGCCCCTCCCACAGGAGGAGGATGTCATCAATGTACCAAACCCACAGCTTAAGCTGGGGCCTCTGGTCAACATAGATGACATCCTCCTCCCACAGGGCCATAAAAAGGTTGGCCAGACTGGGGGCATACTTAGCCCCCATTGCCACACCTCTTTTTTGATTGAAAAACTTCTGGTCAAACCAGAAGTAGTTATGTGTGGCCGTAAACCTTAATAGCTCCATGATGAACATAATATGTTCATCGACCAAGCCAGAATCACGTCTGAAAAAAAGTTCAACTGCAAGCAAACCCATCTCATGAGGGATAATAGAATACAGAGATGCTACGTCAGCTGTAACTAGCCACATGTCATTAGTCGGAACGTAACTAGATAGTACATTAATGACCTGACGTGAGTCCTTGAGGTATGAGCGTATGTTTCGAACCAACGGTTGTAGAAAAAATCAATATACTTGCCCACCCGGGACGTGAGCGAATCAATACCGCTCACTATTGGTCACCCCGGGGGCCAAGTAAGGCTCTTATGGATCTTTGGCAGGTAGTAAATTATAGGTGTGCAGGGTGCTCTTGGGATTAAAAAGTTTTTCTCTCTTTTATCCAAAATGCCTAGCTTAAACCCCTTATCCACAATACTCTGTAATTCCCCCAAATACAGAGATTTGGGGTCACCTTTCAACACTGAATAGGTGTCCTGATCGGCCAAGATACGATGCATTTCAGCCATATAATCAACCCTATCTAGAACCAAAATCCCTCCCCCTTGTCCGCGGGTCTGATCACTAGATTTTTGTTGTCACAGAGAGAATCCAATCCCGCTGTAAGTTCGGATCCCATGGAGACCCTTTTCAAGGGCATCGCCTCCAAATCCCTAAGAACAACATCCCTAAACACACGAATGGATGGTGCTAGGGCTCCAGGGGGGTTGAAGGTTGAGGCGTTACTCAACCCAGAGTGTTTATAATCAGTGGATCTTATAACCTTCTCTTTAATCGGATTAGATAGAATATATCTTTTAATATTTAACTTACGGATATATTTATGCACATCCATATAAGTCTCAAATTTATTGAGTTGGCGAGGAGGTGCGAATTTTAAACCCTTATCGAGTACAGTCTTTTCTGATTGAGTTAATTCCGCTGTACTTAAATTAAAAATACCAGTTCCTACTATGGCTTTTTTTGCTTTAGCTCGTACCCTTCTTCCTCCTCTAGTTCCTCTTTTCTGTCTATAGTTCTCTTGGTGCCTTGCCCTGGTTTGTGAAAACCCCACTGGTTAGGCTCACAGCAAAGAGGCCCTGAACCTGCGTATTCCAGTCCTCCCATACTAGAATTCGAGCTGTTATTAGGAGGGCCCATTGTAGCCGTGTTTTGTTGATCAACTCGATTGGCCTCACTCTCCGCATTTGGGCCATTTAGGTCTCGCAATGGGTAAAACCTATTCTGTGTGCTAATCCCAAATTCCAAATCATCTCTATTGGAAATACTGCCATTAATAGAGGGACCCGGAAAATGGGAGGAGCCGAAATTAGAGGGTCCACTATAATTGGGCTGTCCTCCAAAATTCGGGAATCCACCCAAATGTTCCAAACTATAGGAACCACTTGGTTGTACAAAACTTCGAAAAGGAGGGGGCTGGGTGTTTTGGTATGCACCATGGATGTATGACCCCTGCGTTTGGGGAAAGGAGACATTGTGATATAATCCATTGGTATATGACCCTGACATCTGAGACGAGGGTAAGAAATTTGGATTGAAAGGGGGAGGGGGGAAGTTCCCCCGCCCTTGACCACCTCCTCCAAAGTTAGATTTGGGAGGACGATGTGGGGGAGGGGGAAAAGGGGGCGGAGGGTATGGAATTGGTGGAAAAGCATTCTGTGTTCTCAACTGATTTTTTTGAACTTTATAAGGGGATTGTTGATAGCCTCCCCTACCCTTAAAGGAAGGTTTAGGTCCATGCTGGTTTGGATAAAATTTTTAGAACATTTTAACAGAAAAACATTGTGGTATCTGGAATTTATTACGGATAGCAAATTTCGCCTAGCAACTGATGCAGCTGGCTCAGTTGGTTTTGGAGCAATTTGGAAAAGCCATTGCTGTACAGCTACTTGGCCATATCTCTTGATCACTAATGGTTTTTGCAACATAGTGCTTTTAGAATTATTCCCTATTATTTTTTTCAATAGAGATCTGAGGTTATTTTGTTTTCTAATAGGAGGTTATTATTTAGCACTGATAATAAAGGTGTGACATTTTCTGCTAATAGTCTTTCCTCCAAGTCTCCTCCAGTGGTTTCTTATTTACAATATTTGGTTTTTCTATGTCTGAAGTGGAACATCTGGATAAAGGCTAAGTACATACCAGGTAAGACTAGCATAATAGCTGATGCTCTCTCTCACCTGCAGGCGGACCGTTTTTTCTCATTAATGCCAGAGGCAGAGCTATTGGGGCAACTTGCCCTCCCCATATATGGGATCTGATTTGATCTTTCAGAACATTAGTAATTCTGTGGCTATTTCTACTTGGAAGAATTACACTTCTGCATGGCTATTGTGGTCAACTTTTTTATCTTCATTACATGTTATGTTTCCGCATATTCAGAGAAATTGGTACTTTTGTTTCTTCATTCTTTAATGGAAAAGAAATATGCCTGGTCTCATATCATTCAAATTTTATCAGGTGTTTCCTTTTTCTTGCGCCTTTATAATCTGCCTACGTGTCACATTTTTTTCTCAGTACGACAGGCTTTAAATGGGTATAGTATTACGTCTAATATTATAGCACATTTTTTTTTTTCTACATCTTGGGTTTGCTCTTCTAGTAATGAAGCCATCCATTTAATTCCATTTTCTCTATGGCATTTTTTGCTGCATTTAAAGTTTCGGAAATTTTACCTACGTCAAAGGCTAGTGAATTGGGTATTTTGTTGCCAAATGTTATATTGCTTAAGGATGGTTTAAAAATCTTTCTACAATTTAGTAAGACTGATGCTTTAGGTATCGGATCTTGGATTAATTTAAAGGAGTGCCAGGATGGGACCATTTGCCCAGTTAAAGCTTTCCGGGCTTTTTGCATTTGCATAAGACCAAAAACTTCAAATCTATTATTTAGTCAAAGGGACGGTTTGCTATTTATCAATTTTCAGTAGTATTGAAAAAATGTCTGGCACATCTACGGTTGGGTCATTTAACGATAACTCATTGAATCCGGGCTGGTTAGAGGTGGAGGAGGTATCATCCCAGGTGGCCCCACGTTATGCTAACTATTGGAATGATAATGTAGGGTCTGCTGCTCCCACAGTGGTGTGGGATGCTTTTAAGGCATGTATGCGAGGCCATTATATTTCAGCCATTAAGCAGGCACGCAGGTCCCATAATCAGAAAGAGCAGGAGCTGCAGGATAGGGAAAGGGTTTGTGCACGACCAGTCTGATGTCACGTATGAGGCCTTGTTGGAGGCCAGGCGCACACTCGCACTCCATTTCGCTGACTTGACACATACCTCTAGAACAAAATCTGCAGAATCCCTTTTTGAGCAAGGGGATAAAAATGGTAAACTACTGGCAATGTTAGTGGCAGAACAGAGAATACAAACCAATATACCCTGTATTGGGAATGCTAGGGGGGATGTACTCACTAACCCTACTGATATTATGGACACGTTTGTGGAATATTACAAGACACTGTATGCTCCTATTCCGGTCTATGATTCCCAAGAATTGGATGCACTGTTGACATCCCTTGAAATCCCTGTGCTGTCGGCGGGGGATAGGGAGGCGTTGGAGGCTGACATAAACGAAAAAGAAATTGAGGCAGCTATAAGGGCTTTCCCCCCTCACAAATCTCCTGGGCCTGATGGTTTCAGTATTGAATGGTATAGGCTGCATATGGAGGACTTAGTTCCTAGGCTTAGAACCCTGTTCTCTTACTGTCTCAAGCACCGATGCCTCCCTGATTCCTTAGCTGAAGGGCAGGTGATTCTTCTTCCGAAGCCGGGCAAGGATGTTTTGTCCTGTTCATCCTATAGACCCATAGCGCTGTTGAACCAGGACCTAAAAATCTTGACAAAGGTTTTGGCTACCAGACTCTCCCAGGTCATTACCACCTTGGTTGACATAGATCAGACGGGTTTCATACCGCAAAAATCTACTGACACAAATCTTCGCAGACTGTTTGCTCATTTGCAGATGGAACACGATAGGATGGGTACTAGGGTGGTGGTGTCTCTGGACATGGCCAAGGCCTTTGATTCTGTGGACTGGCAGTATATGTTGGCAGTTCTACGACACATGGGCTTTGGGGACGTCTTCATGACTTGGATCTCCTTACTATACAGTAACCCTCAAGCGGCCATAAAGATAGGCACCTCAGTTTCCTCTCAGTTTCCTGTGGGTAGGGGCACGCGCCAAGGGTGCCCGCTGTCCCCATTTGTATTTGCACTCGCGATAGAGCCCTTGGCCATAGCATTGAGGAGGTCATCCGAAGTGGGGGCGTTGGAGGTAGGGGGCATCCGGGAATGCATTGCACTTTACGCGGACGACATTCTTCTTTTTTTGCGTGATGCAGGGCCGTCATTGGAAGCGGTGTTCGGGGTGCTTGACAAATTTGCCACGTTCTCCGGACTCCGAGTTAACTGGGAGAAGTCCACGGTGATGGCTATTGACTCGGGTGCCAGGGCTCTTGCATCCAGCAGGGTCCCCATAGCTTGGGTGGAGGAGTTTAAGTATTTGGGGATACATATATCACCCCGAGTGGGGGACTTTATGTCTCTTAATCTTCTACCATTATTGACCAGGGTCAAAGTACAACTGGAGGCATGGAAACATCTGCCGCTGTCTCTGATTGGGAGGGTTAACCTACTTAAAATGAAAATCCTGCCGGTTTTTTTCTACCTTTTGCGGAACACTCCGATTTGGATTCCCTGTTCTTTTTTTCGACGGGTTAATAGTCTTTTTAACTCCTTTTTTATGGGCCGCTGGACATCCCAGGATCAGTTTGCGTACTTTACAGGAACCCTGGGGTCAGGGCGGATTGGCGCTACCTGATCTTTTCAAATATTTTATAGCGGGACAGATGGTGATTGTTAGGCGCTGGTTGACGAAGGACGCTGGGGACTCAGCGACGGTATTGGAGGCAGCCCGTCTAGGTTCTTATGAGAGTTTGTCTTATCTAGTCTATAGGGGCCCACAGACTGCCTCACCCTTGACCGCCTCCATGCGAATGACAGTACGCGCGTGGGATAAGGCACAGGCTTTGATGAAAACAGAGGCAGGGAGCTGGTCACAGGACACCCCTCTCTGGTTTAATCCCAGACTGTCTCATTTTGGTGCGATTCCGGATCCAGTAATTTGGGCCAGAGTCGGCATCAAACAATTGAAACATATAGTGGGGGGGACAAGGCTGTACACGTTTGATCAACTGAGAGAAAAATATACCCTCCCTAATTGGTATTTCTTTCGCTACCTCCAGTTGAGGCACGCCTTCTTTACTCAGTTTGGTTCTGATGCTTTGGAACTGGGTGTGTCTCCCCTGGAGAGCATGCTGCGAAGGGAGGACCTGATAAAACCCCTCTCTGCAGTTTATAAAGAACTGTTTATGGAAAGGCCAAAAATGCTTACAAAGTGTAGAGACACATGGAGTGCATTGGTTACGGATTTCGGGGGGGAGGATTGGGATGATATGTGGGATTACCCATTTAAGACGCTAGTATCAGCCACAGATAGGCTCATTCAATTTAAGCTTTTACACAGGGTGTACTATACCCCGGCAAGGATAGCTGGGATATATGGCACAGATGCGGCGGTGTGCTGGCGCTGCCCGGACAATCATGCTGACTTCGACCATGTGTTCTGGCGGTGCCGGCAGATACAGGTATTCTGGAAGGGGGTGACACACACTATACAGACGGTGCTTTCGGTGCCGATTCCTGTTACGGTAGCGATCTGTTTACTCGGGCTGGTGGAGGAGTTGGCGCCCAGAAGGGCACAAAGAATTATGATTTCTCTTTCTTTGTTCTATGCCCGTAAGGCTATTCTGTTGTGTTGGAAGAGTCCAGAGCCACCCACGGTGTCATTCTGGAAAAGTATAATTAACAAATCACTACCAATGTATAAAGCTACTTACTTGAGCAGGGGATGCCCTAAAAAATTTGAGAAAGTGTGGCAATGTTGGCTAGATGCTAATGGTACTGTGAATTAATCCATTGTGTTGGGGCTGGGGTTTTTGATTTTAGGTTTGCTATGCTGGGCGGGGGAGTGATATGAGTATGATATTTTTCTGTATGCGGGTTGGATGGTACTGTTATGGATGTCTTAGACATGTAATATTTGTTATAGTTGGAAATATGGAATGTGATTTAGTATTGGTCGGAAGGCTGCACAGGGGATTAAGGGGGGGGGGGGGGGGGGGTTGGTATATGTGTGTTGTACTGTGTGTGTTGATAAAACTGTTAATAAATAAAAATTTACAAAAAAAAAAAAACGATAACTCATTCTTTTCGAACCGAAGCAGCTACAGAAGCTGCTCGGATTGGTTTAGAGGAGAGCACAATTAAAAAAAATAGAGAAATGGAGCTCAAACTTGTATACATTATATATTGGTCCTTATTAAAATCTGTTGTTCTGTTTCAGGTACTCATCATACAGTATGGATTTTGGGTCATTCTTATATTTTACGGGTGCAGAAAAGTGCAGCTGATTTGGGCCTGGATCCTTCTTCTTTCCACATTTATTGGCATGGATGTAAGGGTATGGTTTAGGAAGATCTGGTTTTTGAATTAGGCAGACTTTATGCCATGTTTACTGCACCTGATATCTTTATAGTTCACCTCGGGGGAAATTATGTTGGGAAAATTAAAACTTTCGTTAATTTCTGTTATGAAGGATACGTTTAGATTCCTTAAGATAGCTTCTCCAAATACAGTTTTCAGAAATTGTACCACGTTTTTACGAGTCTGTTGTATTCAAACCTCTTGAAAAAGTTTGTAAGAGGAGAAATAGAGCATTGGAAAAATGTTGTGTTCCAAGTTTAGGAATTTTGTTTTGTCCTTTGGGCTTTAGATATGCAAACGCAAGTCAGCCGCGGTTTGGGGGTGTGTTGACAGAAGGGTTGAGGTTGACAACCCTTCTGTCAATTGGGAAATTTAAGAAAATGTTTAAGGAGAAAGGCTGAGTCAGCTTGAGTCTTAGTGGCTGGGCTGAAGTATGGTTAATTGCTGAACATTTTTGGTTGAGAAAAATGATTTGATGAAAATAAAAATGTTATTAACACCCCCGTTTTTGCTCCCTACCCTAGCTTACACGTTATGATGGGCTTGAGAGACTAAACTGGAGCCTGACAGACCTGATGATATACACATTTTGAAATGATCAGCACCTGTGACTCCAAGAAGGATGTAAATGTGCAATTAACCAAGGAGAACAGACAATGAAATTATGGACTGTACTATTCTATGGATCACTAACAGCCCGACTTATACCAACATCCTATGTTGGATGTGGAAATCACTATAAGAATTACAGTGTATAACTCTTTAGGGTGTGTTTGATATCATGTTGTTTGTTATTTTTTCTAGTTCTTTGCTAGTTACTTTGATTACACCCCCCGCAATATATGCAGTGAGTGCTACTATTTGTATTATAGACAGGATTCTCATCTGTCCATATTGGTTGCAGGTCAGTAGATTAGGCAGGGTTTCGCCAGGGAAGATACAGCGGAAGGAGCTCACCACCCTGTCCCCCCCGTCACGGCTGGTTTATGTGGTGGCTCCCTTTGGTAGGAAAATCAAAGGGGAGATTTAAGAAAATATTTAATGATTTAAACCAATAAACCAGTCCATGGCCAATTTTATTCCAAATTCCGGTGTTGTGTTTTTATTCTAAATCTATGCATGTTTGCCTGATGCCTGCTATCCCATGACAATCCGCCTATGTAAACAAGGCAGATTGCCCTTCTGTCAGAAGGGAAGGTATTGATCCTGTTTTTCTGCAAAGCAGGAACACGGATCTTTGCCTTCCCCTAGTCAAAGCACCCAAAAAGTGTCAAAAGTGTCAGTTATTTGTCTGCCACAATTTTGCAGTCCTGCCATTAGTCGCTGATTGCCGCCATTGTTAGTAAAAAATAAATAAATAAAAATACCCCATATTTTGCAGATGCTATAACTTTTGCGCAAACCAATCAATATACGCGTATTGTTTTTTTTTTTTTACCAAAAATATGAAGGAGAATAAGTATTGGTCTAAATTGATGAAGACATTTGATATACTACATTTTTTTTATCGGGTATGTTTTATAGCAGAAAAATATGCTTTTTTTCAAAATTGACGGTCTTCTTTTGTTTATAGCACAAAAAAATATTAAACGCAGAGGTGATTAAATAACACCAAAAGAAAGCATTATTTGTGGGAAAAAAGGACACATTTTTTTTTATTTGAGTACAGTATCACATGACTGTTCAATTGTCAGTTAAAGTAATGCAGTGCAGTGTCACAAAAATGGCCTGGCCATGAAGAGGGGTAAAACCTTTAAACTCTTTACCAGGTGGTATTTGACACCACTAAACTGCATAAATGTTTCCCCTCTGCTTCGGATAGATGTTGGCGTTGCGGGGTAGAAGAGGGTACGTTGCTTCATATATTCTGGTCCTGCCCCAGTTTGATCGACTTTTGGAGAGAGGTCAGACGCATAACACAGAAAGTTACGGAAATTCCAATCCCGGAAGAGGCGGCATTTTTTCTTTTACATCTTTCATGGATTCCCATTAAAAAATATAGAAAATCCATTCTAAGGCACCTGACAAACGCTGCGAAATCCTGTATTCCGCTCCATTGGAAACAAAGCTCCCCTCCATCCATCACTCATTGGGTCAGGAAAGTAGAAGAAATTAAAAGGATGGAGGATTTGATTCTTACAGCACAAAATAAACAGGAGATCTTTAAACAAACTTGGGACGGTTGGAATGTCTTCATATTCTCGCTGGAGGGATGCCGCCTGTTCTCATCTTAGTGCCCAGAATTGGCCTAATGGGGCCCTTAGGGCAGTGGCTGCCATCATGACTTTTTTATTTATTTATTTATTTATTTATTTATTTATTTATTTATTTTTCTCTTTCCTATTTTGTTCTTTTTTTTTTTTTCTTCCTCTTCTTCTTTCTGTTTTTTGTTCTTTTTTTTTTTTTTTTTTTTTTTAAATGTGGAAAAGTGGGACAAACGGCCCCCTTCCTGTATATGGGGATGGCTGGTGCCGGGGAGGTAAGGGGTTTATGTGTCCCTGAACCCTGGCACGGCACTCTCATTAGATCTCACCAGGATATGACTGGTGTACGACAGTCTGATAATTGCACTCGTTAATTGTACTGAATTTTGGCTCTTTGGATTGTTTTGTACTGTGTCATTGTATGTTGATTTTTTTTTTCTTTCTTGGGGACCGTTTCTCCCTGTTTGGAGTCGAATAAAGATTATATTGGCAAAAAAAAAAACCTTCTGGAGGTCAAGTGGTTAACGCTCTCCCTAATGATGAACTGTGCTTGAACACATTAATCTTCAAGTTGCAGGCGTTCAGGTTTTGGGGAAAATGCTGCAATAAATATTTACTGAATAAAAAATGCGCTATACTTTAACTTTAATAGGCTCAAGGCTTTAATCATAACTCCTAGTTATGCATAGATAGCTTCATTTGCTGGGCACACTAATAGTTTGCCATACTGCTCACAGTAATGATTTAACTTAGATTTTCACTATGTCTCAGATCATACATCTTTACATAATTCACTGTAAAAGGCACTGTAATATGACCAGAATGAACAAAAAACGGTGGAAAATAGATGTATTATCAGCAGGAGAGGTCAGTATGGAAGCCAGAAATGGCCTGCTACTTTTATAATTGACATCTAATGTAACTTAAAGCCTATTCCAACATGCTATAAATGTTCACATTTTATGTCACACAGATCTCTGTTTTTCCATCTTTTTATGGAAACGCACATTATCTGACCATATGCATTGGATAACTGAAGAATCCCAGATGGCATGCTAATAAATTAAGCTTTTACAGCAGATGTAACATTAGGAAACTCAACCAAGTGTTCATTGTTAAAGTAACTGATCAACATTTTTGTCATCTATATAATTTTATCATATCAATTATCTATACTATAACTATAAACTATTATTTCCTTTCATTTAAAATTTAAAAGTATGGCAGGTGCATTTTAAAATGTTGCCCATTTAGTTAAATTGTTTTAGAGTGTTAAATCAATTCCTATGTACTACAGTGTATAAAGTCTCTCAATTTTAAATTCTTTATTTACAGAACAGCCGCTAGTGCAATGGTGATCAACTTTTTTGATATGAGGGGTCTCAAGTGTGGCCCCCAACATCACCAAACGATATTCATTATCAGTGACAGCAGACACATAACAGGATATAATCAAAGACTGCGGGCATGATACAAGAGACGGTCAGAGACTGTGGGCATGATACAAAAGATGGTCAGAGACTGTGGGCATAATAAAAAAGATGGTCAGAGACTGCAGACATGATACAAGAGATGTTCAGAGGCTGTGGACATGATACAAGAAATTGTCAGAGACTGTGGACATAGTATAGCAGATGGTTAGAGACTGCAGACATGATACAAGAGATGGGCAGAGGCTTCAGAAATGATACAGGAGATAGTCAGAGGCTATGGACATGATACTAGAAATTGTCAGAGACTGCAGACTTGATTCAAGAGATAGTTAGAGACTGTGAACATGATACAAGAGATAGTCAAAGATTCCAGTCATGATACAAAAGATGATCAGAGACTGTGGACATGATACAAAAGGTGGTCAGAGACTGCGGACATAATACAAGAGATGTTTAAAGACTGCGGACATGCTACAAGAGATGGTTAGAGACTGTGCATATGGAATAAGAGATGGTCAGGAACACAGATATGCTGCAGGAGTCTGTCAGAAAATATAAACATGCTATAGGAGTTATTGGAGACTGGGGGAATGCTTTGGGAGACAGTTATAGACTTGAGACATATTACATGAGGCTGTTATAAATTACTACAATAGCAGGGCAATAGGAAACATAGATTCCTGAAATGCCATACAGGGAGATCGGTGCTTGCAACTCCCTCTGCCACACTGATCAACCCCCTAATGTCTGCCATGTCCTTCTCGTCCAGCCCAGTGTTCTCCAGACCCCTGTGCTCCTCCTCCGACCACTGTGTCCTCCTCCTCCTCCAGCCCTGTGTTCTCCGGACCCCTGTCCTGCTCCATCAACTGCTGTATCCTCCGTCATGTGTTCTCTGGCCCCCTGTCCTCCTCATCCGCTCCCTCTCAGCCGGCTCCCTCCTCTCCTCTCACGGCAAGTATGTGCAGAAGATGAGTATGGAGGTCAGTATTATGTGCAGGAGAGGAATGGAGTATGGAGGTGGGTAGTATGTGCACAAGAGGAGTGCTGAGTGTATGGAGGTGGGTAAAATGTGCAGGTAAGAAGTGTGGAGTGTACGGCAGTGGGTAGTATGTGCAGGATGGTGTCTGCAGGACAGTGTCAGTAGTTCTTTATTTATTTTTATTATTTTTTTACAATTACGTTTTTTTGTTTGTTTTTTTTTTGTTCAAAATGTTTTTTGGGGACCACTGGATGATGCCAGTAGAACAATGGACAGTATCAGAATGTTTTTTGTTAGTAGTTTTTTATTTTAAATATTCTTTTTTACCCATTTTAATTTTTAATTTTTATTTTTTACAATTTTTTGTAATATTTATTGGATTTTTTTTAATATCAGTTGGGGGGTAATCTCCCCTTTGAGAAAGAGAAAGAGGCTGAGGACACAGATTCGGATCAGGATCAGTGCCTTTCTCAACATTGAAGATGAATGGGGGATGTGTCAAGATGAAGAGTGGAGGAAGGGGCTGGTAAATATGTCATTTATAGACCCCTTCCTTTTCTGAATTGGACATAGAGAACGATTGCTTCGGAATCTGTGTCCTCAACCTCTTTCTCTGTCTCAAAGGGGAGATCCCCCCCCCCACTGATATGAAAAAAAAATCCAATAAATAAATTCTGATACTGTCCATTATTCTACTGACACCATCCAGTGCCCCCCAAAAAACATTTTGAACCAAAAGAAAAAACAAAAAAAAAATTAATTGTAAAAAAATAATAAAAATAAATAAAGAACTACTGACACTGTCCACTGTCCTATAGACACCATCCTGCACATACTGCCCACCGCCTTACACTCCACACTTCTTACCTGCACATTTTACCCATACACTCCGCACTCCTCTTCTCCACATACTACCCACCTCCATACACTCAGCACTCCTCTCCTGCACATACTACCCACCTCCTTACTCTCTGCATTCCTCTCCTGCACATAATACTGACCTTCATACTCCTCTTCTGCACATACTACCCACCTCCATACACTCTGCGCTCCTCTCCTGCACATACTACTCATCACCATACACTCCACACTACTCTTATGCACATAATACCCACCTCCACATACTCCATACTCCTCTTCTGCACATACTACCCACCTCCATACACTCAGCACTCCTCTCCTGCACATACTACCCACCTCCTTACTACTCACCTCCATACACTCCGCTCTCCTCTCCTGCACATACTACTCATCACCATACACTCCACACTACTCTTATGCACATAATACCCACCTTCATATACTCCATACTCCTCTTCTGCACATACTACCCAGCACCATACACTCCGCAATCCTCTCCTGCACATACTACCGGCCACCATACACTCCATACGCCCCATTCTGCATTATGTAAGTAATCTCAGACTCTATTAAACCACACCCCTTTATTTCACACAATTTAAGCCACTCCCATATTTGTTTAGTCTTTTTTTCCCCCCTTATTTTCATGTGATGATCCATTGGTCTTAGGGTGTCTCAATTCTCGATGGAGGAGCAACGGAGACACCTTTAACCAGCAGCAATGTTAATCTGGGGAGAGGGGTAGAGGGTAATGTTAGATGCACTGGGATCATTTTGGGATAAAGGGTTTCATAAACTAACAAAGCTGACCATTGTAAGCACCTCTGTCAGCGGTTAATATTTTCTCAACCCTCTAACTGGCAACTTTTGCTGGGCAGCTTAGTTTGTTAAATGAAGTTGAAGAATAATTGAATTAATAACATAATGAAGAACAGATTTTTTTAATTTTTTTTAATAAAGCTTTAGGCAAATAATTTTTTTTTTTAAATATTCTGCAAAGATACTGGCAGTAATGGCACTTGCTTTTGCAGGCTAACAACACTAAGCCCCCATCAAACAATTATAAGCACATTTTGAGCCTGCTGCATGTGCTCCCTAAAGTGGATCTACACTCACCGCCACTCCAGTGATATGATCCCTCACCAGCTGCTGACATCTTCTCTCAGGGCTTATTTGGGGTTCCAATCTTCAGTGGTTTTGATTGGGCAGGCTAAGATGATATCACTTTCATGCATGTGTGGGAGATCATTCAGCAGATGACAGGCAGGTAAGGAACTTTATTGCAGAAGAGTCATAGTGTGTATCTTCTGTATAAAAAAGCCTGCCTGTTCACAAATTTTTATTTTTTAATTAACCACTTGGGCACTTTTACCCTCTTCCTGCCCAGGCCAATTTTCAGCTTTCAGCGCTGTCATACTTTGACACCCCATTCACACCTGAGCGTTTTGTAGCTTGAAGCCTGAAGCTACAAAACGCTGGAGGGGGAAAAAATCTATTATTCTCAATGGAGATGGTTCACATCTCCACTCCTTGTCACCTGAAGCCGAACGCCTGAAGCTCAAACAAGTTCCGGACCCTTTTTTGTCGCTCGAATTGAGCAGATTTGGGTGTTTTTCTTCTTTTAACATTGGTGACCTTTTGCCCTGCATAAAATCGCGGCAAATCGCAGTAAAAAACCCTGCAAAATCGCTGTAAATTCGTGTGATTTTCTGCTTGAAAACGCTACGCTCAGGTGTGAATGCAGCCTGAATGACAATTGCATGATCATGCTACACTGTACCCAAACAACATTTTTATGATTTTTTTTTTCATTTCAACCCTTTTTTGGTCCGCAGCAGAATCGGATCGCATGGGTGTTCACACCATGCGATCCGATTCCTGTCTGAGTTTGCAGATCGCACTGCGATATGCGAACTGATCTGTGGGGTGTCATTAGCATTTCACTGACACTCCCAGCAGTTCGCATAGGGCAGTGTGAACTGCCGCCGGGAGGCATGCGATGCGGGAACCCGCAGTGGATTCGCAGCATTCCCGCATCGCAGCAGTGTGAACCCAGCCTTACAAAGATAAAGGTATACAAACAAAGTGTTAAACAATCTGATTGGTATAAAAGTGAATGATCATGGTGAAAGTATATCAGTTTGGTTACACAGAAGTGCCTTTCAAGTAAGGTGAAAACAGCGTTTCAATTATCAATTTTGACTAAGTCTTTCATATAATACCTTGACGGTATGCTGTAGAGCAGGGGTCTCCAAGCTTTTTCAAACAAAGGGCCACTTTATTGTCCTTCAGACTTTAGGAGGGCCGGATTGTGGCCAGCAGGAGAAGAAAATGTCACGGCCCAGCATCAGTGAGAACAAATATGACTCCAGGGTTGGTGGTTAATAGGGGGAGAAGTATTCCCCCTATTAGTAGGAGCAGGGCTCAAGTCCTGCGGGAACGCATGGGAACGGAGTTCCTGTACTTTTTCCACAACAGGAACTCAGTGCCCATTAGCAGCCATGTCCTGCAAGACTTTGAAGTATGCGAGCTGTGTGTCAGGTGCTACCCCAGCAGGTGCCGACACAGCTTGCAATAGTAAGTGCTGCACACCTGACCATTCAGGCATTGCCAGTATGATGGGTAGATCAGGTCCCTGCTGCTAAGAGATTGTATTTAGTCAGACCTCTTGTGATGCGCTCCTCCCCGCCGGCCCCTCCTGATTTTCTGTCTCCTCATCCCCCCCCAGTCTCCTGCATACTTGCTCTGTGTGTCCCGCTGAATCTCCCCCTCCTCCTGGTCACCAGGTGAAAATAGAAGGGAAAAACCTAGGAAAAGAAAATGAATGCAGCCACCACATTTGATGACTGGTAAGCTGCAACATGTTACATTTTTGTTTTTGGGTTTATTTACAATTTAAGTTGGCCATTGGAATCACACTAAGAACCTCAATGTTTTAATGGGTTACTGCATCGTTACCTGTGCTGCTTGCAAGATGCATAGCACTTTTGTTTACATTATACATATTAGTACCGTATTTATCGGCGTATAACACGCGCCGGCGTATAACACGCACCCCAAGTTTAGGAGGGAAGTTTAAGGAAAAAAACTTTTAGGAGGCAAGTTTAAGGAAAAAACCTTACATTTTAAATGCCCATCAATGTAGCCTTCCACTGTCCCCCTGCAGCCCTACACTGTTCTCCTGCAGCCCTACACTGTCCCCCTGCAGCCCTACACTGTCCCCCTGCAGCCCTACACTGTCCCCCTGCAGCCCTACACTGTCCCCCTGCAGCCCTACACTGTCCCCCTGCAGCCCTACACTGTGTTCTCCTGCAGCACTACACTGTGTTCTCCTGCAGCCCTACACTGTTCTCCTGCAGCCCTACACTGTCCCCCTGCAGCCTTTCCCAAAATTGCAGCATGCTTAGTTTTAAATTTACCGCCACCGCCACCGCCACCGAGATCTTCGGCTCCTTCCGCCGCCGAGATCTTCAGCTCCTTCCGCCGCTGCCGCCGAGATCTTCAGCTCCTCCCGCCGCCGCCGCCGTCGAGATCTTCGGCTCCTCCCACCGCCGCTGTCGAGATCTTCGGCTCCTCCCGCCGCCGACATAGTCCGAGCCGAGGGTACTCGGCTACTCGACTCTGCTCGCAGTAATGCCCCCGTCCCGCCCCTTGTCCTGGCTCCTGTGATGGACACAACACCGCGCCAATGGCGGGACGTAAAGGCTAGGAGGCGGGACTGGGAGTGACTGAGAGTGGAGCCGAGTACACAGTACACTCGGCTCAGCTCGGTAAATGTCGGCAGCGCTCCACAGACAGCGCAGATCGGCAGATCGGTGGGGGGATCGGCGTATAACACGCACCCATGATTTTCCCCTGATTTTAAGGGGAAAAAAGTGTGTGTTATACGCCGATAAATACGGTACCTTTGTTGAATGCTAATCTGCATTTTATGCTTTGCAACTGGCCATAGAAAAAAAAAAGCTATCTCCAGTTTTAGTATTTTGCATTTCTCAACCTGGCCCATGTATATGCAAAACTTTTTCTAGGAGTTGGGGTGGCATCATTTAGAGGTGGAATGCAAAAAGCACAGTTAAAGATACAATTATCCTTTAAATATTCCATCATTAAACTTTATATTTTTATATATTTCAAACATGGTACAGATATGAACTTCCTTGTCAAAAAGATTTTATTGAACATACAATAGAGTATTTGACAATAGGTTAAGTACATAATATACAACAGAAGTAATGAAGCTCAGAGTTATATATTCAATACAATGTAAATGATATATTCAACTATAATTACTACTATAACAATAACACATATTAATTGTATGGTTTATTAGAGGAATTAGCTTCTTAAGTAGGAAAGAGCTTCAAAATCATAATAGGAATAGATAGAGAAGAAAGGGAAGATAGGAAGAGAAGAAACTAGGAAGGGAAGAAGAGAGGTCCGCAGGGTCGAGTCGAGGGCCGCCATATCACTCAGAATCCATATACTGTAATCACTTACCCATTGGGTCAGCTACCATGGTAATAGAACTTCTTTGTTAAAATTTGATGGTAAATAACTTTTTATCCACGGATGCCATACTTTTTCAAATTTGATAAGCGTGTCAGCTTCAAGAGCTGCCATTTTGGCTTGCGTCATAGTGTTGTTCATCCTATTCACTACCTCATCCACAATCAATGAAGGGGATTTCCAGGCTCTTGCAAGTGTTTGTTTTGCTGCGGTGAATAAATTAACAATTAATTTAAATTAGGTGCGTGTTAGAAAGTCTGGCTTTCGATTGATGAGTGCCATTGAGGGATCTGGGGTAATGGATAGTCCTAACATTTTAGATGCTATAGTAAATCTCTCATTCCAATAAATTTGAGCTTTGGGACATGACCACCAAATGTGGAAATGTTTTCCTAAGAGCCGGTTCACACTGCGGGCGATGCGAGGCGACACGACTCGCCTCGCCGCGCTCTCGCAAGTTGCCCCCGTTCTGTACAATGGAACCGTTCTGAGAGGAGCGACTCGAGTCGCTCCGACTCAGAAAAAAGGTTCCTGTACTACTTCTGGGCGACCTGGGGGCGACTTGCATTGACTTCTATACAGAAGTCATCTGCAAGTTGCCGCTGAGGTCGCGGCAGGTCGCGGCGAGGCAAGTCGGTGTCGCCTCGCATCGCCTGCAGTGTGAACCGGCCCTAACTCAACGCATCCGCAGTAACAATCTGATGAGTAGTTATGCACATATTTCGCTATTCTAGCCGGTACAAGATACCATCTTATTAGTACTTTATAATTCGCCTCTACCGCTAATATATTTGGAGAGGCTGTTTTGGTTGTTAACCAGACTTGATTCTATTGTGTGGTTTCCAGTGTTTGTTCTAAGTCCACCTACCATTTCTGGACATAAGCTGGTTTTACTGTTTCGGGTTTAGCTAACAATTGAACATATAAGGTCGAGATTATGCCCCTAGCATGAGGGTTGTTTTTACACAGATATGAACTTCATTTGTAGAATTGTTTTAACTGCTTTTTTATCTGGACTGTACAATTATTGCAAAAAAATAAAAAATGAATTTGAATTCTTAGCATTTACTTGTTATGACTGAGTGACAGCTGGATATACTGGTGCAATTAAAAGAATTGTGGCCTGTTAATGAGTTTTCTTTGAGGGATCACAAGTACAGTAATCATCCTAAAGCAAAGCAAACTATTTCATAAATGTACACCTGCACGTTGTTATGCACCTCAGGAGGCTCTTTGAGATGGAAAACCTTAACTACAGCTAGAAAATCTGTTCATTAAATGCAGATGCCATTTAACAAATTTGCAATTGTCTTGTACTCTGCATTTCCAGCATTTTAAAACTCATGAATAAAAAGAGCACCATCACACAATAGCTAATTTAATTCATCTGGGATTTAAATGATTTTGGTGGAATGTGTTGAATAGAAATTAACAGTTCTAGTTTGAAATATTTTATGGATTGAACTGTATGCTGCCCTTTATCAATACCAGTCAACCAACAGTCTTCTATCCTGGGAGTTGGTGCCTCCCCTGCCAGCTTTTTTGAGGCTGCAGGGCATGCTCCTCCTAGCCAAGTGTAACCCTAGGTTCAAATCTATACGGTTGTGGTTAATGTGGTTTTCAGGAGCGTTTTGTGGTGCATTTTGCATTTTTGAACATGTATTTCTTAATACATTTTTCATGTGTTTTGCTTCTTTTTTCTCTTTAACAAACTGTGTATAGCTGGTTGTTAAGGAGCGGGCTGGGAAGCTGGTCACTTCTCCCTAACAAACCATGACTCATCAACTGTTTGTCAACTGACAGCTGAATGTAAAAACGAGAATTGCCAGCAATAAAATAATCGGGAAAAAAATGGCATGCCCCCCCCCAGGGGAGCCAGGGGAACCCCATGCCAAAATTAAAAAAGAATGCCATGGGGTCCCCCCAAAATCCATAGCAGACTCTTAAACCAGCAGGCGGATGACCCCCACTCAGTTATTTAAGAACTGTCAGACAGTTCTGGTAGACGGCAAACCTGGCAGACGGCCGGAGCCTTCGGTGTGAGTGAACTGTTTTTTCTTTTTTTTTCAGCGGTGTTGGGGACGTCATGATTGAAGATGGATCTACTTCGGGGGACACTGTTTTTTATCCTTGTTTTTTAACCACTTATGGACCGCCCGCCATTGTTTTACATAGGCAGTTTGACAAGACAGGGGTTATAATCCTCCCTTACTCTAAAAAACACTGCATACTGCAAATGGGACTTCTTATGGCTTTCAACAATAACTTTCTTCTTGCCACTCTTTCATAAAGGCCAGATTTGTGGAGTGCACGACTAATAGTCGTCCTGTGGACAGATTCTCCCACCTAAGCTGTTGATGCAGCTCCTCCAGTTACCATGGGGCTCTTGGCTGCTTCTCTGATTAATGTTCTCTTTGCCCGGCCTGTCAGCTTAGGTGGATAGCCATCTCTTGGTAGGTTTGCAGTTTTGTCATACTCTTCCCATTTTTGGATGATGGGTTGAACAGTGCTCTGTGAGATGTCCAAAGCTTGGGGTATTTTTTATACCCTAACTCTGCTTTAAACTTCTCCACAACTTTATCCCTGACCTGTCTGGTGGGTTCCTTGGCCTTCATGATGCTGTTTGTTCACTAAGGTTCTCTAACGAACCTCCGAGGGCTTCACAGAACAGCTGTAATTTTACTGAGATTAAATTACACACAGGTGGACTCTATTTGCTAATTAGGTGACTAAGAACTTCAGGCTACTTTTAACTTGCCCCAGTATGTGTACATTTATTATGTACAACTACAGCATGCAGTCAGGGCTCGGGAGGACTCAGGTGATGGTGTATATCACCTACTCCAGTATTTAACTAAATACAACTTACTGAAACCTCTAAAGGTTCCATATCCCAATGCTATGTTATACTACTGACAGAATTTCTCAAGGGCTACCCTTTGAAATTAATTACGCAGTAGAAAAGGGGCATAGGCCCCATAATGGGGGTCAATGAGAAGAGTCTCTCCAATCTGTCTTAGCTCTCTTAATGTCTCTCAAAAACTCTCACAACTGTATATTCTAGTGCACATCCATTATACTCTATTACGGCTGCATAGGATGAGGATTCTGGCAGATCCAGAGGGATTTGTAGATACTCATATAACCTTACAGCATATGATAAAAACTGTGGAGTAGGATAATTTTCCTAATAAAATGATGGTATGTTTTGCACAAGAAACTGTACATGGGAAATATTGGTGACATTTTTTTTTTATAGTAACATCTGCAAGAGCTAATTGTAAATTATTTAATTGTTTTAGAGCTCTGCTCTGCAAATGGAGCCCACACATTTCTGTAAATATTTTATGTTATCACATACATTTAGATGAAAATGTTGAAAGCTTACAGTGTCTAATATTTGCTTTTCAGCATTGGAAATTCATTCCCATACAGCTAGAGTGTTAACCTACTTGTATTATACCACAATATCCCTGTAAATCCTATGTAATATCAGTCTCACACAAACTATTTAATATTAATTGACTTCTTATCATATATTTTGCACTCATTTTACAATGTTCTACCTTGTGTATCATAATACAAACAGACTGTAAAAATATAAACTACAGATTGACTATCTGTGGGTGCACAGAATTAAAAAAACACTACAAACAGCACAATCCTTTTGTTAGGCTGGATTCACACTTATGCATTTTTAGTGCTTTTTGCATTTTGCAGATTTGCACTACAGTCCATCTAACATGGTTTCCTATGGAACACGTTCTGCAGAGCAAATCTGCAAAATGCAAAAAGCACAAAAAATGCATAGGTGTGAATCAGGCTTTGCAGGACCCAGAATGTATGTACTCTCTTATAGGTCCTCTGCACTTTTCAAGTCTGGATCTTCCAATACCCAAGAAATCATTCACTCATATGGGTTATGATCAATGTTGTATATGTAAGTGAGCAATATCAGGTATGGTACATATGCTGGCAGCTATTCCTCATATTATGTGCTTTATGTTTTATATATATCCTGTCATATGTATACACTAATTACCTGGGGTTGGAGTCCTTATTAGTGGACATATGTATATATGTGCACTGAGATGAATTGTTCATCATTCACTACTTTAGATCTGATGAAAAGGGTTCGCCTTTGAAATGCATCAGCCGTTACGGACGCTGCCTGGTCTTTCCACACTATTGCTAGCAGACCTGAAGGTGATTGGTCCGACTTGCTATGAAATGTGTACATGCTGCATGTTATGCATTTGTGAGTATAAAAATTGTTTTTATTTTTAAATAAAATTTATTGTGATAATGAGCTAGGTCGGTGCTCCCTTCTCCTTCAAGCAGGTCACCTGGGGGATCCAATGGGAATCTTTCTGATACCATTGCAGTGAGTCATTGGGTAAGATTCTCAAACCCTGTAACTTAATTGTAAAATGTAGTTAAAATGTAGTTTTATACTTTCTCATAAGGTGCAATCTTAATAGTACTCGATAAGGAGAGTGATGTCATGCAGGAGGCATCTCCGAATCACTAGTAAAGTAGGTTTTTTTACTGCTCACGATCAGCTCCCAATTTTGGAATTGTATTTAACATACCTGAACTAGAGCTGAATGGCTCTTTAAAGGTAACCGGTGCTTTGCCCACGCATGCTCCCAAAAGCCAGAAGTTTTGGATATTAGTATATACTTCTGGAGAATGGCAATATGTTTAGGGCCTAAATAAGGTCCGGTTTTTGACTGTTTTTCTGTAGCTGGTTAGTGGGCAGCTTGAGCTCCCCATGGTATGTATAACTGCTTTGTTTCCTGAAAGATTCTATCAAAACTTCCACAAACGCAAGTTTGAGAAATGCCTCGGAAAATATAATTAAACACCCCTTATCCAATGTAGTAATACATTTCAGTTCACACTGATTATTTTCTTAATTTGAATTCTTTAAAAACAGATCAGATACTACAGTATTAGCTTTTCAGACATTGAATGAGTAATAGAACCTGATGGTGAAACTGGCAAATTCAACAGGAACAACACCTACAGCATCCTTAGTTCTCTTTTATCAGCTCGGTGTTGAAATTATGCATTGTATGATGTGTGTGGGATTACTAAGTGGGAGCACTGATTTTTTTTTTATAACTAACTTAAAGATGTTTTTTTTAAATAGTAAGTTTAAAAGCAACTGAAGAAAGGCTTTGGCCTTTAAAACAATATTTTCTCTTGAGATGTCTCACTGAGCACAGATTCAAGTTGAAGTTACCAGTGTTTCTTAAAATGTGCTACTTATGCATTCATTTTCCACTTTGCAGCTTTCTGCAAACTCTCTAAAAGGGTACTTTTTTCAGTTTCTTCAGTCTACAGAACTGCACTGAGGTCAATAGGATGTGACAACATTCAACAGGGTCCAGCAGGGCACTGTACAGTGGATCAACAGGGCAGTATACATGGATTATCAGGGCAGTATACAGGGGTTGGCAGGTCAGAGAACAAGCAGAAGCAATGCATTATCCGGGGGTCAGTAGAGTAGAGGATAGGGGGCAGCAGGGCAGAGGACAGGGGTCAGCAGAACAGAGGACAGGATTAGCAGGGAGGAGAACAAGGGTTAGTAGGTCAGAAGATAAGGGTCAGTAAGGCAAAGAACAGTGGTCAGCATGGCAGTGTACAGGGGGTCAGCAAGACAGAGGACAGTAGTCATTAGATCAATTTACACGAGTCAGTAGGGCAGGGGACAGGGGTCATTAGGGCAGTACACAAGAGCCAGTAAAGGAGGAGACAGGGGTCAGCAGAGCAAAGGACAGGGGTAGCAAGGTGAACAAGAGGGGTCAGCAGGGCAGATGATAGGTGTCAGAAGAGCAGAGAACAGGGGTCAGCAGTGCAAAGGACAGGGCTCAGTAGGGCAGTGTACAGGGGTAAGTAGGGCAGAGGACAGAGGTGAGTTGGATCAGAGATTTCACCCATATGCCGAGCAGAGATCTGATGTTGACACATTGCTGATTCCTGCCAGCCCTTCTCTCTCATCCATCCCATATGATGTCACATACAAGCACCTTGAATGGACAGGATAGGTGGGCTGGCAGGGATTAATGCAGTACACTTACTGTATGCATGGTATTTCTCTGCTCTGCTCTGCAGGTAGGGTAGGAACACTTAAGACAGAGAGTCAACAAGGCAGGGATGCAAGATATACGTCCCCTGCCCACGATTGACGGGTAGATTGTGATCAATGGTTTGCTGACCCACCCTTTAGACAGTACATTTGCCATCTCCACCAGGGCAATCTGTAAGTATATGTGCAAGAATTGCCAGTAAAGGGGAACACATAAGCAACTCAGAATGCACAGCAAAAAACAAAACAAAACAAAATAAATAAACGGCTGTATTATTTGATTATTCGACTAGCCGCAACTCTGTGTATCCATTCAGACATGGAGTCGGGGTTCGCCCCCACCCCCTCTCTCTCCTCGTCAGCTAACTGACTTTGATTGAAAGCAGTGGGCGCTAATAGCGCTGCTGCTGTGTCTCAGCCAATCAGGAGGGAGAGTCCCAGATGGCCGAGGCACTCACGGACATCACTGAATCCAGAGAGGGCTCAGATAAGTGAGACGGGAGTCACTTTGGGTGGAGGGCTTGTTGAACATAGCTTACCTTAGAGAGGTCAGGAAGCTCCTTCTCCAGCTCCCTCGGCCCCTCTTATGTGTAAGTCACCCTGTGTCTATTAGGGACACAGCGTGACTGAGAACCCCAGTTAGGTCTGCACTAACCCGACTCCAAGTACAACCACATGGGACACAGCATTTCATTTACCCCTGTTATCCAGGGTTCTATATGTGGGGTTTGTGTTGAAAGAATAAAGGGGCTCTTTCACTTGGGACATAATTATATTTATGAATAATCTTCATCAAGAAATATATGAAGATAAATAATTCCATCTTTCAGACTGCTAGTAGTATTGTAGTGTCTCATAGACCATTGCTAGATAGTTTGAGGTGGGGTGGGGGTTGTTATGTGTTTATTGTTAAGTGGCTGTATCCCATTGTTCTATTGTTTCTGTCTGCCTTGGGAGCAAACATTTATGGGATGTATATGCTTATGTGGATTAGTTTAAGGTTGAATGAAATCAATGTTAGCTATTAGCTTCTGGGGGGGGGGGGGGTTCTTCTGCAGCCCTTTCTAAACTAAGGACTGTCTACTGTTGAAAAGTTTGACTATACTTGTATACCTGTGTCTCTTGTTACTGAATGTAGTTTTACCCCGCCCTAAGAAATGTAAAGAAGGGGGGATTGTCCCCTGAGTGTATATCTCTTTGTACCTGTGTTTTGAATAAACATTCTTATCAATTACCACCCTACCCTGAGCTACGACTAGTGACTAGGGATGAGCTTTCTGTTTGGGTCGAACATGAGTTTGATTCGAACATTGGCTGGTCGCCCATTCGCCGGAAAAACTGAACATTATGGGTCATTCATGCCAAATTTGAGCGGCGCGTAACGGCCAGAGCATGCGCCATGACCTGCATGCTTTGGACAATCACTGCGCCCTCAGCTAAGAGAGCCATAATTGGCCAAAGGCAGGGTGCCTTTCACCAATCATGGCTCAGGGGGCCTAAGTCCACGCCCCACACTATATAAGGTCGTCTGCACGTCGGCCTCGTGTAGTGTGTTGTTGACGAAGAGAGAGTCTCATTTAGATTGAGCAGGCAGGCAGATTATTCAGTTAAAAGAAGGGGGAAAACACCGCGCTGACCCTATACATACAAGTGAAAAAACGTAATAAATTGTGTAACACAATAAATATATATGGACACAATCTGTGAGTGAACACAGCTAAGCTGCTAGCACACAAACAAATAAACTAAGTTCAAAAGTACAATAAGTACAATAAAAGTACAATAAATAAAAAGTGCAGAGCTAAAGTCCACCTAAATGTAGAAATGAGTATAAATAAAACAATAAAATAACAATAAATCAAAATACACAACAGTGGCTAAAAGTCCCCAAAAAATTGTGAAAAAATGTCCACTAATATCGATTCAAATCTTGGGATTCAAATCTTCAGACCTCCAAAGGCACAGCAAATCTGGCAACCGACTACTAGACTATATCTGAAAGGGATGGGTACTCTTACCAGATATGTTGGACACATCTACCATATAGCAATGTGTCATGAAAGCTCAGAATGGCTATGGTGGCCAAGGCAAATGGACTTCCAACTGGGTAATGTTTCTCCTCAGGGGTATTCCGTCCCAATCGTCTGTCGTCCACAATCCACAATTCGTACTCCAAAGATAGATCAGCTACCCGGGACTTGAACTTTTACAGAGCTTCATCTAAAATAGCTCCACAGTGGCTCACCGTAAAGGAAAAAAGCACAAAAAGGCGCTCCTCATTGTGTAATTCAACCAATGAAGGTTTATTATAAAAAATGCATATAAAAAGCACAAAATACTTAAAAAATCATGTGATATATAAAAAAGGAGGAAGAAAAGCAGTGTGGGGAGCATAAATATGCCTGCCCTATGCGTTTTGACCGCAAAGTTGTCTACTGGGGCATAACCTGACCCCCCCCACATTGCTGTTATATATAAACTAAACAATCAAATGATAATCGGAGCACATGGGAGGCCACCGCCTGCATGGTTAACCCGGAAGTGTACTCACAGCATGTTAAGGACACCGCCAAACAGAAGCCAGACCATCTCACACTATAGAGTATACAAGGTCACATATACTTAGCGCACTGTCCTCCCAGTCGAATGGCACTATTTCCGCTGTAAGTTTACATTTAAAATCACAAGCACCTTCAAACCTCTGGAACTCAAGCATGGACAAAATGTCAGTTTGGCTTGCGTTCCACGGCTTAACCCGGAAACCGGAAGTGAATATATATATATATATATATATATATATATATATATATATATATATATATATATATATATATATATATATCCACTGCATACAGTTTAGCTATACCTCACTGCAGGCTGTTCCTGGTGTACTGTTTCTAATATACTGCAGGCAGGCAGGTGATTCAGTTAGCTGCAGTGTATTTAATACATATGTAGCACTGACCCCCGAAGGAGCTTCTGGTTTTATTGGGCTTACCGTTACCTTCTTGTTTGCTTCTCCGTCTAGGGATTCTCATGGTAGATGGCCCAAAGAAATGTGGAAACTGACACTGAATCTTCTTTTGGGTTATTTATTTGAAACAGAAACAGAGTCTTTCAATAAGGGTAGAGGATTAGGAGCGAGGTCAGGTACTTTAGACTGCAAAAATAAAAGGAAGTCCTGATAGAAAATCCAGAGAATAAAGACCGTTTCACAACTGGATTTCACAACCCCCGGATAGACCTCCTCTCACTAGGCCTAGCAACCAGTAAGGTGTTTGACAAAGTCTCTGCCACAGACTTGTGATGTATACTTGAGCATAGGATATTTGACAAAGTCTCTGCCACAGACTTGTGATGTACACTTGAGCATTACTGAGGGACGTAGACAAATTTAAAGAGCTATAATATGGTAACAATATCTCTCAACCTAGCCTCCAGGCTCCTTCAGAGAAGCCAGCCTTGTGCACAGCCTTCTCCTGAAGAGTCCTCCCCTGGGGTTTTCCAGTTGCTGGGCCTCTCCCTTCAGATGAGATGGCACCGGACCACCTTTGGATCAATAGGCCCCGAAATCCATTCAGGCCTGTCCCTGCAGTTGCGTTGCCTCAGGCCAGCCAGCCCAGAGACTTGGAATGCATGGTTCCACACCCCAGGCCAGGAGGGCCATGGGGCTGGGTCAGGAGGACCACCAGAACCGAACAGACAGAAAATCAGCTCTGGAATCCCAAAGAACGTGATGCCGGTACCTTCAATACCACCCCCCTCCCCAGCGGCTCCCCCTCCCCCCCCCTTCACATGTGCAGTGCACCCGCCGTTTCTCCGGGGGAGCGAGGGGGAGGTGATCGGCCGGCTCCCCCTCTCCCCTCACATGCGGAGCGCCCGCCGGGTTCTCCTGGCGAGGGGGGGGGGGGTGGGCGGCCGTCAACGGCTCACCCTCTCCCCTCACATGGGTTTCCAGCCTGGGAGCTTTCCGGAATCCTCTGTGTTTTTCCCTGAGCGCTGTGGTAAAACCATTTTCAAACTTTCTGCCAAGCTGAGGTTTTCCTCTGCTATTTAACCTTTGCAGTGCCAAAATGAAGAACATGCCCAGGATCAATGCATCCAGAGTATTGAAAAAAAAAAATTCACTGAGGGGGGCTTGCGACCGCCGATTCTCCTGGTGGGGGGAAGGGGAGGTATTCGGCCGTCACCGGTTCCCCTCCCCCCCCCCCCCCCTCGCATAGGCAGTGCACCCGCCGTTTCTCCTGGGGGGGGGGGGAGGTTTTCGGCCGTCGCCGGCTCCCCTTCCCCCCCCTCACATGGGCAGTGTACCGCCGCCAGCTTCCCCTCTCCCCTCACAGGTGTTTCGGCCTGGCTGAGTACAAATGTTATTGGCCGGTTTCTCAGCTGTGACCAGTGCTTAAAAGGGGGAGTTCTGGAAGTATGTTAAAAAAAAAAAAAAAAATGTTAAAAATTTTTAATGCGTGGTATGGTACTTCTGGGAGGGGGGGGGGGGGTGCAGGGGGTTGCTTGGGGTAAAATCCTGAACATGGATTTGAAGCCACCTCAACTGAGGAAATCAATTTTTAATGAAGCTCATATCGTTTATGCAATGTTATCCACATGGATTAAAGGGAACCAGTCACCACGGAACATTACTAATATGTTTTGTTGTCCTGGGGAAAAAAAAAAAATGCCTTTATTTTTAATTTCTTTTAATTACTTGTTATATGCAGCCGCCTGAGCTCCACGTGGCGTGCCCCTCCCCCGCCTGAGCTCCACGTGGCATGCCCCTCCCCCGCCTGAGCTCCACGTGGCGTGCCCCTCCCCCGCCTGAGCTCCACGAGGCGTGCCCCTCCCCCGCCTGAGCTCCACGTGGCGTGCCCAACCCCCGCCTGAGCTCCACGTGGCGTGCCCAACCCCCGCCTGAGCTCCACGTGGCGTGCCCAACCCCCGCCTGAGCTCCACGTGGCGTGCCCAACCCCCGCCTGAGCTCCACGTGGCGTGCCCAACCCCCGCCTGAGCTCCACGTGGCGTGCCCAACCCCCGCCTGAGCTCCACGTTCTCGTGCTATTCACTGTTTTTCTCATGCAGTTTCACGTTTCTGGTGCATTTTATGGTTTTCCCATGCGATTCGGTCCCATGCGTTTTCCGGTTTCAGGCCATTCACGTTCTCTTAGCGGTCACGTTCTCAAAGCATTTGCGTTTTTCATGCATTTGCATTTTCTTGCAGTTGCGTTTCATGCAGCTGCATCTTCTTGCAGTCGCGTGTCTTGCTGTTGCGTTTCTTGCTGTTGCGTTTCTCAGGCTGTTGCGTTTCTCAGGCTGTTGCGTTTCTCAGGCTGTTGCGTTTCTCAGGCTGTTGCGTTTCTTGCATCTGCGTTTCTTGCATTTGCGTTTTGTTTCGATTACGTTTTCATGCAGGTATGTTCTCGTTCATTTACATTCTCATGCAGGTCATGTTCTCGTTTCGTTTTCCGTTCTCATTCGAGTTGACGTTCTCATGCTTGTTGGTTTCAAGCACGTTGCTTACTGTTCTTGCGCAATTTTGTTTTTCATGCGTTTTGGGTCTCTCATGTGATTTACTTTTCTTATGAAGTTGTTGTTTCTCATACAATTGATGGTTTTTGATGCAATTTTACGGTTTCTCATGCATTTGCGTTTTCTCGTGCGTTTCGCAGGCAGTTGGCGGTTTTTAAACGACGTACAGTTCTTACGCATTTATGGTTCTCATGAATTTATGGTTCTCAGGCATGTTAAATTTCTCAGGCAATTTACGTATTAGATGTTATTTGCGTGTCTCACGCAACTTCTTGCGTTTCCCATGTTTCTGACGTTTCCCCATGCTTTTTATAGCATTTTCTGACATTTCCCGTGGTTCTGACGTATTCCCGTGGTTCAGTTGACGGTTCATGCAACTACGGTTTCTCATGCTTTTATGGTTTTCTCTCACGTTCCAGGTTTTCTCTCACGTTCCAGGTTTTCTCTCACGTTCCAGGTTTTCTCTCACGTTCCAGGTTTTTCTCTCACGTTCCAGGTTTTCTCTCACGTTCCAGGTTTTCTCTCACGTTCCAGGTTTTCTCTCACGTTCCAGGTTTTCTCTCACGTTCCAGGTTTTTCTCTCACGTTCCAGGTTTTTCTCTCACTTTCCAGGTTTTTCTCTCACTTTCCAGGTTTTCTCTCACCTTCCAGGTTTTCTCTATCACGTTCCATGCTTTTTTGGCATTTCATGTTTTGCGTTCTCATGCAGTCATGTCCTCGTTTCATTGTACGTTCTCATGCACCCATGTTCTTGTTTCATTTTAACATTCTCATACACATGTTCTCGTTTAGTTTACGTTCTCATGCATTTTATGTTCTCGTTTCGTTTCACGTTCTCATGCGATCATGTTCTCGTTCGATTTGACGTTCTCATGCTTTGTTTTCACGCACGGTTCTCACTCGTTTATGGTTTTACATGCAATTCCCATTTTCTCATGCAATTCAGTTTATGCAATTCTCGGTTTCCATGCAGTTGGTGTTTCTTGAAGTTACGGTTCTTACGCAATTTTGTTTTTCATGTGATTTAGGTCTCTCATGTGATTTACATATGAAGTTGGTGTTTCTCATACATTTGATGGTTTTCCATGCAATTTTACAGTTTCTCATACAATTGCGTTCTCGTGTGTTTTGCTGGCAGTTGACGGTTTTTAAACGACTTACAGTTCTTGCGCTTTTATGGTTTTCATAAATTTATGGTTATCAGGGTTTTTACGTTTCTCATGCATTTCACGTATCAGATGTATTGTTCATGGCTGTTATTTACGTGATGCAACTTCTTGTGTTTCCCTTGTTTCTGAAGTTTCCCCATGTTTTTCTAGCATTTTCTGTCGTTTTTCCATGGTTTTGACGTATTCACATGTTTCCTTACTTGTCCGTTGTTTCCTTCCGTTTTTCCCAGTTGCCGCACGTTTCATGTCTCATGCCTTTCATGGCATTACCCTTGTGTAGTTTCATGATTCTCAGGCTTTTTACGTTCCCCATGCTTGTTAGTGTCGGGTGTATTGTACGTATCTGATGCTATTTACGTGTCTCATGCATCTTCTCGCGTTTCCCATGTTTCTTTTGTTTCTCGTGTTTTCTTGCCTTTTCTCGTGTTCTTACACATTCCGATATGCCGCACGTTTTGTGTCTTATGCTTTTCTTTTCTCTTGTGTACCCCCCCAGGGTTTTCTTTTGTGTTTTTCATCAATTTGTGAAGCCTGCATTTCCTAGGCAGGTCGTGTTTTCTAGCAGCCGCGGTTCTTAAGCCGCTCACGGTGATCAGTTCACGCTTCTCATGTTTTAGGTCAGTCACGTTTCCTCATCGCAGGTTTCGTTTTGTCGCAGGTGTTTTTTGTTTGATCACGATTCTCTCGCTAGTTGTGTTCCTGATCAGTTGGGTGCCTTTCCTCACTATTTACTTTGTTTTCCTAGCTACGTCTCCGGCCAGGAGTTGTCCTAGGGTATGGAAGTTTGGTTAGTCAGTTTTCACTGATCCACGGTTTCTACTGGCTCAGGGGCTTTCGTGGATCACGGGGCCCGGGCTAGTATCTGTAGGCTCGGGTCTCAGAAGCAGGTTTCCAGTGACGCACTTTCTTGTCAGTTCCAGTTGTGGTAGATTGGTTTTCCATTTGGTTGGCACTGCAGCCTTGATCATTGGGTTTTGTTTTTATTCCAGGAAAGCCCATGACACTGCTTGGCATGTTTCCGGGTTAGGTTTCCAGTCCTGATGGTGAAACGTCTAGTTCCCTTTGCTTTTCTGTTTTGTTTTAGTTTCCTTTTTGGCTCCTCCAGCTTGTATCAGCCTTCAGCACTTTCTGGGCGTATCCAGTTAAGTCCCAGCATTTCATGTTGAATGATCTATCAGGTTGTTTTATTTTCGGCTTTTCCGTTTGAAGCCATCCAGGTCTCCAGCGGTGGGGACTCCCTGCTGTGCTTAGCTGGTTTTCCATGGTGGGTTTCATTTTATGACGTTCACGTACTCTCAGGTTTATCTTGTGTTGGTCGCTGGGTTGGGCTCAAGGGGGTGCTATAGCTGGCCTTGTGATTCCTGAAGCCAGGGGAGGGGCTACTGCCTTTCTTAGCGTTTCCTTCTCTGCGGCAAAGGCATAACTCATTTGCCACCACTCCAGGTTAGACGTTATTCACTGGGTCATCTGGTTGTTGAGCTTTCTTCCTACTGTGTTATTTTTTGGCCCCTTTAGGCATACTGACCACGAGACCTTTGGCACACTTCAGGTCTTTGTTTCCTTGTTGCTCTTTGTTCCTTTCCTCATCATCCACAGAGTGACTCTGAGTACAAGTGTAAGGCTGACCGCAGGGTAAGCCTGTATTTGTAGGAGGAGTCAGGCTGCATAAAGCCTGCCCTCCTCCACCTCCTCCTCGTTGGACGTCGGATCTCGTGTCCCACCCACCCATTCCCTTTTTCTTTTAATTTCATTCTTTACATTTCATACTTGGGTATGCCCCCTTTAGGCATACTGACCACGAGACCTTTGGCACACTTCAGGTCTTTGTTTCCTTGTTGCTCTTTGTTCCTTTCCTCATCATCCACAGAGTGACTCTGAGTACAAACTTCAGGCGGTGTACACAGTACAAAATACATACAGTTCACCCATAGTTGCTATTAGACTTCTGGTGGTGTACACAATACCGTGCACCCATAGTGCAGTTGCTACTACTTTTATGGTGGTGTACACAATACAGTACACCCATAGTTGTTATTACACTTCTGTTGGTGTACACAGTACTGTGCACCCATAGTGCAGCTGCAACTATATTTCTGGGGATGTACACAGTACACAATGCAGTGTAGTGTGGTGTTGCAAAACAAAATCCCCATCATGTCCGGAAGGCCCCCAAGGAGAGGCAGACGCTCACAGGCCACTAAAAGAGAGCAAGCAGGCTCTGTGTCTACAGTCCATAGTGCTCATCATGGACATGGTGCAGCTTCTGCAGGTGGCCGTGGGGCACGCTTGTCCTTTTTTTCTACTGCTGGGATGGGGCAGAAAGATTGGGCCTTTGGTGGTGGTGGGGCCACAACACCATAACCCCTCACAGGTACTCTTGTTGGACACAGGAACGGGCCCTGCTGTGAAATTTTAGATCAGAAATTGTAATTACATGCCCCTGTTAAACAGGGACAAAAAAAATGGGTCTTAGGCAGTGGTGGTGGTACCCTAAACCAAAAATATTGTTGGAAGCTAGCATCATCAAGATTGAGGAGGAATAGGATAGTCACTCAGCATAGGTAGTCTTCAAGGGATCCCCCATCCATAGAAAAATCAATAAGTTACATCAGCGGGTGCTTGATAGCTGCTGCTGATCCAAGACTGATTCATTTTTATGAATGTGAGCCTATCAAGGGATTCTGTGGACAGGCACACTCTATGATTGGTTACAAACCCTCCAGCAGCACTGAATGTGCGTTCAGAAAGAATGCTGGATGCAGGACAGGCCATTACATCAATTGCATATTGAGCTAGTTCTGGCCAGTGGTCCATCCTCAAGAGCCAGTAACCCAGTGGATGCTCTGTTGGAAAGGTCTCCAAGTCTGCTGTTGCCCCTAGATGTTGCTGCACCATGCAATGCAGACGCTGGCGATGGTTCCTTGAACCGATCAGACCTTGGCGCTGAGGACTGAAAAATTGTCTAAAGGCATCGGTCAGCCAGTCACCTTCTCCACTGCTCTTCCTCTGACTGAACTAATCTGTCATGGTTATGCAGTAATCTTTGTCTGTCAGCTTACCTCTCCTCCACGAGTTCACCTTTAGAGGCCAGTCATTCTCATCTGGCTACTTAAATAATCTCTCCTCAAAGCATGGCTCCTCCCCAGCCCCTATCAGGGAACTCTATATTACCCTGTGCAGCTTCCATGTGCATCTTGCTGTGTCTTCTACTTCTGATTCCAGTTACCGATCTTGGCTTGTTCTCGTCTATCTCTGCCTGCTTGTGACCCTGACCTTTGGCATGTTCTATGCTTATCCTTGTCTGTTAGTTGCCCCGACCTTTGGATTATTAGTTTACTATCTCTGTCCTTCTGTAGCCTACTGTGGGCGTGAGCTGGGAGACTCTGGGGGTCACAACCTGGAGCCAGTTGCAACCCAGTCCATCCTCACCACCAGAGGCTCTGGTGAACACCTGCTGGCTCTTAGACTCTATTCCTGGGGAATCTTACACTCTAGCCCCTGTGGGATCTGTGTTGGTGTTCCAACGGACCTGCCTTCCTTAACCACCTAGACTCCCATTCACAGCAGTCAGCCATAGGGTCCACTACCTTTGCGGTGCACTCCTGACCCCAACGGTGCATCTGTCACCTGGTCTCAGATGACCTGACAGAAGCCTCAGCATTGTGCAGCACCAGGAAATTGTAACCTCACAGGATCTGTAAATGCATTGCACAAACCTTTCTTCAAGGCCTCCTGAAGATGTTTCATCCTCTGCTCCCTCTGTGAAGGCAGGATGAGTTCTGCAACCTTACCCTCGTAAAATGGATCAAGAAGGGTTGCAAGCCAGTAATGATTCCTTCGGTTTGATACCACGAATCCTAGGGTCCTCATGCTGCATGGCCTCCCTGATTCTGCAAAGCCTGTGAAAGTTTGCAGAGGCATTCGATTCTGAGTCCTCTGGGTCACTAAGGATCACACGATCCATAACAACCTCCTTCCAGCCACGTACAACTCCTTGGGTTTCTGGGGGACTGAAAACCATCCCTTGAAGACTGCTGCTGAGTGTTATCCTCCATGCTGACACAATCCTCCTCCTTCCTCCCTGAAAAGAAGCCAAGCTCCCCTGGCCCTGTCCTGCTGCCATAATCACACAAGAACTCATTGATGGCCCTCTGCTTCATGTACAGCCACTGCAGCATTGCCAAGGTTGTGTTTCACCTGGTGAACTTGTTACAAATGAGGCGGTTGGTGGGCAGGTTGCATTCCCTTTCAATGTCAGTCAGCCGAGCACTGACATTGTATGACCATTGGAAATGACTACAGACTTTTCAGGCCTGCCTCAGGAGATCTTGTAAGCCTGGGTACCTGCTCAAGAACCACCAAATTCAGGATGTGTGCCAAACATGTAACATGGGTCAAGTGTCCCTGTCGGAGGGTGGAGAGAATGTTGGTGCCATTGTCGCACACAACCATTCCTGGCTGAAAATGGCATGGCGTCAACCAACTCTGAGCCTGCCCCTGCAGAGCTGACAGAATCTCTGCCCCAGTGTGGCTCTTGTCCCCTAAGCAGTGGTTTAACCTTAAACCAAGTAGAGAGTTATTTACTGTAAGAGCGGTAAGGATGTTGAATTCCCTTCCACAGGTGGTGGTCTCAGCGGGGGGCATCAATAGTTTCAAGAAACTATTAGATAAGCACCTGAACAACCGCAACATATATACAATGTAATACTGACATATAATCACACACATATGTTGGACTTGATGGACTTGTGTCTTTTTTCAACCTCACACACTATGAAACTATGTAACTCATGCACCGCATGGCATATTTTTGCCTGAGTGCTTGCGTAGCCCCTTGAACGCTTACGGAGCACCGCTGGTTAAGAGAAGAAATCTGCAGAAGAGGCCATAGAGGAAGAAGAAGAGGAAGGGGTGGAGGAGAGAGTTGTGGCAGAATCACCACTAGCATTTTGGAGGCCTGGTGGCGGAACAAGCTGCAACAATACTGAACCCTGTCCTGCATCCTTCCCAGCTGCCAGCAGAGTTACCCAGTGCACCCTGAAGGAAAGGTAACATCCCTGCCCATGCCAGCTAATATACACCTTACTGCTGACCGCCCTGTTCAACAAAAACCTTGCCTTCCACATGTCGGTAGAGAGCTGGAATGGCCTTCTGTGAAAAGAAAAGGCGTTTTGGAACCTGCAACTGCACAGCACATTCCACAAATTCACGAAAGGGGGCAGAGTTTACCAGCTGAAAAGGCAGTAGTTGCAGTGCTAGCAATTTGGCTAAGCTGGCATTCAAGCTAGAATTCAGGAGGTGAGCATGTGGATGGCTGGGACCAAATTTCTTTTTATTGTTTAGCAACTGGGGTAGGGAAATTTGCCTGCTAAAATCAGATGGTGGTGTACTGCTAGCAGATTGGCTGCAAGTACTTGGGACACCTATTGCTAAACCTTCATTCCTCTCAGTGCAGGTTTTCGAGAGGACTGGAGTAGGGTTGGAGATCCCAGATGAGGAGAAAGGAGAAGTCCGCCTTTTTCTTGGATGTTGGTCTTTCAAGTGCTGTTGCCACTATACTATATATACTATACATATATAGTGCCGCCTATATATATATATATATATATATATATATATATATATATATATATATATATATATATAGTGCCACACTACTATTGAGCATAAATGCATAAACCTATGCTATAATCTAATATAATGCTTCGAAGTCCCAGAGGAAGTCATGAGAACTGTGACGAAACTGGTAGGAGGAGCCTGATTGTCTGACATGTGGGAAGTAGGAAGTAGCCTTGAGAGGAGGCATAGAACATACCGAACGCTATCTAACCGGGGCTGCAGATCCAGGATGCAGGAGGCTTAGTGGAAACAACCAGGAGACACTGATATCCATATAAAGCTGGGCTATTATCAGACGCAGGAGCTGACCAGTGTGGAGTATCAGCATACAGCAGCCAGTACATTAATGGGATACACCTGAATGACCCTGACCATCTGCTGTTCACTACTTTAGGCTTAATTTTTAAGCCCTTAGGGTGAGGGTACACCTGATAGGGGAGGAGTGCACATTGCATGAAGACACTTGATCACTTTATTTCAAGGACTTTGTTGTTCATTTACGGACTTTGTTAAATTGTTTTAATCACTTTGAACTGTGTGTGATTCACTGAGCACAAGCATTTATATATATATATATATCAAATCATATTAGATTATAGCACAGGTTTATGCATTTATGGTCAATAGCAGCGCGGCACTATATTTATATATATATTTACAGATTTGGCACCTCACAAGGTTTTACCCATTGTTGTATATTTAATTTATATTTAATTTATAATTTATTTATTCATATTTAATGAATATATTTAAATTATCTTTTATCTATGTAGGGCAGAACATATTATCTTCACAGAAATCTCTGGTAGACCAGACAAGTTGGTGCCTAGGCTTGTGTATACAAACAATGGGATCCAAACCTCATTGTTTTACACATACTCACTTCAAAGGATCCCATGCTGGGATACACGATGAAGGAAGGCCAACTCCTAATCAATACTTAACTTACCGGGAAAATTGTAGTTAAGCTCCTGCTCAGAATAGTCACAAGGATTTGCATTAAAGGGGGCTGACTTATGCAAAGTATAGGGATTGGAGATGTAGCCAGTCCTTAACCAGGAATAGGGAAGCTCACCAATCTGAGCCACGCTATGCCAACCAATGAGGCATCAGCATTTAATTATCTACACAGACTAGATGTAAGAAAAACACACACTTTTATGGGAGAGAAACTATCAGAATGGAACCTTGGTGCAAAGGGTAATTATGGGAAAGGTCTGCATTTTACTTGTAACTAAATATGTTTACAGATTAATGTTTTTAGGAATATACTCTGTATTCCTTCATGTAATTCTCTTATTTTAACTTAATATTTTCTTCCTTGGTGTAGACTATATTTAGATGGTTGCGTATTAAACTCTCATTTAACCCAAATCATATCTGAGAGATATTAAATCTCAAATATAGTATATGGGAAAAAGACTGCATGGGAGGTCGTCATATGTCTGGCCAAGCATTTGGTGCCCAAGCGGCTGCTGTTGTGGCCATGCTTTATCTGCTTCAGACATAGGTTACAAACATCAACGGTGTGATCTGCTGCACATGTGTTCAAAAGGCCCACACCAAGGAACTTTTCAAAATCAGCGGGGAGTCAACAGCGCCCTGCACCTGCGGAGCTCTGCGGTGTGATACAGTTGGGTGGCTGCCCTTAAGCTGCCCCCTAGAGGGCATCCTTCCTTGTTGGAGTTGTGCCTCCTCCTCCTCCTCTATTCTATCAGGCACCCAAGTAGAGTCGGTGACCTCATCATCCCCTCCCTCCTCGTCACTGGAGCAAACTTGGCACTATGCTGCAGGGGGGGAACATGGCTGCCAGTTTCTTGTCCTTCTTGGGCACCCCCTCTCTCTAGGCTCACGTTACTCCCTTTCTCAACATGGGAACCAACATCAGAGTCTTCAAATCGCTGCGCATCCTCCAGCAGCATGTACCTGACACTGTGGTCGAATAGTTCGGGGGGCTCCTCCATGCATGTTGGGCTACGGAAGGATTGAGTGTGGACAAGGAGCCGGACAAGGAGCCGGTGGAATAGGCCGCTTTGGCAGCTGCATAGGAAGGAAAACTACTCTGAGCCAGGGTGACAGAGGATGAGGAGGACGGCTTTGTTATCCACTCCACCAACTCTTCTGCATGTTCTGGCTCAATAACACAGCCAGCAGCAGACAAAAAGGACACGTGTGCCCCACGGCCACCGGCAGAGGATGCACCATGTCCATGACTAGCACTGTTGAATGTAGACACAGAGCCTGCTTGCCCTCTTTTAGTGGCCTGTGAGCATCTGTCTCCCCTTGGTGGCCTCTGGACATGATGTATATTTTGTTTTTCAACACCACACTACACTGTATTGTGTACTGTGTACACCATCAAAAAGTAGTAGCAACTGCACTACGGCTGCACTGTATTGAAATTACAATTTTTGATCTAATATTTCACAGCAGGGCCCATTCCTGCACCCAACAAGAGTATCTGTGAGGGGTTACAGTGTTGTGCCACCACCAGCTAAGGCCCAATTTTTCTGCCCCTGTTTAACAGGGGCACGTAATTACAACTTTTGATCTAATATTTCACTGCAGGGCCCGTTCCTGCGCTCAACAAGAGTATCTGTGAGGCTTTACTGTGTTGTGCCACCACCACCACTGCCTAAGGCCCAATATTTCTGCCCCTGTTTAACAGGGGCATGTAATTACAATTCTTGATATAATATTTCACTGCAGGGCCTGTTTCAGCACCCAACAAGAGTAACTGTGAGGGCTCACAGTGTTCTGGTACCACCAACACCTAAGGCCCAATTTTCTAATGAGTGTATAGAGCAGGCCGTATAGTATATACAGGCGGTCCCCTATTTTCAAACATCTGACTGATAAACGACTCCTACTTAGAAATGAAGGGAGACAACAGGAAGTGAGAGGAAATCTACCCCTAGGAAGGGAAATTCTCTCCTGTAAGAGTTAATATGGGAAAAAGGTGTCTCCACTGATGCTTTATCACCAATCCTTGTTTCCCTAATAACCCCAAATTTTCAAAATCCAATTTTCATTGGGACAGAAAGTGAGGTGAAATCTTCTGCACAGACGGCAACAAAAATGTTACAGGGGTGATAACCCTGCCCTGTATTATCCAAAAAAACAGATTCAACTTAACAAGAAACCTACAGTCCCTATCTTGCTTGTAACTCAGGGACCACCTGTATACTGTTGTTCAGAGTATATAGGGCCTGGGGACCCCGCGCCTTTTTTCTTTTTATTTGGGTGCGGGGTTCCCTTAATATCCATACAGTCCCAGGGGGCCCTATAATGGGCGGGGGGAGGGCAACATTACATTACAGCCGCAAGCAGTGTTAAATTACTTTTTCTTTAGAAATATAATTTTGTGCAGGGACTGTTCTAAACACGGGAAAAATGCGCCACTTTCCAGGCATACAATAGACACCCCCAGGCATGATATTTAAAGAAATATTTCACTTTTATTACTTCATTTTAAGCATTATTAAAATCAACGCTCCCAAAAAAAGGCAGTTTTTTAAAACTTTTTTTTTGCATTGATTCATGTCCCCTGGGGCAGGTCCCGGGCCCCCAAACACTTTTTATGACAATAACTTGCATATTAGCCTTTAAAATTAGCACTTTTGATTTTTCATGTTCGACTCCCATAGTCTGTTTGCGAACCGGGGGGGGGGGGGGGTGTCCGGCTCATCCCTACTAGTGATTGGGTGGACTAAGGGATCTTGGATCATGCTGGTACCAGGCAAGGGAAGCTTATACGGTGGACATACTACTCTTTTTGATCTAATATTTCACAGCAGGGCCTGTTCCTGAGTATCTATGAGTCTTTACAGTGTTGTGCCACCACCACCACCACCCACCCGGGGGGTCCGTCACAGTAAGTATTAGGGAAGCGGGGGGGGGGGGGGCTGCTGCACACAGAAGGCTTTTTATCTTAATGCATATAAAAAAACTTCTGCCTTTACAGCTACTTTTCCTTTTCATACCAGTTAAATATTAAATATCAGTCACTTCAGCTAAAAAACAAAACAAAGTCCCCAGCCAGAGTTTTTCTTTTCAAACTTACATAGCACAGTCCTTAGCATAACCTGTGAAGTATCCCAGTCCTAGGCGTATATTAAAAACCTCCAATATTGGGCTTTTGTTTCTTTAATATGATTATCTTTTGGGCATCATATTGGTAAACATGTAAATGTATGACCAAGGGGATACTGAACGGAGGGTAGATATTTTTGAAGAATCAGAGTACAGCACTAGGACCTGTTATATAAAGCGGAAACCCCATTTGCACTGAATTGTGCCCTTTGCATAGGAAGGATTATTAATTATATGATGTAAAGGGTAGTAAGTGAAATTGTAAACATGCAACCACACCAAGATATGTATGGAAAAGTGTAAACATATGAAAAATGATCATTTACCATAATGACAGATTATTGATCACTGCCACTCTGGGAAGTAGAGGAAGCTTGCAGGGGCAGCTGACAATTCTGGGGCTGCATTGGGCATTTTTGTGGATTACAATTGGTTGATTCTTTCTCTGAAGTTTGGAAACATTTTTGTGTATATAAAATAGATGTATTTGGGGATTAATGCCTACTTTTAGTCAGAAGTCAAAAAACAAAAACATTATCTATAAATAGAGGGGGCCAACCTCTCAATTATCCACCTTACCTTCATTCACAGAACCTGTTTTATTCATAGAAGATATAATACAGCTTCTATGAATGGAGTAGTGGGGTGGAAAGGATGGGCATAGCCGAGTACTCTTGATGAGTGTCTGTCACAGTTCTGTTGGCTCTATTAACCCCTGCTGAATCAGGGCTAGGGATGAGCCGAACACCCCCCGGTTCGGTTCGCACCAGAACTTGCGAACGGCCCCCGCGTTCGTTACGAACGTTAGAACCCCATTGAAGTCTATGGGACTCGAACGTTCGAAATGGAAAGTGCTAATTTTAACGGCTAATATGCAAGATACTGTCCTAAAAAGGGTTTGGGGACCTGACTCCTGCCTCAGGGGACATGGGTCAATGCAAAAAAAAGTTTTAAAAACGGCCGTTTTGGCGGGAGCACTGATTTTAATGACGATTAAAGTGAAAAAAAAAAGTGAAATATTACTTTAAATATGGTGCCTGGGGGGTGTCTGTAGTATGCCTGTGAAATGCCACGTGTTTCCCGTGTTTAGAACAGTCCCTGCACAAAATGACATTTAACGGAAATAACACCATTTAAAACTGCTTGCGGTTTTAATGTTATATCTGGTTCCTGCAATATGGTTGAAAATCATTCAGAAAAATGGCATGGGTAGCCCTCCCTGCCCATTACCAGCCTATTTGGGTCTTGTACGCATATTAAGGGGAACCCTGTACCCATATTAAAAAAAGGAAATGCGTGTGGCCCCCAGGCCCTATATACTTAGAACAGCAGTATACAGGCGGTGCAAACAAGACAGGGACTGTGTAGGTTTGTTGTGTTAAGTTGAATCTGTTTGTAATTTTCAACTGGTACATTTTTAAAGTGTAGCTCCAGTCAAAAAAACTATTTTTAAGCTTTTTGGAAAACATAGGGAAGGGTTATCACCCCTGTATAATTTGTTTTGCCATCCGTCTTTTTTCATATCACTTGCTGCTGTCTCCTTCGGTTTGCAAGTAGGAGATGTTTGTAAGTTGGATGTTTGAAAGTAGGGGCCTGCCCTATATTATAGCGGTATGTACTGGGTACAGAGCACGCAGACAGCACGCATCTCCTAACACTACTGACTGCAAGCTCTATTATTAACCACTTGACCACTGGGCACTTAAACACCCTTAATAACCAGACCAATTTTCAGCTTTTGGTGCTCTCACATTTTGAATGACAATTACTCAGTCATGCAACACTGGACCTATATGAAATGTTTGTCCTTTTTTTCACACAAATAGAGCTTTCTTTTGGTGGTATTTAATCACCTCTCAGTTTTTTTATTTTTTGTGCTATAAAAGAAAAAAGACCGGAAATTCTGCGAAAAAATGAATTTTTCTTTGTTTCTGTTATAAAATTTTGCAGATTAGTAATTTTTTCTTCATACATTTTTTTTTACTGGTTACATGTTTTGAGTTGCAGAGGAGGTCTAGGACTAGAATTATTGCTCTCGCTCTAACGTTCTCGGCAATACCTCACATGTGTGGTTTGAACACCGTTTTCATATGTGGGCGGGGCTTACGCATGCGTTCGCTTCTGCATGCGAGCACATGGGGACATGGGCGCTTTAATTTTTTTTTTTTTTATTGTTCATTTTACTTTATTTATTTTAGTTTGACATTTTTTCCCCAAAAATATATTTTTGATCACTTTTATTCCTATTACAAGGAATGTAAACATCCCTTGTAATAGGAATATGGGGTGACAGGTCCTCTTTACAGTGAAATCTGGGGGTCAATATGACCCCACATCTCACCTCTAGGCTGGGAAGCCTGAAATAAAAAATAAAAAAAAGATTCTGGCTTTGATCGTACTGGCGAGTTTGTAGAAGCACCGGAGGGCGGTGAGGGGTGGGGGGCGTCTATGGCTGGGTATTTCAGGGTATCACCGAGTATGGCTGGGTATCTCCGAGTATGGCTGGGTATCTCCGAGTATGGCTGGGTATGGCAATTTATGGCAGGGTATTGCAGAGTATTGGCGGGGTATTGGCGGGGTACTACAGAGTAATAGCAGGGTACTGCAGAGTATTGGGGAGTACTACAGAGTAATGGCAGGGTACTGCAGAGTAAAGGCAGGGTACTGCAGAGTAATGGGGGGTACTGCAGAGTAATGGCAGGGTACTGCAGAGTATGCACTGGTATTGCAGAGTATTGGCGGGGTATTGGCGGGGTACTACAGAGTAATAGCAGGGTACTGCAGAGTATTGGGGAGTACTGCAGAGTAAAGGCAGGGTACTGCAGAGTAATGGCAGGGTACTGCAGAGTAATGGCAGGGTACTGCACTGCAGAGTAATGGCGGGGTACTGCAGAGTAATGGCGGGTACTGCAGAGTATTGGGGGGTACTGCAGAGTAATGGCAGGGTACTGCAGAGTAATGGGGGTTACTGCAGAGTAATGGGGGGTACTGCAGAGTAAAGGCAGGGTACTGCAGAGTAATGGGGGGTACTGCAGAGTAATGGCAGGGTACTGCAGAGTATGCACTGGTATTGCAGAGTATTGGCAGGGAATTGAGGGGTTAAATTCGGTGAGCAGCGATGTGGGCACTGCAGATGCAGCCCACATCGCTGCTGACACCGATCTCTTCCCCCTCCGCTGTACCGATCGGTACAGAGAGAGGAGGGAGGAACCGGCGTCATAACATGACGCCGGTTTGTTTACAAGTGATCGCTCCGTCATTTGACGGAGCGATCACGTGATAAACGGCCGCGACGTCACGGATGCTCTCGAGTGCGCGCCCCAGGGGGCGCGCGAGAGCAGAATTCTGGGAGGCCGTTAATTAACGGCCTCTCAGAGTTAAACAACCGCCCTGAAGCCGTTAATTGGCAATGGGCGGTTGTTAAGTGGTTAAAGATAGATCACTAGCTAGCTATATAGGTGAGGTGAATATAGTGTAGTGGTGTATACTGCGGTCAGGGCACAGACAATAACCACTACACAAGAGCAAGATAGGAAATCAGCTAAAAACGATTGGTGTGTAACTGTGTTGAAGGTACACAGAACACCCACTGCTTCAGATTCCAACACACTACACGAGGCCACCTCAAAGGCGGCCTTATATAGTGTGGGGCGTGCACTACACAGCCTGAGCTATGATTGGCCACAGGCAGGATGCCTGTGGCCAATCATGGCTCTCCTCACTGCTGGCGCTGCGATTGGCCAAGCATGCGGGGTCACAGTGCATGCTTGGCCAATCATGAGCCAGCAATGCACTGCGCCATCGCAGTGCATTGTGGTCCGCGCGCGCCATACGAATTTTGACGCGAACGGACCAAGAGTTCGGATTTCGCCGAACGCCCGAACAGCCAATGTTCGAGTCGAACGTACGTTCGACTCGAACACGAAGCTCATCCCTAATCAGGGCCATCTTTAACATGGGGCAAAAGGGGCTGCCCCTTGAGCCTGCGCTGTCCACAAATAGTTTTCCTGGCTTTTGCTTTCCAGCATGAATGTTCCACAATGTGCGGACACACAACATATGCAGCCTCCACCCTGGAAGTGTACAGCATCATGCCCAATCAACAGCAGCACAATGGTAGATGGACAACACAAAGGTCCAATGAGAGCAGTGGCCTGGTTTTGATAGTAGGGTGGTCACAGTCAATGTTGGCAAAGCAGAGGGTGGGGCTTCGGTGTGCTGTTGTGCCTGGCTGGGGCCAAATAAAGATTGCGGTGGAGGAGAAAAATAGGTGCTAGCTGCCTCTAGACACCCGACGAGGAGCTTCACCTGGTGTGCAGGCAGTGAGGAGATGATGTGCTTCAGCAAGCAATCAGTGAGCCTTAATGATGTGCTGTAACCTCTAGCAACCAATCGGTGAGCTGTAATGATGTGCTATAACCTCTAGCAACCAATAAATAAGTGGTAATGATGCACAGTAACATATAGCAACCAATCAGTAAATAGAAATAATGTGTAGTAACCTCTGGCAACAAATCAGTGAGTGGTAGTAATCTGCTGTAATCTCTAGCAACCAATCAGTAAGCAATAATGATGTGCAGTAACCTCTAGTAAATAATTAGTGAGCAGTAATAATGTGCAGTAACCTTGAGCAAGCAATCAATGAGCTGTAAAGATGTGCAGTAACCTCTAACAACCAAACCCAATGTTTTTTTTGGATGTTGGGGCAGAGAGACAAATTGCATGGGGGAGGGGGCAAGAAAATGTTTGCCCAGGGTCCAATCAATATTAAAGACGAACCTGCGCTGCATGATAAGATTTTGGCAGCAGGGGTTGGGGGGGGGGGGGATTAATGGAGGAAGACTTCAGCTAATAGCGGATGACTCTTGTGTTGATTTTTGGCTTTTGATTTCTGACTAAACTTAGAAATTAATTCCATGTATTATATGTCATTTTAACCAACATTTATAAAGTGTATTTTTTTATTAGTGGGTTATGCACAATTAACTATATATACATGTAGTACAACACTGGTTTATAATTTTTATTTATTGGTGGTAAGATTCCCGTTAGTTGCTAGCAGCTTTATTATTAATATTTTTGGGGATTGGCATGGAATCTGGGAATATAGTATATACAGGGTAGATAAAGGCAACACCTTTGCAGTATCCTATTGTAAAACCTATTAACCAGTTCCCAACCGGCGCACGCTGATGTACGTGGCATATTGGCATACAGGTACGTCCATTTTTATATGCCGCCCTGCCATCGCGTGCGCGCCGCCGGCGGTGCACTCGCGTGCCGGTCGGGACCCCCGTGAGTCTGGTCACGGGTCCCGCGGACTCGATCGCCACGGGGATACCCGCGATTGTCTCACAGGGAGGCTGAACAAGCAGATGCCGTTGTAAACAGCATCTCCCCGTTCTGCCTAGCAACAAGTGACACTGATCTCTGCTCCATGTGATTGGAGCAGAGATCAGTGTTCACTAACACAAAGCCCAGCCCCCCACAGTTAGTAACACGCCCATAGGAACACTTAACCCCTACACTGCCACCCCCTGGTTAACCCCTTCACTGCCAGTGTAATTTACACAGGAATCCCTGCATTTGTATAGCACTGATTGCTGTATAAATGATAATGGTCCCAAAAATGTGTCAAAAATGTCCGTTGTGTCCGCCATAATGTCACAGTCACAATAAAAATCGTTGATCGCCGCCATTACTAGTAAAAAAAAAAAATATTAATAAAAATGCCATAAAACGATCCCCTATTTTGTAAACGCTATAAATTTTGCACAAACCAATCAATAATTGCTTATTACCATTTTTACAAAAATATGTAGAAGAATACGTATCGGACTAAACTGAGGGAAAAAATGTTTTTTTATATATTTTTGGGGGATATTTATTATAACAAAGTAAAAAATAATGCGCTTTTTTAAAAATTGTGGCTCTATTTTTGTTTATAGCGCAAAAAATAAAAACCGCAGGGGTGATCAAATACCACCAAAAATCTCTATTTGTGGGAAAAAAAGGACGTCAATTTTGTTTAGGAGCCACGACGCACGACCGCGCAATTGTCAGTTAAAGCGACGCAGTGCCGAATCGCAAAAAGTGGTCTGGTCCTAAGCCAGCAAAATGGTCCGGTCTAAAAGTGGTTAAACACTTTTTAAACAAATCCTCTTTTCCATCAGCAGTGAGGGTTTTTTTTTTTTTTTTTTTTTTTTTTACTGAACACATAAGTGAGTTTGAGTTGGACTGTGAATTTGTAAAGTTGCATAATGGTAAACGGGATAGGATTCTTTATGATTTACAATACTACATCATATACAACATATACAGTATATTTCCATAATTCATTGTAGTTGTGTTAAAAGAAGGAATTTAATGTATTAATAAAAAAAGAAAGTCTTCTATCTTTCTCAGTTGTACAACGCGTATTAGAATACAATGAATTATGTAGTGTTAATGAAGTATTATGTTCACACTTAGTTTTCAAACTGCCTTGCAAGTGACGACAATTGCACTGTTGAAAGTTAGCTAAACATTCATCTGTACTTTATGAAAATACAGTTTATGAAAGTTTTCATTACATGGCAAATTACAAGAAAAAAGAGAGGTTTCCTAAAGCTGATAATACAGTACATTCTTTTACAGTTAAAGGGAAGCTCTACATTTAAATTTTTTTTTACTCTGTATATAAAATATTTATTTTGCAAATAAATATATCATTTGATGTGTATCTAGGACTCAAAATTCACAGAGCATTATGAATTTACATAAATAATATGTAAAGCCAAAACTTTTTTGGATTAGAGAAGTTGCAAAACTCCTGACAGTTTATATTTTGCTGCCTGTTACCCACGGGGGAGCTTTCTCTTCCCTTACTGACATGGAGGCACAATGAGCAGTAGGAGAAAATCTAAATTGAAGAGAATTCTTCTCTCAAACAAATTTCACTGAAACAGGTGTCCTCACTGAAATATTTTTCCCACTTCCTTTTCTGGTGACAACTGTGTACACAAAGAAACACACACTAATATAGGTTCTAATAATCCTGAACTATATTATTAATAATACACAAGATTCACATAACACCGACATTTTGTGCAATGCTATGCAAACAAGTACAGAAACATTCCTGTTGATCTGACAGAAATGCATTCAGCTAGTAAATCGTATGATGTCAGCCCTGCCTCATTGTCTTTTGCCAAGATACAGTGCTGTGAAAAAGTATTTGTCCTCCTGATTTTTTATTTTTTTGCATATTTCTCACACTTAAATGATTCAGAACATCACATTTTAATATTACACAAAGATAATCTAAGATGCAGTTTTTTAATTATTATTTCATTTATTAAGGGAAATAAGCTATTCAAACCTGCCTGGTCCAATGTGAAAAGGAAATTGCCCCCTTCCATGCTGAATCATGAATGAACTGTGATTAGCCACAATTTTATGGAAAGTTGAGTTAAATTTCACTTGCCACACCCAGGCCTGATTACTGCCAGACCTGTTGAATCAATAAATCACATAAATAGAAGCTGTCTGACAAAGTGAAGCATGCTAATAGATCACAAAAAGCTACACATCATGCCACAATCTAAAAAAAATTTCAAGAACAGATTAGAAACAAAGTAATGAACATGTATCAGTCTAAGAAGGGTTTCAAAGCCATTTCTAAGGCTTTGGAACTCCAGTAAACCACGGGGCGGGACATTATCCACAAATGGAGATAACTTAGAACAGTGGTGAACCAACCCAGGAGTGGCCGGCCTACAAAAATGACTCCAAGAGCATAACGATGACTCATCCAGAAGGTCATAAAAGAACCCAGAATAACATCTAAAGAACTGCAAGTAAGATCAGTGTTCATGATTCAACAATAAGAAAGAGACTGGGCATAAATGGCATCCATGGGAGAGTTCCAAGGCAAAAGCCAGTGCTGACCAAAAAGAACACAAAGACTCATCTCACATTTACCAAAAAACATCTTGATTATCCCCAAGACTTTTAGGCAAATATTCTGTGGACTGATGAGACAAAAATTTTACTTTTTGGAAGGTGTGTGTCCCGTTACATCTGGCATAAAACAAATACAGCATTTCGTAACAAGAACATTATAGCAACAGACATGGTGGTGGTAGCGTGAAAGTCTGGGGATGCTTTGCAGCTTCAGGACCTGGAAGACTTACCATAATTGATGGAACAATGAATTCTGAGCTCTGCCAGAAAAAAATTAAGGAGAATGTCCAGCCATCAGTTTGTGACCTCAAGCTCAAGTGCACTTGGGTTTTGCAGCAGGACAATCATCTGAAACACAACAGCAGGTCCACCTCTAAATGGTTCAAACAAAGCAAAATTTAAGCTTTGGAGTGGCCTAGTCAAAGCCCAGACTTCAATCCAATTGAGATGCTTTATCATGACCTTACACAGGCTGTTCATGCAGGAAAACCCACCAATGTGGCTAAATTAAAACAATTCTGCAAAGAAGAGTAAGCCAAAATTGCTCCACAGCAATGTGAAAGACTCATTGCCAGCTATCGCAAACGCTTGATTTCAGTTGTTGCCGCCAAGGGCGACACAACCATTTATTTGGTTTAGGGGGCAATTCGTTTTTCACATAAAGCCAGGCAGGTTTGGACAACTTTTTTGCCTTAATAAATGAAACCATCATGTAAAAACTGCGCTGTGTATTTACTTGGGTTATCTTTGTGTAATAATAAAATTTGTTTGATGATATGAGTCATTTAAGTGTGACAAATATGCAAAAAATAAATAAAAATTAATCAGAAAGGGGCAAATACTTTTTCACAGCATTTTAATTATTAGGAGACCAACTCCTTGAGATGACACAGGAATTGTGCACAGGACATGGGCCAGCTTTGAATTTCTGACATGATCAATAGGTATTTTTTCACTTATCACAGAGATATAACAAAATACATTCAATTGTGTATTTAACGGTCTGAAAAATGGAAAATTTGAGAATTTCTTTGTTAGGGATTAGAGATCCTAATTCACCTCTATTCAAAACTTCAATGCCACACTCTTTTTTTAGTCCAATTATCTGCTGCTTGGGTTATTCATTGATCCATAACACATATAAACAAGAAGGCAAAATACTGGGGATATCAGTGCCCTTATGTGGACACATGCCCATATTTAGTCAGTGTGATTGACTAAATATGGGCATGTGTCCATATAAGGGCACTGATGACACCAGCACCCCACCTGTTTGGTTGTGTGTGCTGTAAATGACCCAAGCATACTTATGATTTGAGTTAATTTGAGGTTCAGATATAGGTGAGTTCAAGGAATCTCCGAATGCACCTTTATTAGGGATTGCATGTGCCTTAGAAGAGAACACAACAGAAACTGATAATCTTCAAACTTTGACTGAAACTCCATATACTGTACTCTATCTGAACAGTACAGGCGGGTGGGAGGAAGTTTGTTTGCTCCTCTGGCCCAATCAGCGGTATGTGTCAATATCAGCTTGAGCTATGGAGCTCTGTAAACAGACTTTGTTCAGCACAGAAGCTGCAGATAGGTAAGCATATGAAACTGTGAGCACAATCCATAGTGAGCTGATAAAAAAATGATTAGTCCAAAAAAATAGAATTGACCTCTGCCATTGGATGCCAGTTAGCCAAACACGCAAAAGAAATTCACAAAAAGAAATGATTTCATTCAATAAAAACACAAGAATGAAAATAATGTGAAAAAATGTAAGGTGTTAAATGAAATAACCTGAAACATAGTGTACACACAATTTCTACAGCTTAATGGAAAGAAGCAAATATTTACAACAAATTCATTGCTAAATGCTACAATCAGTAATGCCGCGTACACACGAGTGGAATGTCCGACAGAAAAAGTCAGACGGAAACTTTTCATCATATATTCCAATCATGTGTATGCCTCATCTGACTTTTTTTCAAAAATTCTGACAGACCTAGAAATAGAACATGTTCTAAATATTTCCAACGGTACCAATTCCTATCGGGAAAACTGCTTGTCTGTATGTGGTTCCGTCGGACCAAAAACTACGCACGCTCTGAAGTAAGCACGAGACGGAAGCTATTGACTATTGGCTATTGAACTTCCTTTTTCTATTCCTATCGTAGGTGCTGTACGTCTCCACGTTATTGACGATCGGACTTTGGTGTGATTGTGTGTACGCAAGACAGTTTCAGCGGAATTCCGTTGGAAAAAACTTCAGAGTTTATTCCGAAGGGAAAACTGGTCGTGTGTACACGGCATAAAGCTCCCTGTTTGACCCTGAAAAGGCCATGTAAATGTTTCTTGAAGCCATGAAGGACTTTGACTAATGGAGTACCTTCATACATGGGTGATGGTTTACGAAAACAGTCCATTTGTTCCTTAACCTGCATTTGCTTTACATACTCAGGTTATGGTGAAAATGTTGTTGGAATTTGATGTGCACTCAAGCAAGATAAAGTAATTTTGGGAACCAACCCCAGCAATTTTTACTTGGAATACTTAAACACACACGTGGATGATAAATAGCCGCATATAAATTGCCTGTCCTTCTGTGTTGTGCAGTTACTAGTATCCAGAGCATTTCATCTGCCTCAAGAGGACAATTTAAATAATATGTTTGTTCCATAACAGATCATGTCACGTTAATCCTTTTTTTTTTCCTGGTAGAATAAATTGAGCCTTGCTGAGCTGTATCCTCGCCTTGAGCTGCATTAGAGCCAGCTGCTACTGAAACAAGAGAATAATCCTTAGAAGAAGACGAAGGAAAAGGTGAAGACAATTTTTTTAGTAATTCAGTAATGTAACAGAATCCCAAATTTAATTGACGATGAGTCTGAATGGGCTGTTTCCATATTCTGATGTTTTTGCATTACACATACACTCTGTTAATACAGAACCGGAATTACATTAGATACAATTGCATGCCTGATGTTTGTGGAAACTTTTTATCTGTAGGAGGTAATAAGTAATGAGGCACAGACTTGAATATATGCCATAGCCTGCATATAATCAGCTAACTGCCTGTATGATGGCTGTAATCCTGGTGTTGCTCTGCCAGGGGTTCTGGCCTGCTCTGCTTTTACTCTTGCACTATGGGGTTGATTTACAAAAGGAAAACATATTGTTAAATTTGCTAGGGAAATTACACATTGCAAGTGATTTTTCCCTAGAGCTTGGTGAATGACACAAAGGGCTGCTGACTTCCATTATTCAAACATGCACAAGCAAAAATGTTCTTTTTTCTTGCATGTGATTTTTTGCATGTTGGTTATCTTTGCAACGTTACATTTCACAACATTATATAAGCTCTGGGGAAAATTCCCTTGTAAAATGCACTAGCCCCTGCAGCATGAACAGCCCATTTTGCCTTTGGAAAGTCAACCCCTTTATACCTATGTAGCATCTTGAAGTTTAGGCAGAGTTGCTATTAACCACTTGCCGACCGTGTCATGTACATTTATTGTGCCTCAATGGCACCGCTGCACGAAATCCTGTACCTGCACGGGGTGCGCTCTTGCCACCAGGGGACGTGCCCACGCGCCCCCGTCTCACTTCCAACCATCAGATTTGTTTCAGAACTGATCAATCTTCAGGTCCAGGCCAATGATTTATAGCCTGGACCTGCTGATCAGTTCTGGCAAATGAAATCCTCTCCTGCCCATGTAAGGGTAAACACAGGCAGGGGAAGTGATGTCATCTCCCCTTGTGGAATCTTTTTTGTTCCAGAGAGAGGAGACAGAACATCTCACAGTAAGTTACACCAACACTACACTAACACCAGTACATGTAGGTACACTTATCACCCCCCAATCACCCCCCCCCCAGTTAACCCCTTTACTCCCTGTCACAGTGTCACCCAGTGCAGTTGTCAGATTTTTCATTCCTGTACTGGTGTCATTTGTGACACTAATCAGTGTTAGGACAGTTAGTGGTTAGCCCAGATAGCTTTAGGGTACCCCCCTAACCCTCTAATAAAGGTTTAACCCCTTGATCACCCCTGTCACCAGTGATCACTGTATTAGTGTTATGGGTGACGCTGGTTAGTTCATTTTTTTTTATAGCACCAGGGTACCCTCCGTATATTACCTAAATAAAGGTTTATCCCTCTGATCACCCGGCAGGTGATAACAGTTAGGTTTTATCATCAGTCAGGGTCTTCATCGCCACAGGCAGCTTCAGATTACTGCCAGTAGCGCTAACACCCACACGCGCACCATACACCTTTTTTAGTAGCATAGTGTCAGAGAACTCACAGTGCTAATGCCAGTCACTGTGCAGCAGTGGCTAATTCCCATTCCGCTGATGCCAATGGACATTGTCAGAGAACTCACAGGGGGGGGGTTTGTGCTATATGGGCATTTCTTGGCCTCCGAAACTGTGACAGGTAGTGAGGAGTGAAATCAAAAACTTACGACCTTAGAAAGCCTGAAGGCAGCGCTTTGTTTTCGGGGTCCTGTACACGGCTAGGCTCCCAAAAAGTCTCACACATGTGGTATCCCTGTACTCAGGAGAAGCAGCAGAATCTATTCTGGGGTGTCATTTCACATGGCATGGCATGTTTGAGCAATATATCATTTCAGTGACAACTTTGTGTACATTTTTTATTTTTGTAATTTTTCAATCACTTATAAAAAAATAAAATACTCAATGTGCTCAACATGCCTCTCAGCAAATTCCTTGGGGTGTCTGCTTTCCAAAATGGGGTCATTTGGGGGGGGGGGTTGTACTGCCCTGCCATTTTAGCACCTGAAGAAATGAGATAGGCAGTCATAAACTAAAAGCTGCATAAATTCCAGAAGATGTACTCTAGTTTGTAGATGCTATAACTTTTGCACAAACCAATAAATTAAATTTTTGTGGCTGAATAAATTTTGGCCTGAATGTATGACTAAAATTGAGTTTATTGTATGTTTTTTATAACAAAATTTGAAAATATATTTTTATAAAAATTTTTTAGTCTTTTTTCATTTATATTGCAAAAAAAAGAAAACACAGAGGTGATCAAATACCACCAAAAGAAAGCTCTATTTGTGGGGAAAAAAAGGACGCAAATTTAGTTTGGGTACAGCATTGCATGATCACGCAATTACCAGTTAAAGCGATGCAGTGTCAAATTGTAAAAAGTGCTCTGGTCAGGAAGGGGGTAAAACCTTCCAGGGCTGAAATGGTTAAATTTAGTTGCCAGGTGATATTTGCATTGGTCAATTGTTATGAGATCAATTTATTCCTCTCCAAATCTGTACTTGTTGCACCCTTTCTCTTCTTTCACTAGGTGGCACTATGCTAGTGACATTAGATAAGACAGGGGCTTTGCAAGCTCAGACATGAATAGATGGGGTGTCTCAGCCAATGGGCAGGGATGTTCTTTGGTTCCTTGGCCTGCTGGGAGAGCCTATTTATTTAGGTGGAGTCTGGTGATCGAGTGTTCTGTGCCACCTGGACGGCTGCCTGGGTGGATGTGTGTTATGCTGCCCTGGGCTGCTAGGCCGGAAGCCTGAGGCCTATCCCGGGGACACATGGCTGCTAGGCTGTCTGAGGCCTACCCAGGAGCAGAAGAAGCAGCATAGGTTTGGGACTACTGGCTTGTAGTCCAACCAGAAGTAGCTGTTCAGTGGGACGGGGGAACCAGCTGTGGTCAGAGGTAGAAGAGGAACCTATCGCCACTAAGAGACCATCCACCTTGTTACCGGAGACCACTGTCTTCTCAACAACCGGGGATAGTGAAGAAATGGGAAAACTTCAGCAAGTGCCAAGCCAGGGACCCAGCGGGACAGCAGAGGTGATGCTTGCGGAGCACCAGTGGATGCCAAGCCAGGGACCTAGGGGGTCAGCAGGGGTGACGTTTGAAGAGTATATGTGAGTGCCAAGCCAGGGACCCAGCAGGGAAGTAGGAGTGACACTTGAGAAGGATACTGAGTGCTAAAAGTGGAGGAGCTCAGGGGATCCAGTGGCTATTGGATCAGAAGTCTAGTGAAAGACTGGGAGTTCGTTGAGATCATAGGAGGCAGAGGTCCTACCTATACAGAAGTGATGTCCAGCTGGAGGCCTTCACCTGTATAGCTGTCAACCTATAGAAGTCTTGGAGTCTGCCAATTATCATCATTGCATCTACTTAAGGGTGTCCTGGCCTTCGCATTCAAAAATTACTTCGCATTCAAAAAGTATCTGGCGCCAACTGTTTCATCTTGCATTACACCCACCATGCCTTGTAACCCACTCTACACAGAAGGATGTCAGCTGTCTCTAACTCTGGAGGTCACCATTAGGCCTTAGGGGCCCTGGGACTTTGCTTCATCTGCATTAAATATTCTCCCACTGCAGAAGAGACCCAGTGTGGTAAGGGATATATTTCTCTACTATTTATACATTGGTGAATGGATAGGAATTCATTTTTGATTCCATTGGGTTGCACACAAATCTGCACTAAACAAATTGCACCAACTTGCAAATACATAGATTATATTTTTTTCTGGTACAATTTTCCTTTAGATTTACCAAACCCATATAATATGTGGGCAAACCTAAACATTTTAATTTGTATGCAATCAGGCAGGCCCTTGCACTACATAGTTGAAGGTAAATCTAAAGGAAACTGAATAAGAACATTGTATAATGTATGGCCAGCCATAGTTTTCAGTCAGTAATCTTTATATGACACTCCCACATATAGGTGCATCTCATAAACTTAGAATAGCATCAAAAAGCTAATTTATTTCTGTAATTCAATTAAAAAAGTGAAACTCATATTTTATATAGATGCTACACATGGAGTGATATAGTTTAAGCATTTCTTTCTTTTAATTTTGATGATTACGGCTTACAGCTAATAAAAACCCCAAATTCAGTATCTCAGAAAAGTAGAATATTACATAAGAACAATAAAAAAAGGATTTTTACTACAGAAATGTTGGCTTAGTGAAAAGTATGTCCATGTACAGTATAGTATGCACTCAATACTTGGTCGGGGCTCCTTTTACATGAATTACTGCATCAATGCGGCGTGGCATGGAGGCGATCAGTTTGTGGCACTTGTGAGGTGTTATGGAAGCCCAGGTTGCTTTGATAGCGACCTTCAGCTCGTCTCCATTGTTGGGTCTGGTGTCTTTCATCTTCCTCTTGACAATACCCTATAGAGAATCAAGTGAGTTTGCTGGCCAATCAAACACAGTGATACCATGATCATTAAACCAGGTATTAAACCAGGTATTGGTACTTTTGGCAGTGTGGGCAGGTGCCGTGTGTAGGCTCCATTGGACATTTTCTGTCGGAATTTCGAAATCAGCATCTCCATAAAGCTGGAGGGAAGCATGAAGTGCTGTAGAAATTCCTGGTAGGGGGGCTGTGCTGACTTTGGACTTGATAAAACACAGTGGACCAACACCAGTAGATGACATGGCTCCCTAAATCATTGCCACTCTTCCTGTCTATCTACCTTTCATTTTGTACAATGTACAAAGAAAGATTTATTTTAAAAAAGATCAGTCTAATAGGTTGATATGTGTTATGCACTTTTATACAAAGTCCCCATCCTGCCTTAATCTGTGGCATATGTTATTGAATATATTAGGTATATTTATTTAGGTACAAAAGGTTGCCTAAACAGTCATGCATTACATGCAGTAGGATGAGTGCAGTTGTGTGTTCTAGCAACCTTGTGGGATGTTAGTTGGTCAGATACTGCTGATCACCTGTGATTTTCAGCACTCTAGCATTAGAGCCTCTCTCAAGTGTGTAAAGAACACAGTTAGGTCAGGCAAGGTCAGCTTAATAAAAGAGTCCATTCTGTTAGGGACACTTAAAAACATAGCAATACAAAATGGCCTGCATACATCATTTATTTATATAGTGTGTATTTTACTTACATAAATCAAAGTCTTTCTATTCAGAATTCCACTCTTATGCCGCATGCACGCGATCAGAATTTCCGACAACAAATTTTCCATGTGAGCTTGTTGTTGGAAATTCCGACCATGTGTAGGCTCCATCGGACATTTTCTGTTTCAGACAACAAAAATTTGTGAGCTGGATCTCAAAATTTCCGACAACAAAATCTGTTGCCGAAAATTCCGATCAAGTTTACAGAATTCTGACGCACAAAAATTCCACGCATGCTCGGAATCAAGCAGAAGAGCCGCACTGGGTATTGAATTTCCTTTTTCTAGTCGCGTTGTACGTGTTGTACGTCAGTGCGTTCATGCTGATCGGAATTTCCAAAAACATTTGTGCGACCATGTGTATGCAAGACAAGTTTCAGCCAACATCCTTCGGAAATAAATCCATGGTTTGGTTGTCGGAAATTATGATCGTGTGTATGTGGCATCAGACTTCTCATGATACAACATTTACATATGAGAAAGTAAATTGCACATTTTCATTTTTGTATTTAAACCTTTTATTTGCAATGAATTAAATATAAAACTGTTAACATTCTATAAAGGTCACAGCTAGGAAGCATAGATTTACAACACTGTGGGGGTTATTTACTAAAGGCAAATCCACTTTGCACAACAAGTGCACTGCAAGTGCATTTGGAAGTGTAGCTGCTGTAGATCTGAGGGGGACATGCAAGGAAAAAAAAACAGCAATTTTGCTTGCACATGATTGGATGATAGAAATCAGCAGAGTTTTCCATCTTTTCGATCTTCCCCTCACATCTACAGTGACAGCACTTCCAAGTGCACTTTCAGTGCACTTGCAGTGCAAAGTGGATTTGCCTTAAGTAAATCAACCCCTGTGTATGTAAGTATTCACTTATTTGCTCCAAGGTTAAATAAATCCAACCCATCTAATAACTGGAGAGCTACAAAAACACAGATTTCCAGTTATTAGATGGATTAGCTTCATTGGTTTTCTTTCTTCTACCTTTTTTCCTTTATTTTCACTTTGTGATCCTGCTAGTAACACACTTACAGTCCTGGAATGACAATGCTCACTCAACAGGGATTATTTACTAGAACTGGAGAGTGCAAAATCTGGTGCAGTTATGTATGGTAGCCCATCAGCTTCCAACCTGAGCTTGTTCAACTAAGCTTTGACAAAAAAAATCTGAAGCTGATTAATTTCTATGCAGAGTGGCACCAGATTCTGCACTCTTCAGTTTATAGTATATCAAACCCACCAACTTGTATTTAAAGTAGCATTGTCACCTTAGGGCAGAACTATCCTTATATCCTCTTCTCCATAACATAGGAAGGGGAGTTTTGTATTCTGCAGAGATATCTGGAAACAATGCTTCCTGATAACAGTCACAGCTTGAGAGCACACAAAGTTCACAAACCTTTGGCAGGCGTTTGCACTGATGAAATGCTTTAAATTGTATATTTAACAGACCAAAGGAGAATAGTTAATTGTTAGGGTTAAATGTACAGCACTTAAAATAGGGGTGCAGGCATCTTAAACACAACCAGTGCCCAATTATAAAATAGTTTAAGCAATTTATATGACAACCACATTTTCAGTAGGTCGTAAATCAAAGTTCATTAGGCAGTAAAAGTTTTTTTTGCATAGGTCATAAATGGTTAACTCCTGGACAATTTTGTGATGATAAAACAAACATTAACCACTTGCCACCAAATGATGTACAGTACATCATTTTAGGGAAGTGGTTGTACCGGGGTGAGGCCTGCAGCCAGAGGCATCACCCCAGTATCGTTTCTTAGAGTGGACGGTCGGATTTCATGGAATAACAACTGATTCAGCTAAGGAGCAACTTGGCCATTATCACAAGGAGCAGGAGCGGACGTCCCCCCTCCCGCCACCTTTTGCCGACCCGCCCAGGTCTCCCATCCCACCAGGAGACCTGAGCGATCAGCAGCACATCCACTGGTTGGCCAGAGTCCCGAAAAAAGCTGGAATCGGCTTCGATAGGGTCTCTGATGTAGTAACCTGGAAGTGACGTCATGACGTCACTTCTGGTTTACTCGGTAGCCAACGGCGCTGATTTAAAAAAATCCAAAGTATTCAAAAACACAGATATTGGCATTTTGAATACTTTGAAGTGCAGGGGGGGGAGGGGGTTGGAGTCTTTTAGATCCCAGATCTCCCCATAAAGTGCACCTGTAACTGCCTATTACTGTCACAAGGGATATTTACATTCCTTGTGACAGCAATAAAGGGATCAGATTTTATTTTATTTTCTTAAAGGGAGAGTGTAAAACTAAAAAAAACAAAAAACAAATAAAAAATAATAAAAAAAAGCTTAAAGTGCCCCCGTCCCTACGTGCCAAAGAAAACTTATATATATGTCGCACCCGCAAATGTAAACAGGGTTCAAGTCACACATGTAACCATTAGATTGACAGCAATAATTCTAGCAAAATACCTCCTCTAACGCTAAACAGGTAACCGTTAAAAAAAAATGTAAGCGTCGTCTACAGAGATGTTTAAGTCGCCATTGCATGCGTGCAATTTTAAAGCGTAACATGTTAGGTATCCATTTACTCAGTGTAACATCATCTTTCACAATATACAAAAAAATTGGGCTAACTTTACTGTTTAGTTTTTTTTTAATTCAGTGAAGTGTATTTTTTCCCAAAAAATTGTGGTTGAAAGTCCACTCAGCAAATACCATGTGACAAAATATTACAACGACCACCATTTTATTCTCAAGAGTCTATACTAAACAAATATATATAATGTTTGGGGGTTCTAAGTCATTTTCTAGCAAAAAATACAGATTTTAACTTGTAAACAACAAGTGTCAGAAATAGGCTTGGTCTTGACGTAGGTTAAAAATTACCTAAAACTCAGCAAAAGTTCAGAAGTTAAATCAATTGAGTAAATTATTACTTTTGTGCCCTATTTCACCTGATTGTCATTTTATTGGCCTGCATAATTCTTTGTGTAAAAAAGTAACATTAAAATGTTTATCTTGCATTGACTAAAATCCCGCATTACATTTGATATTATTTGTTCTAAATCACATTCTTTTAGTTTATATCAAGACATTCAAGGCCATATTTCCTTCAGATAATATGTTGGGGTGAATGTAAACAACGTACATATTCAAAGGTATTTGAACTGACAATTTATTATATAACATGAAAGGGTATAACTCTATTAGATCCAATGGCAATTAACATTTGTTTGTTTTTCTGTATGAATTGCCTGAATATTAGAAAACATGATAGAAGACCAAACGAATCATATTGTGAAACAACTCTTAAACATCTTTAACAGGTCTTTTCCTCAAAGTTTGGCAAAGACAAAAAAAAAGAAGAAAAGCATGTGTGCTGCTTACTCAGAAGATGCGTAGGATGTGGAAATGAAAGTACAGACAAGGATGCTATGTCTGTGACTTATTATTCTTGTTATTCTAGTTATTGTCATGCTATTTTATGGGTGGAACAATACCATCTTTTAGTATCACTGTGGTGCAATTGCTAATGACATTTTCAGTAACTGTCATTGCAGCAATTTCAGCTATAATAGAGCAAAAACGCAATGATCATTGAATCAACTAATACTTTTCCTACTGATTTGTGCAATTGTCAGGTTATAGTGTCTGGACTATATTGTTTCAATGTATTCACAGAGCAGTTAAATGCAGATATATATCTGAGAAATGTGGGTGGATTTGGTATTGTTGACTTGGGACAATTAAATTACATGGCAGCTACTGTTCCAAAATTGATAAGTGAATAGCTAAACCTATTGTGTAAACAGCGCTTGCCAATACCATATAAATAAATAATAAGTTATAAACTGCTTATACTTTGTGCAAACAATTTTATAGCCAACAGTAATATAAAGCAAAAGGGGGACTGTGTAGATAAACAGACCCCAGAATATAAAAACATTACATGGCCAAAAAGTAAATAAAGTCCAAACAAGTACATGATGTTGATGAATAAAAATTGTGATGACGAAACGCGCAAGTATGGAATACATGTTGCGCTACGTCACGTCCTGGTGGAACGCATGCTGACTCTGGTGTGGGTCTTGTGGTTTTCTACAGCTTCCACTGGTTATTGCGGTTGCTCGCATAGCAGGTTCAAAGATCTTTAGATTTTAATCTGTTACTTGCTGTAGCCATTTGTGGCTTCAATAAAACTACTTCTGCAGTTTTACATTATGAGGAGTCCGTCCTCTCTTTTTTGCTATCCATATCGCTGGTGACACCCCATTTGAAGATATGTCCCACTCTGACGAGGAGGAGATTGGAGGAATTTGCTGAATAAGATCCAAGGTGGTCGGGGAGACCCCAGAAGCCCTTTATGATCCTTCCTGTCATACGGCAGGTGGATCTACAACATCTGGTGAATAGGCTTGTGCAATTCGTTTCGTAACGAATCGAAATTTGGACGAATTTTGCATCTTCGGACATTCGGATGCATCAAAAGAAATATAACGAATGAATTTGAATGAATTCGACATGATTCGGTAATTCTTTAAAGATCTAATGAAACAAAAGGTCAGCTCAAAGTAAATCTTATAGTCCAATCAGCTAATTAATTTTGTGCCGGAGGATGGATTACTGGCAAAGTGCATTCCTGAGAACTGAGTTAGAAGGGTGTTGTATTGTATTTGAGCCGAGGAGAAGAGACGTTGTCATTGTGTGTGTTAAAAGATTCAATAAACAAACGACTTTCCAAACTATGAATCATTATCACGAATGTCTATACATACATAAATATCGAATTTCAACGAATACGAACGAATGAATTCGACACTCTACGAATAATAACGAATTATCCGAAAACTTATTAACGTAACATAACGAATATAACAGAATTAAATTATGTATTTTACGAATGACAACGAACCGAAACTAAACAAAATTTTCCGTTGTGCACAAGTCTACTGGTGAATGTACATCTACACAAAATCTTTCACCGTATGACCCATGTAGGAGGAATCCTTTCCTTTGGATTATTCTCAGCCCTTGTACACACGGTCGGAGAATCCGTCGGAATGTGTCCTATCGGACCGTGTCGTCGGATAATCCGATTGTGTGTGGTATGCATCGGACTGATTCCGTCGGAATATCCGTGGGACCCAATTTTCCAACATGTTGGAAATATTTCCCGACCAACTGGGCCGATCGGACATACTCCGATCATGTGTAGAGAATTTTGATCGGACCAAGTGCCACGCATGCTCAGATCAAATTACTACATCAAAGCTATTGGCTACTAGCCTGAATGTAGTCCCATCGTAACGAAATTACGTCATCACGCTCTGAAAGATCAGATTTTTTCGCCAACTTTGGCAGACCGTGTGTATGCAACAGTTTCGGACAAGATCCGACGGACAAAATCCGACAGGCAAAATCCGACAGATTTGGTTGTGGAAATCTCCGACCGTGTGTACAGGGGCTAAAAGTTTTTTGGGGACTTTATTTATTTATCATTTATTCACAATTTTTATTCAACATCATGCACTTGTTTGGAATTTATTTACTTTTTGTGCACGTAATGTTTTTATAGTCTGGGGTCTGTTTATCTACACAGTGTTTATTTACTACTACTAATATTACTGTTTGCTATATAATTGTTTGTACAAAGTATATGCAGTTTATAATTTATTTATGTGGTATTGGCAAGTAGGGATGAGTCGGACATTCGAAACTAACGTAAGTTCTAGCTCCCATGGAACATGCCATAATGAACGGCGAGATGGCAGTGCATTGAGTCCATGCCCCACACTATGTAAGGCTGCTTACATGGCAGCCAAACATAGTTAAAAAAAAATTACATTTGTAAAAGGAAAATATGTCATTTAAAACTGCTTGCCGCTGTAATGTATTGCCGGATCCCGGCTATATAGATAAAAATCATTGAAAAAATGGCATGGGTTCCCCCCTAGTCCATTACCCTTTGGGTCTGTTATGGATATTAAGGGGAACCCTACACCAAAATGTGAAAAAATTCTGCGTGGGGGTCCCCCCAAAATCCATACCAGGCCCTTCAGGTCGGGTATGGATATTAAGGGAAAACCCTGTGACAATTTTTTTTTTAAATGGCGTAGGAGTCCCCCAAAATCCATACCAGACCCTTATCCAAGCAAGCAACCTGGCAGGCCGCAGGAAAAAAGGGGGGGTGAGAGAGATCCCCCAACCTGAACCATACCTGCCACATGCCCTCAACATGGGGAGGGTGCTTTGGGGTACCCCAAAGCACCTTGTCCCCATGTTGATGGGGACAATGGCCTCATCCCTTGCCCGGTGGTTGTGGGGGTCTGCGGAGAGGGGGCTTATCGAAATCTGGAAGCCCCCTTTAATAAGGGGATTCCCAGATCCCATCCTCCTATGTGATTGGGTATCGGGTACATTGTACCCTACACATGTGCCAAAAAAGTGTCAAAGTGGTAAAAATGACAGGAGACAGTTTGGGACAAGTCCTTTAAAAAAGTGTCCCGTTATTTAACTCCATCTTCAATAACAGCGCCCAACGACCCGAAAAAGGGTCGGGGGCGGGGTAACCCATTTAGGTCACGGATGGCCCCGCCCTCAGCTATATAACAGCTGTCATTGGAAAAAGCCTGTAGTCAGCGGGAGCCTCCCATCGAAGCAGAGTTTTTTCCGGTTTCTTTTTTTTCTCGGGTCGTCAGACGCTGGGATCAAAGATGGAGTTACATCATGGGGCACTTTTTTCTTTAATAAAGGACTTGTTCCAAACTGTCTCCTGTCATTTTTACCATTTTGACACTTTTTTCACGCATGTGTAGGGGTACAATGCACCTGATACCCATTCTCATGGGAGGGGCTGGGATCTGGGGATACCCTTGTTAAAGGGGACTTCCAGATTTCGATAAGCCACCGGGCAAGGGTTGTAGGGATGACGCCCTTGTCCCCATTAACAAGGTGCTTTGAGGGGGCCCCGTACTCCATTTAAAAAAAAAAATTTGGCTTGGGGTTCCCTTTAAAATCCATACAAGACCTGAAGGGCCTGGTATGGATTTTGGGGGACCCCTACCCCATTTTTAAATTTGGCGTGGGGTTCCCCTTAATATCCATACCAGACCCAAAGGGCCTAGTAATGGACTGGCGGGGACCCATGCCGTTTTTTTCAATGATTTTTATCTATATTTCTGGGATTCGACAATTCATTAAAACCGCAAGCAGTTTTAAATTACATTTTTTATTTTTGAAATTTAATTTTGCTGTGGTATTGTTTTAAACATGGGAAAGATGCGCTACTTTACAGACACACTAAGGACACCCCCCAGGCACAATATTTACAGGAATATTTAATTTTTATTGTTTCACTTTATGCATTATTAAAATTATTGCTCCTGAAAAAACTGACTTTTTAAAACTTTTTTTGCGTTGAAAGATGTCCCCTGGGGCAAGACCCATATAAGCATATAAGCATATAAGCCTTTAAAATGAGCACTTTGATTTTTCATGTTCGTGTCCCATAGACTTTAAGACCCCTTTCACACCAGGGCGTTTTGCAGGTGCTATAGCGTTAGAAACAGCGCCTGCAAAACGCCCTAAAGAAGCTGCACCATTGTGTGTAGTGTGAAAGCCCCGAAGGCTTTCACACTACAGCGGTGCGCTGGCAGGACATCAGAAAAAAGTCCTGCCAGCAGCTTCTTTGGAGCGGTGAAGGAGCGGTGTGTTTACCGCTCCTCCACCGCTGCTGCCCATCGAAATCAATGGGGCAGCGCTGTAATGCCGCCGGCAAAACGCCGCTATTGCGGCGTATTGCCGGCGGTTTTAACCCTTTCGCGGCCGCTAGCGGGGGGTAAAAGCGCCCCGCTAGTGGCCGAAATGCACCGCAAATCCGGCCGCAAATCCGGCGGTAAAACGCCGCTAAAAATAGCGGCGTTTTACCGCCGACGCAAGGTGCGGTGTGGTGTGAAAGGGGTCTAACAGTGCTCGCGTGTTCGCACACATTTTTTGCACAATAGGTTTGTGTATGTTTAGCTATCCAAGGTATACAACTTGTTGGTTCTTAGGAAACAGTGAGGCTAATTTACTAAAAGTGTTAGGAATCTTCACCTTGAATTTATTGTGTGAATATTCAGTTCCAGTACCCAGTATTTATTTTTCTTGCTCCCAAATCCAGCATTTGATATTTCTAGGCAGCTGCTGTAAGTCATTGATAAATTGGAGGGGTTCAAAGTATACAAACTTGAGTAAGTTTAGCTAGCAAAAAGGTAGATGGAAAATGGGGTACTAAATCCTATTCTACTTCCCTGTGGCAAAAATAGCAGTGCATCATAATCAATTTATAATGATATAATAGTTATAATAGATTTATAGAGATACCAAATGATTTTGAATCGTTTATCTCCTTCTCACCAGTGCACCTTTCCCTCCACTGCCCAGCATCCATTAATATAATTGTGCATCTTTTCATCATGTATAAATGTATAATTTAATATGGAAGTTTAACAAATTAACAAATTGTAAGCTTTTTTTTAGATACATAACAATGATTGTGTAATGTGAACACTGGGGTTGCTTTACTAAAACCGGAGAGTGCAAGATCTGGTGAAGTTGCACATAGAAACCAATCAGCTTCCAAGTTTATTTGTCAAAGCTTAATTGAACAAGCTGAAGTTAGAAGCCGATTGCCTACCATGCACAGCTGCACCAAATTTTGCACTTTCCAATTTAAGGAAATCAACTCCACTGTGTATCAGTGACTGTTGTAATAATGGCAGTGCAGTGTTATATGACAGTTGCTAAAACTTTTTGCCGTCATGGGTTTCTCATTATTTTCAGAGTCCATGTACAATACCTGGTATGCATCCCACGCACTTTAATGAACCCTATGAAATCTGTCTGTCTGGATCATTGGAAAACAGAGGAACAAAAGGTAACCATGCACATCTTTGTGAATTGTGACTAAAAAGTTGCTGTGGCATGGAGAATACCCTAGGCCAACATTACTGATGTCACCAAATTCTGATTACTGATCCAGCGGGACAATATTTTTTTTGACCTAGCACTATTGTTCATTCACCTGAGTTTAAAGGACTGTGAGTAAGATATATCCTGTACACATTGCTTTTATGTTCCTTTTCTGTTCAGGCCAGTGATGCAAGAGGCCAAACAGCCAATCAGAGTTCACCAAAATAAATTTCCATCAATAATCCCTTAAGCATTTATCAGAGTTGCTAGATGTCGTGTCCAAACCTGGGCAGTCTTGGTTTTCTTCTGTAGAAGTTCTAGATCAGCAGTTAGTTCCTTAGGTGGTGGAGATTCCCAAGATTGGCAAAAAAGAGATACAAAGATAATTGTAATTTACACATTTCACTAAACTCCTTCTTTTCTACTGTCACAAAATTTTAAACAGTCCATATTTCTGGAGATCTGATTGTTACAGTTAATATACAGTGAATATCAGGAAACAAACAAGCAAGTAAGTAATGATAAGCTGGACTTGCTATGTAATGTAGAAGAGTAGGGATAAGCCTCGAGTCAAACATGAATTCGACATGAACATCAGCCATTCAATCGTTCGACAAAGGCCGAACATTATGGGGCGTTCGTGCCAAATTTGAGTGGTGCCTCACGCCCCATAATTGCAATGCATTGCTGGCTGATGATTGGCCAAGCTTGCACTATGACCAATCACAGCACCGTCAACAAATAGCCATAATTGGCCACAGGCAGGTTGCCTGTGGCCAATTATGGCTCAGGGGTGAAGTTCACGCCCCAAGTTATATAAGGCCGCCTGCACGTCGGCCTTGTGTAGTGTGTTGCTGGCAGAGAGAGAGATAGAGAGAGAGAGAGAGAGAGAGTGTCATTTCATTTACTTTGAGTAGGCAGTTTATTCAGTTAGCTAGATCTCACTGCAGACCGTTTCTGCTGTACTGTTTCTAATATACTTCAGGCAGGCAGTTGATTCAGTTAGCTGCAGTGTATTTAGTATATATATATATATATATATATATATATATACATCCCGGCTGTGTATATATGTATATGTGTGTATATATATATATATATATATATATATATATATATATGTATATATATATCCACTGTATCCAGGTTAGCTAAATCTCACTGCAGACCGTTCCTGGTGTACGTATTCAAATACACTTTCAGGCAGGCCAGGCAGTTTATTCAGTGATCTGCAGTGCATAAAATATATATTCTGTCTCCTACATATATATCCACTGCATTGTAGTCTAGTCTAGCCTATATCTGACTACAGGTAGTTCCTGGTGTACGTTTTCAAATACACTTTCAGGCAAGCAAGCAGGTGATTCAGGGATCTGCAGTGCATTATATATATATATATATATATATATATATATACACAGTCTTCTACATATATATATATATATATATATATATATATATATATATATATATATATATATATATATATATATATATATATATATATATATATATATATATATATATATATATATATATATATATATATACACTGCATTCTAGTCTAGCCAAGCCCATATCTGACTGCAGGCCATTGCTGGCCATTGCTGGTGTATGTTTTCAAATACACATTCAGGCAGGCAGGCAGGCAAGTGATTCAGCGATCTGCAGTGCATTGAATATATATATATATATAGTCTCCAACATATATATATCTCCACTGCATTCTAGTCTAGCCAAGCCTATATCTGACTGAGGACCATTGCTGGTGTATGTTTTCAAATAAACTTTCAGGCAGGCATGCAAGTGATTCAGTGATCTGCAGTGCATTAAATATATATATATATATATATATATATATATATATATATATACACAGTGTCCAATATATATATATATATATATATATATATATATATATATATATATATATATATATATATTCCACTGCATTCTAGTCTAGCCAAGCCTATATCTGAATACAGGTAGTTCCTGGTGTACGTTTTCAAATACACTTTCAGGCAGGCAGTCAGGCAGGTAATTCAGTGCTCTGCAGTGCATAAAATATATATACTGTCTCCTACGTATAGATCCACTTTATTCTAGTCTAGTCAAGCCTATATCTGACTGCAGGTACTGCACTTGCAACTCCTACGGAGTGCATCTGTCACCTGGTCTCAGATGACCTGACAGTATGATCAGCAATGGACCCGCCTGATGTGTTGCTACCCACAGATGATCCATAACAGGGCTTAGTTCACAGACTTGAGACCCAGGAATCGCATCAGAACCAGGCGATGTGATTCCTTCAAGATTTGGCATCCCGTTTTGAACAGGTTCATGCCTCATTAGGACCCCCGGTTCAACAACCTCAACCGCTATCTGCTTCACCAGTCACAGCCACACATTCATTACAACTGCCAGCTCTGGCCCATTTCTCTGGGGACTCAGAGGCTTGCAAGGGGTTCCTTAGCCAGTGCACAATTAATTTTGAACTCCAGCCCCAATACTTCCTGTCTGATCGGGCGAAGGTAGCCTATATTATATCCTTCCTGTCTGGCGAGGCATTAGCCTGGGCTGCTCCTCTGTGGGAACTGAATGATCCAGTGGTTTCTAGCCTGTCTGATTTCTTGAATCTTTTTTGGAATATCTTCGAGGAACCGGGTCGTGTCTCCTCAGCGGCTAGCGCTCTTTTACGTCTCCGTCTTCTGTGGGACAGTATGCTCTTCAGTTCCATATCCTCTCAGCTAAATTGAGCTGGAATGATGTTGCAACCTTTTTACATGGCCTCTCTGATAGTGTGAAGGATGAATTAGCAGGAAGATCCCTCCCTGCTGATCTGGACGGTGTCATCACCTTGTGTAACCAGATCAATATTCGCTTTCAGGAGAGGGCCCTGGAAAAAAGATGCCATCACTCCCCGTTCTTTAGGCAGCCTGAGCTCCCTGTCCCTTCTCTTCAATCGGAGGAGCACCCCCCTGCCTGCTGAGGAACCTATGCAGCTGGGCCAGACCAAGTTATCTCCCGAAGAACTCTCGGCCTGTGCTTCTACTGTGGGGTTAAAGGTCATTTTCCTGACACCTGTTCTCTTCGTCTGGAAAAAGGCTCAGGGCTAATACATCTGGAAGGTGGAGTATTAGACCCTGAGGTATCACCTTCACCTTCTCGTCTTCTCCTTTCTGTATTCCTTCATGTCGGCGCTTCCTCTCGTTCGGTCTCGGCACATCAGGATTCCAAAGCCGCTGGCAATTTCATAGATTGGGAAACTGCATCTTCCATGAGACTTATGCTGCATACACAAAACCTTTTTTTTCAATGGACTAGGTCCGACAGAACGAATCCACCGGACAAATCTTCATCGCACCTTTGCTGTCTAAAAATGAGACGGACTTTAGATTTAAAACATGTTTGAAATCTTTCCGACGGACTCGAGTCCGGTCGAAAAATCTGATCATCTGTATGCTAGTCTGATGGATGAAAACCGACGCTAGGGCAGCTATTGACTACTGGCTATGAACTTCCTTATTCTAGTCTGGTCGTACATCATCACGTCCAAATCCGTCAGACTTTGGTGTGCTTCTGTGTGGCCAAGTCCGTTCGTTCGGAAAGTCTGTTGGACCTACTCCATCAAAGTCCGGTCGTGTGTACGCGGCATTACCCTTTTGCCCCTTACAACGCCATTGGTGGTCTTGGCGATTGATGGCACTGTTCTCCCATGGGGCCCTATCTGCTTCTAGACCTTCCCTGTTAAGATGTCGGTAGGGACACTCCACCAGAAGTGGATATCCTTCCTTGTCTTACCTAAGGCTTCATCTCCTATCATATTGGGTCTTCCTTGGTTACGGTTCCATTCTCCACACGTTGACTGGACTGCTGGACAGATCCTGGCTTGGGGTTCCTCCTGTTCCTCTTCCAGCCTACTCAAGGTTACCCCAAAAGAGAAACTTCCTATTGCCCACTGTATATAGCGATTTCTGAGATGTGTCCTGCAATAGTCGGACTAATGCACTCTCTAGATCATGTGGCACTCTGGATGAGGAGCCCACCTATGAACCTGAACCGATCATTCACTCCTTTTTGCATAACCATTTACCTTTGCCTGTCCCTAAACTCGCTTGGATGCACAGCCAGGCTAACTTGTCCACAAGTTCCACAGTCGCTACTCCCTGTGAAGCGATTGAGATAGTTGCTACACCTGGCGATACTATTCAGTCAGCCCCTGCACCAGTTATGCCCATCCAGCCCATGCCTAGTGAGCTTCCTGCTTCTTGTTCAGGACCTTCTGTAACCTGGCCTCATTGTACTGCTACTACATTTGTTCAAACCTGTTTAAGAGGCTCAATCCATCCTTTGGGTAGACTGCCTCATTCGGCCAGGTGGGGTTTTCAATCTTTTTCTCAGGGCTCTCTGCATTCTGTTTGTGTTTCAGCTATCCAGCTTGACTCTTGTGACACGTCACCTTCTAACCAACCTTACCTCAGGGGATCCACTGACCTCTGCCCAGTCTGATGGTCCTCTGCTGGATGTCCAGCTCATGTTTAAGGGTCTGGGGGACCCTGCTCAGACTCCTGGTTAGTTAAGTTTTGGATTCCCGGCTCCGTAAAGGCATTCTTCAGTACCTCATACATTGGAAAGGGTTTGGTACTGAGGAGAGGTCTTGGATCACTGCATCTGAGGTCTTTTCACCTGGGCCCAGGTGGGGGAGGCCTCGTAAGGGGGGGTACTGTCATGGTTATGCAGTAATCTTTCTCTATCAACTTACCTCTCCTCATGTGTTCAGACTAAGGGGCCAGCCACTCTCACCTGGCTGTTTTTATAACCTCCTCTAAGCATGGCTCCACCCCAGGCCCTATCAGGGAACCCTATATTAACCTGTGCACTGCAAGCCAGCGGTGCTGATCAACCATTGTGTATTCATTGTGTGTTTAGCTTCCTGTTTCCTGCTTGCCATGTGCTCTTCGTTTGTCTCTGTTACCGACCATGGCGTGTTCTTGACTATTCCTGTCTGCTCGTGACCCTGACCTTTTGGTGTGCCCCCGACTATCCCTGTTTGCCTGTGACCCTGAACCTTTGGCGTGTACTCTGTTATTCCTGTCTGCTAGTCGCCTTGACCTCTGCCTTATCCCTTACTATTCTTGTTGTTCCAGCCTGCCGCTTCCTTCTCCTGTAGTCTACTGTGAGCATGAGCTGTGAGACCCTAGGGGCCGTGACCTGGAGCCAGACTGCAGCGCAGTCCATCCTCACCACTAGAGGCTCTGGTGAACACAAGGGGCCTCTTAGACTCTGCGCTCTGGGGAATCTATGCTCTAGCTCCCACTGGGATCTGTGTTAGTGATCCAGTAGACCTGCTTCCTGAACCTCCCTGGGTACTATCAGCAGCAGTCAGTCCTAGGGTCCACTATATTAGCTGTACACTTCCAACTCATACGGAGTGCATCTGTCACCTGCTCTCAGGTGACCTGACATAGTGCCTAAGGCCCAATTTTTCTGCCCCTGTTTAACAGGGGCACGTAATTACAGTTCTTAAATGTAATATTTCACAGCACGGCCTGTTCCTGCGCCCACCAAGAGTAACTGCGAGGGCTTGCAGTGTTGTGGCAACACCACCACACCACCAAAGGCCCAATCCAAAATCCAATTGTCATTGGGACAGAAAGTGAGGTGAAATCTTCTGAACAGGGGCACAGACAGCAACACAAATGTTACAGCTTAAAAATCGATTTATTGGGCTTTAGCTACACTTAAAAAATGTACCTGTTCCAAATTACAAACAGATTCAACTTAAGAACAAACCTACAGTCCCTATCTTGTTTGTAACCCGGGGACCAGCTGTATACTGCTGTTCAGAGTATAAAGGGCCTGGGGGCCCCACACCTTTTCTTTTTTTAATTTGGGTGTGCGGTTACCCTTAATATCCCAAACCCAAAGGGCCTGGTAATGGGCTGGGGGGTTACACATGCCGTTTTCATCCATATTGCCGGGACCCAACATTACATTACATTACAGCCGCAAGCAGTTTTACTTTTGACTTTTATTCCTTTAGAAATGTAATTTTGTGCAGGGATTGTTCTAAACACGGGAAACACGCGCCACTTTACAGGCATACTATAGACACCCCCCTAGTACAATATTTAAAGGAATATTTCACTTTTATTTTTTCATTTTAAGCATCATTAAAATCACTGCTCCTAAAAAAATTGCTTTTTTTAAAACTTTCTTTTGCATTGATACATGTCCCCTGGGGCAGGACCCAGGTCCTCAAACCCTTTTTAGGACAATAACTTGCATATTAGCCTTTAAAATTCGCACTTTTGTTTTCTCATGTTCGAGTCCCATAAACTTTAACGGTGTTGAAATGTTCACGCAAACTTTTGGTCCGTTCGCATGTTCTGGATGCGAACCGAACCAGGGGCTCATCGCTATAGAAGAGTTTTCCTATTCATTCAAGATTTTTTTTCAGTTCTAATGAGTGTTGGGAACATACCCCAGCATTTATTGCCACACAAGTAGTTTAGGCACCACAAAGCAATCATGGTTTCATGAAATGTATCAAGTCAGTAGCTGATTGTTCAAAAACATGAAGAAAAGAGTGAAATTTTGTGCAAGCACCCTGTTTTATTTTCATGATTCAATCACTTTTAATTCTGGGAATGTGATGTAGGTGACTAGGGTAAGGTAATTTTCTCATGTAGATATATACATTTGAGTTTGTTTCTGCCACTTATTAAATCAGAGAAAGTTATTTGGATGAGTGGCATAGTGTCTTTAACAATACAGATCAGGTCTAATTAAATGTGGCCAACTACTACTAGTTATGTAGTAACCTGGAAAAATGAAAACCTTCACATTCTCCCCATACTGACTTTAATCACTGGCTTATTGTTCTTATTCCCTTTTCTGTATCGACAGCAAAATTTGATATTTGTAAAAAAACTTTCCAACCCATTGGAGAACTATGACACAGGTGCCTATTTCTAAAAACAATTGTTTGTAATTTTCATACAATATATGACTGCTCATCATGTGACGTTATCATTTTGTGTACAACCATCAGCCCAGCACATCACAAGAAGAGCTACTAAAATAAAACTATACTTTTGTTTTTGCTTGCCTTTTACTTGTTTTGCTTTCATTATTTACCAAAGTACCCAATTAGCTAGATCAAATTAGTATTTAAGACCTTGCTGATCTGCTAAACTGCAGCCAGCAAAAGTGAAGTTAGATCCTAAATAACAAACTGTTTAAAGATTTTCTGTTTTTATATACCAAGTGCATTAATTAACCTTTCCAGAATTGACGTACCTTAGGAAAATTTCTAAAATGTTTAAAACATCTGATTCTTTACTGTAAACTGACCGGTATTTCCAGTCTACACAGTGCAGACAGTCATATTCTATATCCATACATTTTTAGGTCACAGATAACAGATAACATTTTGCATATGAGGTGTTACACAAGCCTGCTATAACACCTTAACATTTTGCAAGGAAATGTTTAACAAACAAGAATCACAGCTAAAATAAAACATTTAAAATAGATGATAATCGCCTTTGTTCTATTCCTCTTTTGCAAAAGGGTGTGGGCTGGAGTTTAGGTCATTATTGTGCATGTTGTATATTTTACCTGAAGTGGGAAAGACAGTGATGTTTGAAGATGTTGGGCTCATGTAGGATCCATATTTAATACCTTCCTTATTATTGAATAAAGGGAGTGTATCACCACAGAGTGGTACTGTACAAAGTGCCACGTCCAAAATATATGAATACACAAAAAAATGGGAAACAACCCAAAAAAAAGGAGGGCTCCGACTTTATAGGCACACAACATTTAGGTAAAAGAATTTCATTTATTTTATACAAAAAAAAACATATTAAATACATTCAAGCACAACCATGTCTCAGAATCAAGTAATATAACATCAGTATGCAAGATCTATATAACAACAAACTGTACACTTCTTATGATTTTAACACAATGGTGATCACACCACATGTGTCCGATACAATAATATTACAACACCTCAATAAAATTACTGCTTGCAACTGAATATTATAGCTCTACATGTTACATATTACAATAATATTTACAAGCTCTGAAATAGATAAAAATGATGCCAAAATCAAAGCCAGCCTAGCAGGAGATGCCACCACCACCGCAACCGCCCAGTTAATCCTCACAAACTATGGGGGGTGTGTAAAATAATAAAGCAATTGTCAATGTGAAAAATAAATAAATAAATAAATACATAAATAAATAATATATATATATATATATATATATATATATATATATATATATATATATATATATATATATATATATATATATATATATATATCAGTAAATTATACAAAAAAATCTATCAATAACAAATATTCAAAAAAACTCTTATAACAAAACTCACCAGATAATGAAAAACAAACATAAAAAAGAAAAATGTATTCCAATGTGCGGGTTAAACATCTGCCAACATTTTGATGTAGTTCAAAAGTGTGTTGAGCGGAAGTGGTATCAGGAATATTCCAATCCCTTGTACAAAACTCCACTCTATAGTACAACGCGGAGACGGTAATGTCTATTATAGCACTAGTATCCACAATAAAACACGAATAGACCGATCATCTAGTAAATGGAAACAAAGCAAACAATATGCCCATAAGTAATCCCATTCCATCCGTTCATGGACCATAAAAGAAGCAACCTAATTAGAAAACCTACTGGTTAATCTCTCCAGGATAGTAACAAGGTAAAATCTTATGGACACTCAGATTCACATGGCAGCAGGCAGGCCAAACACATACCAACTACTTCCTATTTATAACACGCCCCAATCTGTAGTCACCAATCGTAATACAGACGTGACGTCCTCCAGGCCGGCCGCTCTTCATGATCGCGCATGCGCCCATATCCACGCCAACGCTGGAAGCGTTAAAGTGGAAACCGGGATACATTGTAACTGCGCTTGCGCGGGCGACATCCGCGCAAGCGCCCACGCAGTCCCCACCGCCAGAGAACCAGCCAGAAACCCGGCGTCCAGTGGGATCGCGCATATATAGGATTTAGGGGATGTTGGTGTCTTTCGTTTATATCCATTATCTCTTGATCCAGTAGCACAGTGGTCATCAGCCCTGTCCTCAGGGCCCATTAACAGGCCAGGTTTGCAAGATAACTGAAATACATCACAGGAGATATCATTTGCTGCTCAGTAATTGCAGTATTCTAGTCTGCATCTCCCCAAGGTAATACATAAAACCTGGCCTGTTAGTGGGCCCGAGGACAGGGCTGATGACCACTGCAGTAACATTATCTAAAAAAACTGTTAATTTTTATGGTCACACTGTATATAGGAATGTAACCAACCTCTTTTGCCCACCCTCGAGATGGACTATGGACTATGGAAGCTGAAGTCTGTATAAAGTAGGGAAAATTACCTCAACTAACATGAGCTGCTCATTCCAAACAGGACCATTAATTAGTCAATGTACCCGCAACCCTTCCTCTCTACTTATCTACTTAACATAGGTGAAAGTTGTTATGTAGTTCAATTAAAGCGGGAGTCCGCCGTTTTTTTTTTTTTAAAAGCCAGCAGCTACAAATACTGCAGCTGCTGACTTTTAAAATAATGACACTTACCCGCCCAGCGCGCCCGCGATGTCGGCACCCGAAGCCGATCTCTCGATCATCGCTCGGGTGCTGCCGCCGCCATCTTGGGTATGGGAATCAGGAAGTGGAGCCTTGCGGCTTCATTTCCCGGTTCCCTACTGCGCATGCGCGTGTCGCGCTGCGCAATAAGGATGGTCCCCGCTGTCTCTGAGATCCCTGTGTTTCCCAGCAGACAGCGGGGGACCTTCGGAAAAAGGGGCGTAGATTCTGCGGAAATGGGCGTAGCTTCTGCAGATATCTAAGCCGAAAGTGGGTGCACATACCTGTACTGTACAGGTACCTGCACCCCCCTTCCCCCTGAAAGGTGCCAATTGTGGCGCCGGAGGGGGGGGTTCCAATGAGCGGAAGTTCCACTTTAGGTTGGAGCTCCGCTTTAAGTGAACAGGAGTTTTCTTTTAAAACCATACTTGGTATTGGTTACTTACAGCAAGGACACATTACACAATACATATAGTGGCAATCGTGTGGTTAATATATTACCGGAATATAGGCTGCTCATCTAGCAGTGTGAATGTTCATTTTGGAAAATGTTCACTTACTAATTAATTAGCAATTAGTAGCATTAAAATTTAATTCACCTGGAAGTGATCTAAAAGGTTTTGTTTGTTTATTTGTTAATATATTGCATAGTAACAATATAAGGGAAACCCATTTGATGTCAGCTGAAGATAATGACAATTGCTTCAGTGTTAACACTGAACCCCTCATACTCATTTTTATAAAATTGATTCCATTGGATTATTACTTATCAGTCCTGAAGATTCACATTCATTTTAAGCAACTTAAAAGCATTATATTAGGAAGATATAAATAAAAGTGGAAATAAGCCTGTCAATTAAAAAAACAACATAAAAATAAAATGAGTACATTAATCTTGTGTCCCAAAACCCTTAAAGAAATTACTTGGGAGGCTGTGACTACTTAAAGCATATCTAAACCCAAAAACAAAAATGAACATATCAAAGTTTATCAGTCCTTGGATTAGGGCCTGCATTGTTTTTTACATTTATTTATTTGTTTATTTTGTTATAATGATTTCGTTTTTTTACCTTTATTCTCCACTGTACCTATAGGGCAGTCATACAGGCTGGGATTCAAATATGTCTAATAGGTCTGCTTTTGTTAATCTCCATTACATTGTGGATTGATGAGACCAGTAATGTACACAATAAATGTAAAATTCTTTCTCCTTCCTTTTCAACTCACAGTAAGTGATGAGGAAACTACATTTCTGGAAAGATCAACAGGTATTTTCTGTGATTGCTGAAAATGTTTTTTGTTTTGTCTGAAAAAATTAAAACAAATGCAGTCATCACATCTATGGACTGGCAGGTTAAATGATTGGTTTTGGGTTTAGATATGCTTTAGGCCAGGTTCACGATATGCTTTAGGCCACAGTTTCCAGCCTGGTGTCTGGTGCGTTTCTGTTCACTGGTTCAGGTGCAATTCAGGTCTGAATTCTTGCCTGAACTTGCACGTCTAACGGACCCAAAAATGCACAGGACCCTTTTGGAATCCATGGTCATCCTGGACATGTGTGAACCAGCTCCATTGAAAGCCGGTCACACTCGCATGACATGCAAATGGAATGCAGTGAAAACCACATCCAACTTGCACATATGTGAACCCGGCCTTAAAGTTGTGTATTTGAAGCCAAACATTTTTAAGTTTTGGATTAAGTCAGAAAAATTTGGTATCTGTGTGAGGATTTTCTTAACTATGTCTCCAATAATGATTTACCCTTGTTAATTTTCCTGGTGAGCATTGTCACCAGGACTGAAAGGCTGGAAAAGTCAAAAGTTGAAACACTTTTGCTGCATTTGTGTAAAGTATAAACTGAGGCCAAGGTTTTCATTTTTCAATGATGGAGGCAGGAAAGCCCTGGAAATAGAGAACTGCAATTATTTTTGTTGTTTTTGAAAAATAGGATTTTTAAAACAGCTTACCTGTAAAATCCTTTTCTTTGATGTACATCAGGGGACACAGAGCCATAGTAATAACTATGTGGGTTATATCGGCATATCAGGTGCTGGACGCTGGCATGCCCCTTAAGGCGTGAACTTCCCCCACATAACCCCTCCCATTACTGGGAGTCCTCAGTTTTGTAGCCAAGCAATCAATCTGTATAAGAAGAAGAAGGGAGGGACCTCTGTGTCCCCTGATGTACATCAAAGAAAAGGATTTTACAGGTAAGCTGTTTTAAAAATCCTATTTTCTTTTCTTACATCAGGGGACACAGAGCCATAGTAATAACTATGTGGGATGTCCCATAGCAATGGCAACTGAACGGGGGAAGACAGAATCAAGGAAACAGGAGGCCAGAGGACTCATGCTGCAGACTGCAGTGTATGCTGTGCCCAAAGGCAAAATCCTCATGACCTTTAATATCGATTTGAAAAAATCTGATAAATGTCTGAACCAAAGACCAATGTTCTGGTCTTACAGGTCTGAGCCATAGAGGCCTGATGATGCACCACCCAAGAGGCACTAATCGCCCTGAATGAATGTGCTCTTAATATGAGAAGAAATAATTTTCTTCTTTAAGCTGGAGCTTGATCAATCACTTGGAAAATAGTGGATCTTGACGCTGCCTGTCCATATCTTGGACCCTCTGGCAGTACAAACAAAACCTGTGTTTTGCGAACCTGAGCGGTCGCCCTTAAATAGATTCTGATCGCTCTTACTACATCAAGAGACTGTAGTGCTTTCTCTTCCCCAGATTAAGGCTTCTGGGGAGAAACAAGGAAGAATAATATCTTGGTTTAAATGAAAACCTATTACCACCTTTGGTAAGAATTCAGGATGAGGACATGAAACCACCTCATCCTTATGCATGATAAAATATGGCTCTTACAAGACAGAGCCGTTAGTTCCAATACTCTTCTAGCAGAAGAAATGGCAAGAAAAAAAGATTATCGTTCTTGTCAAAGAACCAAGAGAATTTCTCGTAAGGTTCAAACGGCTGATTTAACAAAGCCGACAAGACCAATTTTAAATCCAAAGGCATTGATATGCAATTAGTGGACCTCCAGCTGTTGCTAAACTACAAGTCCCATCATGCCTCTGCCTCTGACTGGCATGCTTGTGGCTCTAAGCCCTTGTACACACGGTCGGACATTCCAACAACAAAATCTGTCGGATTTTTTCTGACGGATTTTGTCCGAAACTGGTGTTGCATACACACGGTCGGACAAAATTGTCGGGAAATCTGATCGTATGGAACGTGATGATGTTATTTTGTTACGACGGGACTACGTTCAGGCTAGTAGCCAATAGCTTTGGTCTAGGAATTTGATCTGAGCATGCATGGCACTTTGTCCAATCGGAATTCTCTACACACAATCGGACAAAGTCCGATCGGATCATGTTGTCGGAAAGTTTTATAGCCCAGCTCCGATGGAGCCCACATACAGTTGGATTATCCGACAACACAGTCCAATCGGACATTTTCCATCAGAATGTCCGACCGTGTGTACAAGGGCTAAGAGTCTTGCTATGCCTCATGGCAATTGTAGTTCTGCAACAGCTGGAGGTCCGCATATTGCATTTCCCTGTCCTAAGGATTTAGAGGTGCCTTGATAGGGGGAATAAACCGTGTTACCCCCCGAATAAGCTACGCACCAAGAGTGGGAAGCAAGAGGCCATAGGAAAAGACATTGACACGACCTGGATCTGGCTCTTGATAAAAGTCAAGGCCAGCTTCATATCAGATCCCATATGCATATGCAGGAATCCTGCCCTACATACTTCCTTGTTGGCGTCTCAAGTAGTACGCCTGAAATATTAAAATTGCCGATAGGCAAGGAGTGTTGTGTTCTGCCAAAGCTAGAACATTGTTCACCTTTTTTGGGCTGCACAACTTCTCGTGCCTCCCCTGGAGATTGATGTAAGCCACCGCCGTGGCTCTGTCAGACTGAATCCTGTCAGGACAGTCCCGTAATCTGACCACCAAGATTCTATGGCCAGATGTACTGCCTGAAACTTCCAACAAAGTTAATAGGCAAGGTCCTCTAACCTGGACCATCTCCCCTGGACAGAATCTTCTTCCAGGGCTGCTCCCCAGCCTAGAAGGCTGACATCTGTTGTTAACACCTTGCAGGATAAAGATTTTCCCGCCTGCTGGATAACAACCACCAATTTAGGCTCTGACCTATGTTGGGAGCCAAGCGTATTGGAAGCAAACAAGGCCTGAATCCTCTTTATTCCAGACCAACATGATGGTGTCTTGAAGCAGTCTTTGAATAAAACTGCGCATAAGGGACGGCCTTGAAGGAGGCCACTATTTACGCGCTTGTTCCGCGATTGTTTTAATATGAAATTTGGTCCAGGCATGGAGCTCAGATAGTTTGTGTATGTGCTCTAGGGTTGGGTTTCGCCAGAGGGGATGCATTGGGTGAGATTGCCTGTTTAGGATATTTTTTGAGTCTCAGGCCTGACCCCCATGCACGCAGTGTGGTGCGCATGGAGGGTGTTAGTGGGTAGGAGGCCCTGAAAGAGCAAAAATTGAGTGCCACGAGGGATCCCAGCACTGCCGTCTTGATCTGGGTAGCTGGGTTGGAGATGTCCGGATTGAGCCACCAAGCAGCTGTAACTAGCTGGGTGGCCAAATAGTACTTATATAGATCCGGGTATGCCAAGCCACCTGAGAGATCGGGCGTATCAGTGTGGTCCAGCTGTATCTGGGGGACTGGGATCCCCACAGGATAGTGGTGAGGAGGCGGTGTAGACGTGTAAAAAAAGATTTAGGCATCCACTGTGGAGAGTGGCGGAATAAGTATGTGAATTTGGGTAATATTTTCATTTTAAACAAATTTATGCATCCCATCAAGGAAAGTGGGAATGACTCTCATGCATTCAGACGTTGCCGAGTCTCCTGCACTACCGGGGAGAGGTTCAGGGGTAAGTAGTCTGAAGCCTGTCTGGAGACCACAACCCCCAGATATTTAAAGGTCTCGACCCATTGGAGGGGAATGTTAGAAGGAGCTGTGTCCCAGGCCGCTTGGTCTATGGGGAACAGAAGAGATTTTGTCCAGTTGAGGCCCGCGACAGAGGAAAAGGAGTTGAGGATCTGAAGGGCTCCCTCAAGAGATGGACCCGCATCATTGAGGAAGAGCAGGAGGTCGTCTGCGTAGAGAGCGACCCTCTCCTCTAGCCAGCCAATCCGCAGCCCCTTGACGCAGGGGGAAGTGCAGAGGGCCTCTGCAAGTGGCTCCATCACAATAGCAAATGGGAGAAATAGTAATAAGATGGCGCAAAAATCAAACACCGTCCAAAAACCTCTATAATAAAAAACAGGGGGAGGGAAGGGGGGAAGGGGGGGGGAGGGGGGGGAGGGGGGAAGAAAATGGGATCAAGGGAAATAATATATATATATGTGTGTACAATAGCAAATAGGGCTGGGGAGAGAGGGCAGCCCTGCCGCGTACCTCTGGACAGACGGAAGGATTGTGACAGGCCCCCTCCTACCTTAATGGCAGAGGTGGGGTCATGGTAGAGGACCTTGATCCACTCAATAAAGACCAGAGGAAATCCCATTCCTCGGAGGATCTCCCAAAGAAAAGGCAACTCGACCGTGTCGAAGGCCTTTTCACTATCGGAGAGACCACCGTGTGTATGTTAGTGAACAGGCGCCTTAGGTTTACGTCTGTTGCTCTATTGGCCATGAACCCTGTTTGGTCAGTCTCGATGACAGAGGGGAGTAGGGGCTGTAGTCTCATGGTCAATAATTTGGTGAGGATCTTAAAGTCTGTATTAAGAAGGGCGATAGGCCTATAGGAGGCACAGGACGTGGGGTCTTTAGGTGCTTTGTGTATGAGGATGATGTGGGCATGACTCATGGAAGTCAGAAGGGCTCCATCAGCCAAGCAATGGGTAAACAGTTGAGCTAATTTGGGGGCCAGTAGGTCCCCAAGAGTCTTGTAGAACTCAATGGGGAGTCCATCCGGGCCTGGAGACCTCCCAGTAGGGAAGGACGCAAAATTACATTTCTAAAGGAAAAATTGTCATTTAAAACTGATCACGCCTGTAATGAATTGTCGGGTCTCAGCAACATAGATAAAACTTATTGAAAAAAAGAGCATGGGTTCCCCTCCCAGTCCATTACCAGGCCCTTTGGGTCTGGTATGAATATTAAGGGGAACCCTGAACCAAAATTAAAAAATAAATTGCATGGGAGTCTCCCTAAAATCCATACCAGGCCCCTCAGGTCTGATATGGAAGTTAAGGGGAACCCTGCACCAAAATTTTGAAAAAAATGGCGTAGGGGTCCCCCCAAAATCCATATTGCATAAGCCTGCAGAGCCACACATTGCTGAGTTAATAGGACAGCAGCTGAGCACTATTGTCTTGTGCACCATGTGGTGTGCCTTACAGCCTGAATGCCTCATGGCCAACAGGAAGTCCAATAAATGTCCATCCATTGAGTCATGATGAAGCACACCCTTGTGCAGGTCTCGGAGCCTACCGTGAAGGGCAAAGATTGTTTTTTTTTATCTCTGACAAACCCTGCTGTGAGGAAAGGTAGGGGAGATAATCTCTCCTTCCATGTATTGTGTTGTCATGTCTAGGTGTCACCACTGGAGGCTGTATTGAGTACTCACCATTCTGACTCTGGAAACAGCAGAAGCTTCACTCTCCTCTCCGTTCAAGCCAGCTCAGACCCTCAGGTATGAAGGGGGGTCTGATCACTTCCTGGGCCCCAGATTGGCGATTTTTATCTATTTGAATGCCAGCCAGCTGCCTCTTTTTCTTTAAAAAATAGGAAAAGATTTTTTTTGGCAAGCCATGGCCACTTGCCGAGCGGAGGATTTACCCCCCGCCGCCGCCATTGAAGCATGGGGGGGGCGTTTTCACACGGGGGCGTGGCTAAATGGCATCAGATGCCAGCAACACATGTAGGAAGTAGTTAGAGCTCCGCTAGAGAGCAAGAGAAGCTACTGCTGGCGGTGGAGGGACAGAGCAGAGTGGTTGCTGGTCAGGTTTGGTGACACAGGCAACATTGTACTGTATAGCTAGGATTAATAACAGTTATTGTACTGTACTATAGCCTAGCAAGTGAAACATTCTTTTGCTGGTACTGCCTCTGCTTTGTACTGTAAACTATGAGTGACAAAGGGACCAGGAACCCCTCTAAGGGTTCTAAGGGGTTAATGGTATACAACAAACTAAAAACCCTTCCAAAAGAATATCTGTCTTCCTCCCCCGAGAGGTAAAAAGGAAAATACGACCAGTCAGATGAAGACATCAAGGGTAGAACACTTCTGTCCCTGTGTATTTCATACAAACAGGTTTTTCTTCTACCATTTAAAAGATTATTGCTATGATGTCTCTCCATAGTAGGACTAAATATAGCAGATTCCCATCTAGTCCTCTGGGCCCTTTTGTTGAGGTGCAGGAGGCTGGGGTTCAGGTAGATCTTCCCAAATATTGGAAGATACTTATTTTTCCTCTTCAGAGGATCCTAACAGGGAGGGAGTAGCCACACAAGTCAGGTGTTTGTCTACTCCCTTACTTAACCCTTTTGTTGCCTGCCACAGGCTCTTGAGGTATCTACCTCTAATAGGGTTCATTTGAACCTCCCCCACCCAGGGATGTTTTTTCCTATTCATGCATAAGTTATATATTCTGAATGGGCACATTTCTATGAAAGAAATGGGAGGTTCCAGCTATTAATGCTGCAATCACCTCAGTGAGCAGAGTCTCACATGTCCAGTGGATAATGCACTGATGTTAAAGGATCCAGCAAGTTAAGGTTGGATTTTCCTTTTAAAGACATTATGTCTTTTGCAGTTCTGGCTGCAATTGGAGTAGCTCAGTCCATTAATCCTTTAACGTCTGCTCCACTATTGTGGTGGAGCACATTTTGAGTCACGCCAATGCATTGGAATGTGGACTCCAAGGGATTAAGGAACAGGTGTGAGATACCTGAAAGTTCTGCCTGATCAGCAGGCCCGGCAAGGGGCTGGTGTATTTGATGCACTGTGTCTCACAGATGCTATGAAGGACTTGATTGTTTAAGCCCTATGGCTTATACTTGGACTAGTGCATTTTTGCAGAGGTCCGTGGCTGAGATATTGATCAGCCAAAGCACCAGGTGAAAACCCTGAGCCAGTCTGCGTCCCTTCCTGGGGTACAACTATTTAGAGTGGATAAGTACATCCAAAAGGGGTAAAGCTCTCTTTACCAATAAAGGAGGTTCAAACAGTTTAACACGCCTCTCCTAATGCCTGCGATATCTGCCTTTAGGCGGTCTCGACAGGGGCAGCACCAGGATCTTGGGGCAGAAAGCCCATGAAGCAGAAAGAGTGTCCGTCTCCTCAAAGAATGCTCCTAACGTTCCAGAGAAAAAAAAAAAAGAAAAAAGAGAAAGAAAGAAGAGAAGTGTCTCTTTCTGGTCTCTGGACCAGCTGTTATCCCAGTCGGTGATATCAGAGATTCTCTTAGTGGAACAGGGGTTTTTGGCTCAAACCTTTTTAGGTCCCAGAGACAAGCAGAGAGGTAAGACCCACTCTAAATTTCGGAGATCTGAACAGGCACTTAAACATCCGATCCTTTCATAATTCGATTGGCTGTGACCACATTCTATGCTGTAAACATGCTATACATGACATGACTAAACTGGGGCCCCCACGGGGATCCCATTGTTTTCATGTAAGACCAATGTTTGTCTAACCGTGTATGTTTTTCTCTTTCTTCTTCTTTTTTTTTTTTTTGTTTGTTATGTTTGATGCAAACCAACCAAAAAGATATTAAAAAAAAGAAATGTAATTTTGCTGCGGTACTGTTCTAAACACAGGAAAAATGCACCACTTTACAGGCATTCTATAGATACCCCCCAGGCACAATATTTAAAGGAATATTTAATTGTTACTGTTTCATTTTAAGCATTAAAAAAATCACTGCTTGAATGTCAAGCGATGGTGTCCAAACTAACAAGCAGTTCAAAGGATCTACAACAAATAAGGCTACCAGGATATCTTCCAACAGTGAGTTTCCCAGAGGTAGGAGTGGAGCTGGGTAGGCAGGTTACCGTAGTTAAATAAATATATATATATATATATATATATATATATATATATATATATATATATATATATATATATATATATATATTATATCCAGCAGACCCAGTGTTCTTCAAGCTCCTTAGCAGGATCCAGTCGTCCAGTGGTGATGAGGGCAATAATTGTCCGGTGGCCTTGCAGACCAGGGTATTCTCAAGTACAGTCTCTGGTCTGGGAACCTCCTATTCTCCTTCGTGACTCCTGAGATTACATACCTCACACAGCGTGGCCAAGTGTATAATCCAAAATCAGCCAAGTTAGATCTAGCTGCTGGGAGACCAAGAGGTGAAAGCTCCCCTGGGGGGGTTCCACCTTTAGTATTTGAAATCCTGTTGAAGCCAGGACACCTGCTACAAACTTCATGGAGCTCGGTCATGCAAATTAGAAGAAAACGGGTCGCACACCGCACTTGTGATCCAATAAAACATCCTTTATTCTTCAAACATGACACAATAGCGAAGGATAGGTTACAGTTGACATGTTTCACAGGTTGGAGTGCTTAGTCACATGACTAAGCACTCCAACCTGTGAAACATGTCAACTGTAACCTATACTGCACTATTGCCCCATGTTTGAAGAATAAAGGATGTTTTATTGGAATTTAATTGCAGTGTGCAACCAGTTCTCTTCTCATTTGCATGTCACTGCGGGAGCGAACCGGGTTCAGCACCTGTGATTAATCCATCGCATACCACACCTGAGCGATATTTGGTTCTCAAATTTGGAATTAGCTCAGGCATGTAGGCAAGAGAAAGCCTTTCCTCTCAACAAAAAATTGCCCGTGAAATCTCCTGGGATATCTGACATCATTTTGGCCTAGAGCAGAAACCAAGAAGCAATAAAAGAAATATAAAAAAAAAGGTTTAAAACAAATAAATACAATATATCTTCCTATCTATTTTCTAAGGCTAGCAGCATTAGGGGAAAAACATGTTAATGTATTTTTTAGAGAATTTTGTTCTGCTTTAACATAACAAATTGGGAACCAATATATTTAAAAGCTTTTAGTGTTAGCAAAGATCTATCTTGTATCACCACCACATCTGCTGAATACTAAATACAAGTGTGTGTGTGTGTGTGTGTATATATATATATATATATATATATATACAAATACAGACACAAAATATAAAATATACACACAATGAGCCACTGTCAAGTGTAAACTTTGGCAGGCAGATTTACTAAAGGCAAATAGACAGTTTACTTTGCAAGGAAATGTTTTCTTTGCAAGGAAAGTTTCCCTTAGATTAATGAGGGTAAGCTCTGCTGACTTCCATCATCCAGTCATGTGTAAGCAAACATACTTTTTTTTATTTACCTTGCTTCTGATTGGGTATTAAATCAAGGTGAGTAGAAAATTCTGGACAGCTGCACTCCAAATAAAATTTCTTGTGCCTTTATTAGAACATCAGGATCACATTGTACATGTCACAGCAAAGTAATAAAGAACCAAAAACCTCTGATACGTTTCACACTAAACATAGTGCTTACTCTTAGCTAATGATCACTAAAAATGCTAACAAATATACACTATTTGTGATAAAACATGTGACTGAACATGTTTTATCACAAATAGTATATATTTGTTTGCATTTTTAGTGATTATTAGCTATGAGTAAGGACTACGTTTAGTGTGAAACGCGTCAGATATTTTTGGTTCTGGATTACTTTGCTGTGACATGTACAGTGTGATCCTGATGTTTTAAAAAAGGCACAAGAAATTTTATTTGGAGTGCGGCTGTCCAGAATTTTCTACTCTCCTTGATTTGCTATATGCATTAGCCAGCACCTGGGGCTCTTCATTTCCTGGAGGAAAAACCTTTTTGTTTCAGCAGATCTACCTGGATCGGTGGTAACCCCATCTCTTTATTGTGATTGGGTATTCTTTGAAAAGTGAAATTTCACCACATTTGCAAATTCCCCTTGCAAAGTAAAAACTTGTATGAAGAACAACCTATTTGCTTTTAGTAAATCAAGCTTATTATGTGCAATGACGTCCTTCTATAACAAGATTTCCAAAAGATATATTTTCCAATCCAATGCATGTTCTGACTTCTCCTGTGTTTCCTAGTCAGTGCTTAATCCCAAAACAAACATGCTCTCAGTTACAAGCCTCTGTTGGATCAGTACTCACCATATGGGATGGATGTTTACTATATATTACAAAAAGGTCAGTCTGAGCTGTTTGTCAATCCAGGGTTTCTTAATCCCTTAGGTTAAATGACTGCTATTTATTGTTTCCATCAGCAATATGAATCCTCTTATTGTTGGTAAATGTTCAGATAGTGGATCTGCAGTATAAAAAATTAGTTGCACTTGCTTGTGAGTTTTTTTAATTAAAGCGGTAGTAAACCCGCTGCCATTTTTTTTTCCATACCTGTAAGGGAAAAGGCATAATGAGCTAGTATGCACTGCATACTAGCTCATTATGAAATACTTACCTTAGAACAAGGCCCCGACATCTCGCCCGATACACGCCGAGGGAGCTGACATGTTCCCTCGGCGTGTCTTCCAGATATCGCGGCTCCGGCGCTATGAGTGGCCGCAGCCGCGATATCGTCACTACCGCGCATGCGCGTGGGTGATTTCTCTCCGGCAAAGTCTTGCGTCTGCCAGGCTTCCAGCTGAGAAAACCCTGTGCGCATGCGCCACTGCAGTCAGCGGCTCATTGCCAGGGGAATATCTCCTAAACCATACAGGTTTAGGAGATATTTTTTTTACCTACAGGTAAGCTTTATTATAGGCTTACCTGTAAGTAAAAGTGAAAAAATTGAGTATACAACCGCTTTAATGTCCTGATGTGGATTGTAATGAAGGACAATTGTTATGCTTTACATTTGGACATAAACTATTATAATTGTCTAGTGCTGCTAGCAAATCCTAAAAAAGTGGGATATTACATAATTTTGAGTAACTTCTGTTCCATTATACATCCATTATACAGTATCTCACAAAAGTGAGTACACCCCTTACATTTTTGTAAATATTTTATTATACCTTTTCATGTAACAACACTGAAGAAATTACACTTTGCTACAATGTAAAGTAGTGAGTGTACAGCTTGTATAACAGTGTAAATTTTCTGTTCCCTCAAAACAACTCAACACACAGCCATTAACCACTTCAATACAGGGCACTTAAACACCTTCCTGCCCAGACCAATTTTGAGCTTTCAGCGCTGTCGCACTTTGAATGACAATTGCGCGGTCATGCTACACTGTACCCAAATGAAATTTTTATCATTTTTTTCCCACAAATAGAGCTTTCTTTTGGTGGTATTTGATCACCTCTACGGTTTTTATTTTTTGCGCTACAAATAAAAAAATACCGAAAATTTTGAAAAAAAAATGTTTTTTTTTGTTTCAGTTTCAAAACTTTGTAAATAAGTACGTTTTCTCCTTCACTGATGGGCACTGATGGGGCTACACTGATGGGCACTGATAAGGCGGCACTGATGGGCACCAATGTGGCACCAATGAAGTGGCACTGATAGGCGACACGGATGGGCGACACGGATGGGCGACACGGACGGACACTGATAGGTGGCACAAATTGGCACTGATAGCTGGCACGGATGAGTGGCACGGATGGGTGGCACGGATGGGCGGCACGGATGGGCACGGATGGGCATGGATAGGCGGCACAGGTGGGCATGGATAGGCGGCACAGGTGGGCATGGATAGGCGGCACAGGTGGGCACTCATAGGCGGCACAGGTGGGCACTCAGGCGGCACAGGTGGGCACTCATAGGCGGCACAGGTGGGCACTCATAGGCGGCATCGGTGTTATACTATAGTAAAGGATGCCAATCAGTGCCAAACAATAATGCATGCCAATCAGTGATGCCCATTGTGGGCACTGATTGGCATCCATTATGGGCACTGATTGGCACCCATTGTGCTGACTGGCATCCCTGGTGGTCTAGGGAGGATTATGACCTTTATTACCTTTTCCCTGGTGGTCTGGTGGCGTCCCTGGTGGTCCAGTGTGGGCATCCTCGGGGGGGCTGTGCTGATAATCGATCAGCACAGACCCCCCCTGTCAGAGGAGCAGCCGATCGGCTCTCCTCTACTCGTGTCTGACAGACGCGAGTGAGGGAAAGCCGATCACCGGCTCTTCCCATTTACACTGTGATCAGCCGTGATTGGACACGGCTGATCACATGGTAAAGAGTCTCCGTCGGAGACTCTTTACCGAGATCGTAGTTGCCGGGTGTCAGACTGACACCCCGCAACAACGATCGCCGCGATGCGCGCCTCCGGGGGCGCGCAGCGGCTCATAATCCTGATCACGTCATATGACGTCTGGTCAGGATTATGAAACCATTTTGCCGCCGTCAATTGCCTATAGGGCGGGCGGCAAGTGGTTAATGTCTAAACTGCTGGCAACAAAAGTGAGTACACCCCTAAGTGAAAATGTCCAAATTGGGTCCAATTAACCATTTTCCCTCCCCAGTGTCATGTGACTCGTTAAGAGTTACAAGGTCTCAGGTGTAAATCGGGAGCAGGTGTGTTCAATTTGGTGTTTTCGCTCTCACTCTCTCATACTGGTCACTGGTCAGCATGGTACCTCATGGTAAAGAACTATCTGGGGATCTGAAAAAAAAGAATTGTTGCTCTACATAAAGATGGCATAGGCCAGAGATATGCAATTAGCGGACCTCCAGCTGTTGCAAAACTGCAAGTCCCATTATGCCTCTCTCTCTGGGTGTCATGCTTGTGGCTGTCAGAGTCTTGCTATGCCTCATGGGACTTGTAGTTCTGCAACAGCTGGAGGTCCGCTAATTGCATATCCCTTGCCTAGGCTATAAGAAGATTGCCAAGACTCTGAAACTGAGCTGCAGCACGGTGGCCAAGATCATACAGCGGTTTAACAGGACAGGTTCCACTCAGGTCTGCCATGGTCTACCAAAAAAGTTGATTGCACCTGCTCAGCGTTATATCCAGAGGTTGTCTTTGGGAAATAGACGTATAAGTGTTGGAACTGGTTAACTTTTATTAGGGGAATCAGGATTGGATCACAGAGAACTTACATACACCTGCTGTGGATGCTACAGATTAGCTGGGGTACACTCACTACACTCATATATGCACTTTTCCCTTTTGTCGTTGCTGCTGCTGCTTCTTACACACATGTAAGAATATTCAATAAAAAACGTCCGTCATTCGGCCTGTGTGTACGGGGGCCAGTCCGACAGAAGTTTGGCCAGCTTCTGTCAGATGAGCATGCTGGAAAAACAGCAGCTGACCGGCTCCTAATCAGCACTTTCAGCCAATGTTCTGGCAGGGGGGCCTTCCCCGTGTGAGAACAAAGCAATTTAGCAGGGGAGATAGATGTACTAACATTGGATCGTTAGTACAGCGGCTCTGACTGGAGCTAACAGGTTCTTTTTTGGTTCAACCCGCAGGGCCCGGAAAAAACTCAGTGTGTATCCAGCCTAAATGTTGTTACAAAGACTCAATATTGCCCTTTTCTGGCACTTTTATTTCCCTTCAAATTACAAAACAAATCTCAAATTATCATGATTTATGTTGAGTTTTTTTATCATTTATGCTATAACATCACAAGAAATCCAAAACAGCACTAAAACAGGGCTGGTGCAAAAATTTTTGATACCCTAGGTGAAACCTAATTTTGCTGCCCCCATTGGCTGCGCCCATGACTCCACCCCCTTTGCAATATGTGACCCACCTGACCATTACACATACACTGACCCACCTACCTTGTACATACACTGACCTACCTGACCAATACACATACACTGACCCACCTACCTGACACATACACTGACCTACCTGACCATTACACACACACACTGACCTACCTGACCATTACACATACACTGACCCACCTACCTGACACACATACATTGACCCACCTACCTGACACATACACTGACCTACCTGACCATTACACATACACTGACCCACCTACCTGACACACATACACTGACCCACCTACCTGACACATACACTGACCCACCTACCTGACACAATCACTGACCGACCTACCTGACACATACACTGCCCTACCTACCTGACATACACTGACCTACCTGACCATTACACATACACTGACCTACCTACCTGACTTCTATTTCCTGCACTACTCCCCCCCATCCCCCACACACAGCTCGCTGGCTGTAGATAGGGAGGATCCACCCTCCTCCTTACCTCTGCTTCATCGACCATTACATCCGGGGCTCTCCTCAGCGCTGGGCGGGCTCTGGTGTCTCCCCCGGGAGGTCAGCTAACAGACGCTCCACCTCTCGATGCTCTGATCTCCACCAAGCTCCGCCTCTCCGCTGCACACACAGACACACAGCGCCACTTCAGAGGGACAGGCTGGAGCAAAGGAGTCCTGAAGCGGCGCTGTGAGCTTTTACTCTATGAAGAGAGCAAGAGAACAGCGGGGCGCTCAGCGGGACACATTGGGGGATTGGAGGCATGCAGTTCCCAGGACAGAGGCCGTGGCTGCGCCCTGGGTGGTAGTGCGCCCCAGGCGGCTGCCTACTCTGCCTAGTGGTAGCACCGGCCCTGCACTAAAACATTACTGCACATTAACATTAATAAGTTTCACATTGTTATAAATAGATATATAAGTCAAAGCACTTAATTTGTCACCTCTTTTACTAAAAATGTTAAACAATTGATTCTATTTAAGTGGTTAGATCCCTATTTACATCAAATGAAGGATTAGTTCCAATCAACAGCACACAGCATATAAATAGACAGCTGTAAGGGGTGTTGTTTGCCAATCAGTTATTTTGTGTACATAATTAACCATACAGTAAATCAGCATGAAGTTGTTGTTGAGCCACAAAATACATTTCCATACACATTTATTTTTTTTAACACGAATATTAGGGCAGATGCCTACATGCAGCTTTTTTTGGTTATAAATACATTTTATTAAACTGTGTATAATTTTTGTTTGTTTTTTTTTTTTTTTATATTTCTTCTACTGTCAAATAGATTTTTATAAATAAAATAAATTCAATGTGACCAACAAAATAAATGTATTGTTAAGTGAGTTTTATAAATTGCAGGGTTTTTTTTTCTATAGAACTAATAAAAATGTTGATTAAATGATTCTATGCCACCAAAAATACAAGCTGTGTTTTTGATAACAAATTCACACAAAAGAGAAGTACTATATCACAAAATAAAATTATACCTTTCAAAACTAAACTTTTTATTGTGAACATCCCAAAAACTGTTAATCAGAATGGGTTTGTTTTGATCATTTCTGGACCATAGATTGCCATTTTGTAATTCTAATTGGTCAAACAAATTTATATTGGATAGTTTTATTCTCCAATATGTGGCCAACCAGAAGAAAATATATATATATATATTTTTTTTAAATTGTAATTTTTATTGAGAGAAATTTTACAGAATATAAAGACATACAGAACTGACAATAGACAAGGAATGTCTGGAGCATACCGTATTGGAGAGACTGATATAACCTCATGGTGACTACAGGTATACAGTAGCAGTCAAAAAATAAAAATAAATGAATAAAAGAAAAAAAAGCAAAACAAAGCACATAAAGGAAAAAAAAAAACAACAGAAAAGTAGTACGTATTCGTAAAACAATATTAAAATAAAAAGAAAGACTGAGAGCCATCGTATATTTCGTAATGCAGAGGTTGGGGTCTTGAACTGGTGCTTCAATAACATGACTAAAATATGACAGAAGAGGGCTTCCTACCACTATAAATTTCCTCAAGAGATAAGGTAAGCTTCGAGTGGCTGTTGGGCCAGTAGAAAAAGACTTAAAGTACCGACATGATACCAAACACTGGGGATCGAGAAGGTTAGGGAACACTAGGGGATAGCTAATGACTGGGCGACTAGGGGCACCAAGGGCACCTGCGGGAGCCCAAAGGTCGAGGTGTCCCAGGGGGCCCAAATCACGCCAAACCGGTCAGTCCCATCTTCCACCATAGCCGTCAGATGTTCCATTCTGCGTATGTCCTTGATGGTTTGTATCAGCTGAGTCTGGGTTGGGGGCTGAGTAGATAACCAATTATGCCCCGTACACACGAGCGGACTTTTCAACATCCAAAGTCCGAAGGACCGAGTCCGTCAGACTATCCGATCGTGTGTGGGCTGCAACGGACTTTTGATTCGCAAAAGCCTGACGGACTTTAGAAATGAAGCATGCTTCAAATTTTCCCGAAGGAACTCCGCCGGACCCGGTCCCCTTCGAAAACTCCGCTCGTGTGTATGCTACTCCGACGGACTAAAACCGACGCTAGGGCAGCTATTGGCTACTAGCTATGAACTTCCTTATTCGAGTCGGGTCGTACGTCATCACGTTCGAATCCGTCGGAGTTTAGTGTGATCGTGTGTGGCCAAGTCCGTTCAGCCGAAAAGTCTGTCAGAACTCCGTCAGAACTCCGGCGGAACTCCGGCGGAACTCCTTTGGAAGTCTGTCGGACATAAGTCCTCTCGTGTGTACGGGGCATTAGAGGGAATAGCTCTTTTAGCAGCAAGCAGAACATAGGAGGCTAATTTATTAGCTGCCTTCCCCAACCCCGGGAAGGGAAGACCTAGGAGAAGGTGGACAGGATCCAATGGAATGGAGGTGTCAAAAATCTGCTGGAGCATGTGAGATACCATGGACCAGAAAGGAGCAATTAGAGCACATTGCCAGAAGATATGATAATGTGTTCCCTTGGCATTTCCACACCTCCAGCACATGGGAGAAAGAGAGGGGTCATATTGATGAATAACCTCGGGGGTCCTACACCAGAACAGTAGGACTTTATATGCTGTCTCCCTCTGTGCAACGCATCTGGAAATTTTAGAGGCGGAGGACCATATTCTGGACCATTGTGAGAGAGTGATTTGTTGATGAAGGAGCTGCAACCATTTGTCCATGTAGGAGTGGGATAGGGCAGTGAGAGAGGACCTCTGCTGAAGTATACGGTAAATACTAGAGATAAGCTTTGCTTGGTAGGGGCCCTGGGAGCAGAGCAGCTCAAAAGGCGTCGGTGTGGTGAGGGAGAGAGAGGGGGAAAGAGTTGAAAAGTAGTGAGTTATCTGGAGGTAGAAAATATTTTTAGACTACATCATACCCAGGTGCATAGTTCCCAACTTTAGCAATTGAAAATGACACTCTAGAGAGAAAAGGACAGTGCTGGTGGCAGTGGTTCAATTATGCTGAATGCTTAACGTGGCCTAATAGGGTCTGTGTCTACTCGCAGTATACACCAAATTCCTTGTACTCACAAAATACTCCCTAATTGCAGTGGCACAATTAGATTTCTACATACTCACCAATCCCTCAGGACAAAGGATCATTTTTAAAATTGAAACTCATTCCCCAAAAAATGTCCCTGGTTGTAAATCCATTGCCCCAAAATTAAGAACACAATTGGCCCGGCACATGCAACCAATTCCGACTGTACCGATTGCCGAATAACAGCTCCCTGAAATAATCTTATAAAGTAATATTTTACTGAAAGTGTAGTTGATGCTTGGAATAAAATACCAGTAGAGTTAAAGAGATGGTCAACAGTAAATGGCTTCAAACATGCTTGGGACAAACATAGATCTATACTCAGACAATAAAGTAAACCAACAGGGGTGCCAGGCCATGTCGCAAGCCTTCACCAAGCTTGCCCAATAAGTGTCATGTATTCCAATAAAACAGCTTTTTATATCCTGGTATTTTTACAATATCTCCCTCACATTTTTGCAAATATTTTATTATATCTTTTCACTGAAGAAATTACACTTTGCTACAATGTAAAGTAGTGAGTGTATAACAGTGTAAATTTTCCGTCCCCTCAAAGTAGCTCAACACACAGAAAAATCAAAACAACCTCCCCCCCACCAAAAAAAAAAAAAAATGGGCAGATTCGATGGACTACTTGGTCTTTTTTCTGCCATGCCTTTTCTATGTTTCTATATAAGGGATGGGGCGGGGATGGGAGTGATATCATTGATTAAATATGGTTCCTCGCTGGCTTCTTGTACCCAGCTTTTTCTGTAATTGCAAGTCTCTTCTGCAACAAACAGCCTGCCTGATTGCAGTTTTTAAAGTAGGACTTAATTTAAAGCCCACCTACAATGGTGGTGGGGGAGAATTTTAGCCTCTGTTGCCCCCCTTCCTTGGGGTGAGGTGGGATTTTGCCTACCACTGTAACTGATGTTGGAAGGCATTGTTAATCACGTTGACACCAACAATGAGGGGAATCCCTTATCCCACTTACACCGCAATGGGGAAATTTGTCCCCTGACTGATTGTCACATACCTGGTTATTGAGCCTAATGTGAAGAGGAAGGCCTCGCCTATAGCTCCGGATTAAGAACCACTGGGAGCGGAACAGTGGCTGCAAGAGCACGGCGAGGTATGAGTGCCTGTAATAAGTCCAGTAATTTGTCCAGGTAAATGCTGATGCTTCACCAGGAAGGAGCCAGGAGACAGAAGACACTCACAGCAGACAGATGCAGCAGGCAGAGGGCTGGCTGGTAGCAGACTGGCAGGTGCTTAGCTAGCTGGCGACAGGCTGCAAATGCTTTACAAGAAAGAGGGGACCAGGCGAGAGAGTACTGGACTATAAGTGCTGTAGCAGACTGGATGAGCAACATGCAGCGTTAGGCACGCCGGTTCAGTAACAGACAATGAGATCAGGCATAAACAGCAGGCAAAAGAGTAGTCAGGTCACAGGCCAAGGTCAACCACGGTAAAGAGGATCAGGCAGAAGCAGGAGACAAGGGCAGATTCCAGGAACAAGCCAAGGTCAGGGCAGGTAGTGCACAAGTGTGGTCAGAGACAAGCCTGGTCAGCATCAGAAGCCAGCCACAAGAACAGGCAATGAACAACACAGAACACTGTAGACAAAACAGCAATGAGCCAGTGCTGCAGCCTGTTTGGCACCAGTATTGGTGGCAGGTGTGCGTCTAGGCATATACACATATTGGTGGGATTTTCTCCTTCCTCTGCCTATAGTATGTTATATAGACCTGTGCAATCTGTATGTATATTACATACTCTTGATTGCTGTACTCTGGGAACTCTACTGTACATAACACAAAACTGACCAAGGTGTTTATTATCTCAACTGTTGCTGTTTGCTAAATAGTTCTCAACTATTAAAATATAGATTTCTTTAGGGTAGTCTCAGGCAAAGTGTCAGCTCTCTGTCTATATTTTGGATGCAAAAAAAATCATATGTCATGCAAGAGTTTCATTTTTTAACCACTTGCTTACTGGGCACTTAACCACTTGAGGACCGCCGTATTGCCATTGTACGTCAGCACAATGGCACAGGCAGGCACAATCACGTACATCTACGTGATTGCCTTCCAGAGGGTGGGGGGTCCGATCGGACCCCCTCCCGCTGGTTACGGCGGTCCGATTCGGTCCAGGAGCGCTCCGTGATGAGGGGATGGCCGTTGGTTTTCGGCCACCCCCTCTGGATCGCTCCTGGCCAATGAGAAGCTTCCTCCCCTGTGTATTGTTTACACAGGAAGGAGGAAGTGATGTCATTCTCCTCGGGGCGGTCTTTTTGACCGGACTACGAGGAGAACAGTAAAAGTAAGTGTGCACCAACACTACACTGACATGTAGGTACACACAGGCACACAAACCCCCCCCGATCCCCCCCCCCGATCGCCCCCCGATCCCCCCCCCCCCCCGCCCCCCCTCCCCCCCCAGTCACAGTGTCACTGATTGCATTGATCATTTCTTTACTGATCAATGCATTCAGTGTCAGTTGTGACAGTAAAAACTGTCAGGACAGTTAGTGTTAGGTCCAGGGTAGCCCCCTATCACCCCCCAATAAAGATTTAACCCCCTGATTGCCCCTAGAGTTAACCCTTTCACCCCCTTTTGCCAGTGTCACTAAGCGATCATTTTTCTGATCGCTGCATGTGTCGCTAGTGTCGCTAGGTAGCTAGTTATTTTTTTAGGTTCACCGCCAGGTTTTTATATCGCTAGGTACCCCGATATACTACCCAATAATGTTTTTAACCCCCTGATTGCCGCTAGTTAACCCTTTCACCCCCTTTTGCCAGTGTCACTAAGCGATCGTTTTTCTGATCGCTGCATTAGTGTCGCTACAGTCGCTAGGTAGCTAGTTATTTTTTTAGGTTCACCGCCAGGTTTTTATAGCGCTAGGTACCCCGATATACTACCCAATAATGTTTTTAACCCCCTGATTGCCGCTAGTTAACCCTTTCACCCCCTTTTGCCAGTGTCACTAAGCGATCATTTTTCTGATCGCTGCATGTGTCGCTAGGTAGCTAGTTATTTTTTTAGGTTCACCGCCAGGTTTTTATATCGCTAGGTACCCCGATATACTACCCAATAATGGTTTTAACCCCCTGATTGCCGCTAGTTAACCCTTTCACCCCCTTTTGCCAGTGTCACTAAGCGATCGTTTTTCTGATCGCTGCATTAGTGTCGCTACAGTCGCTAGGTAGCTAGTTATTTTTTTAGGTTCACCGCCAGGTTTTTATAGCGCTAGGTACCCCGATATACTACCCAATAATGGTTTTAACCCCCTGATTTCCGCTAGTTAACCCTTTCACCCCCTTTTGCCAGTGTCACTAAGCGATAATTTTTCTGAACGCTGCATCAGTGTCGCTAGTGTCGCTAGGTAGCTAGTTATTTTTTTAGGTTCACCGCCAGGTTTTTATAGCGCTAGGTACCCCGATATACTACCCAATAATGGTTTTAACCCCCTGATTGCTGCTAGTTAACCCTTTCACCCCCTTTCACCAGCGATCACAGTATAAGTGTCACTGGTGACGCTGGTTAGCCAGTTAGTTATTTAGGTTCCCCGTCAGGTTTTTATATAGCGCCAGGGACCCCCATATACTACCTAATAAAAATTTGAACCCCCTGATTGCCCCTAGTTAACCCTTTCACCACTGATCACCGTATAAGTGTTACGGGTGACTCTGGTTAGTTTGTTTTTTATAGCATTTTATATTCAAATCCGGAAGGCAGTGCTTGGTTTTCGGGGTCCCGTACGTGGCTAGGCTCCCAAAAAGTCCCCCACATGTGGTATCCCCGTACTCGGGAGAAGCAGCAGAATTTATTTTGGGGTGTAATTTGACTTCTGCCCATAGCATGTGTGAGCAATATATCATTTAGTGACAACTTTGTGCAAAAAAAAAAAAAGTTTGTAATATTCCCGCAACTTTTGGCAAAATATAAAATATTCCATGGACTCAACATGCCTCTCAGTAAATAGCTTGGGGTGTCTACTTTCCAAAATGGGGTCATTTTGGGGGGTTTTGTGCTATTTTGGCATTTTATGGCCTTCGAAACTGTGATAGGTAGTGAGGAGTTAAATCAAAAATTTGCACCCTTAGAAATCCTGAAGGTGGTGATTGGTTTTCGGGGTGCCGTGCGCGACTAGACTCCCAAAAAGTCCCACACATGTGGTATCCCCGTACTCGGGAGAAGCAGCAGAATGTATTTTGGGGTGTCATTTCACATATGCCCATAGCATGTGTGAGCAATATATCATTTAGTGACAACTTGGTGCAAAAAAAAAAAGTTTGTAATATTCCCGCAACTTGTGGCAAAATATAAAATATTCCATGGACTCAACATGCCTCTCAGTAAATAGCTTGGGGTGTCTACTTTCCAAAATGGGGTCATTTTGGGGGGTTTTGTGCTATTTTGGCATTTTATGGCCTTCGAAACTGTGATAGGTAGTGAGGAGTTAAATCAAAAATTTGCACCCTTAGAAATCCTGAAGGTGGTGATTGGTTTTCGGGGTGCCGTGCGCGACTAGACTCCCAAAAAGTCCCACACACGTGGTATCGCCATACTCGGGAGAAGTAGCGGAATATATTTTGGGGTGCAATTCCACATATAACCATGGCATGTGTGAGCAATATATCATTTAGTGACAACTTTTTGTAAAAAATTTTTTTTTTTTTTTTTTTTGTCATTATTCAATCCCTTAGGACAAAAAAAATAAATATTCAATGGGCTCAACATACCCATCAGCAATTTCCTTGGGGTGTCTACTTTCCAAAATTGGGTCATTTGGGGGGGATTTGTACTGCCCTGCCATTTTAGCACCTCAAGAAATGAGATCGGCAGTCATAAATTAAAAGCTGTGTAAATTCCAGAAAATGTACTCTAGTTTGTAGACGCTATAACTTTTGCGCAAACCAAAAAATATACGCTTATTGACATTTTTTTTACTAAAGACATGTGGCTGAATAAATTTTGCCCTCAATGTATGACTAAAATTTAGTTTATTCGATTTTTCTTTTAACAAAAAGAAGAAAATATCTTTTTTTTTCAAAATTTTCGCTCTTTTTCCATTTATATCGCAAAAAAAAAAAATCGCAGAGGCAATCAAATACCATCAAAAGAAAGCTCTATTTGTGGGAAGAAAAGGACGCAAATTTCGTTTGGGTGCAATATTGCATGACCGCGCAATTACCAGTTAAAGCAGCGCAGTGCGAAATTGCAAAAAGACCTCTGGTCCTTAAGGTGTTTATTGGTCCGGAGCTGAAGTGGTTAAACACCCTTCCTGACCAGACCAATTCTCAGCTTTTGGTGCTCTCACACTTTGAATGACAATTACTCAGTCATGCAACACTGTACCCAAATGAATTTTGTGTCCTTTTTTTTCCCACAAATAGAGCTTTCTTTTGGTGGTATTTGATCACCTCTGTGGTTTTTATTTTTTGCGCTATAAATGAAAAAAGACCGAAAATTTTGAAAAAAAAACACATATTTCTTTGTTTCTGTGATACAATTTTGCAAATTATAATTTTTTTTTCATAAATTTTGGCCACAATTTATACTGCTACATATTTTTGGTAAAAATAACCCAAATTAGTGGATATTATTTGGTCTTTGTGAAAGTTAGAGAGTCTACAAGCTGTGGTGCGAATCGCACAAAATTGATCACACCTGATGTACTGGTGGACTATCTCATTTCTTGCGACCCGAACAAGTCAGGAAAGTACAAATACCCCCCAAATGACCCCTTTTTTGAAAGTAGACATTCCAAGGTATTTACTAAGATGCATGGTGAGGTTTTTGATGTTGTCATCTTTTTCCCACAATTCTTTGCAAAATTAAGATTTTTTTTTCCTCACAAAATTTTCAATGTAATAGGTTATTTCTCTCACATGGCATGTGTATACCACAAATGACACCCCAAAATACGTTCTGCTACTCCTTCTGAGTATTACAATACCAAATGTGTGAGACTTTTACACAGCCTGGCCACATACAGAGGCCCAATATTGAAATAGCACCATCAGGCGTTCTAGGAGCATAAATTACACATTTCATTTCTCAACCACCTATTACATTTTTGAAGGCCCTGGAGCACCAGGACAATGGAAATGCCCACAAAGTGACCCCATTTTGGAAAGCTAACACCCCAACGTATAATCTATCAGGCATAATGAGTCGTTTGAATGGTTCATTTTTTTTCCAGAAGTTTTGGGAAAATGTGGAAAAAAAATGAAAACGCATTTTTTTTACGCAAAGTTGTCCATTTATAAGATATTTCCAACACATAGCATGTACATAGCAAAAATGACACCCCAAAATACGTTCTACTACTCCTCCTGAGTATAACGATACCAAATGTGTGAGACTTTTACACAGCCTGGCCACATACAGAGGCCCAATATTGAAATAGCACCATCAGGCGTTCTAGGAGCATAAATTACACATCTTATTTCTCAACCACCTATTACAGTTTTGAAGGCCCTGGAGCACCAGGACAATGGAAATGCCCACAAAGTGACCCCACGTGGCACTGACGACACGTGGCACTGACAGATGGCACTGGAGGCAGATGGCACTGGAGGCAGATGGCACTGGAGGCAGATGGGGCTGACAGATGGGGCTGGCAGATGGGGCTGACAGATGGGGCTGGCAGATAGGGCTGACAGATGGGGCTGGCAGATGGGGCTGGCAGATGGGGTGGCAGATGTCGCTGACAGATGGCACTGGCAGATGGCACTGGCAGATGGTGCTGGCTATTTGCTCTGGCTAATTGCTCTGGCAAATGGGGCTGGCAGATGGCACTGCGGCTGGCAGATGGCACTGGCGCTGGCAGTTGGCACTGGTGCTGGCAGGTGGCACTGGCACTGGCAGGTGGCACTGGGGCTGACGGCACTGGCGGCACTGGGGCTGACGGACGGCACTGGGGCTGACGGACGCACTGGGGCTGACGGACGGCACTGGGGCTGACGGGTGGCACTGGCGCTGGCAGGTGGCACTGGCAGGTGGCACTGGCGCTGGCGGCACTGGCGCTGGCGGCACTGGGGCTGACGGCACTGGGGCTGACGGCAGGCACTGGCGCTGGCAGTTGGCACTGGCGGCACTGGCACTACTGGCAGATGGCACTGGGCTGACAGATGGCACTGGGCTGACAGATGGCACTGGCACTGGGGCTGACAGATGGCACTGGGCTGACAGATGGCACTGGGGCTGACACATGGCACTGGGGCTGACACATGGCACTGGGGCTGACACACAGCACTGGGGCTGACACACGGCACTGGGGCTGACACACAGCACTGGGGCTGACACACAGATCGCTCTCCCTCCTCACACGCTGTCTCTGTGTGAGGAGGGAGAGACACAGCAATGGGAGATGATCTCATATGTTTACATATGAGATCATCTCCCATTGGCAGCTGCGATCGCGCTGTGAACGGCCGCTTTGATTGGCCGTTCACGGCGATCTGTATTTGCCTGTCTCCGGGAGACACGGCGAATACAATACTTCCGCGATGCGCGCCCCTGGCGGCGCGCATTGTGGAAGTAAACACCAGGCCGTCCAGGGACGGCCAGGCGAAGGAACCCGCCTGCTCTAAGGCCGTCATTCGGCTATAGGGCGGGCGGGAGGAGGTTAAACAAAATCCTTTGTGATGTAATTTAGGCTTTAACCACACCATGAATCCCAGCAGCAAGAATTGGATTCCTGCAGCTGGGATTGACAGCTGTGTGGCGATAACTGTGGCCGTCGAGCATGTGCAGTACAATGACAGGCTGTCAGGGGCCACAGATATTCATGGAAATGTGAAATGATCAGCGCAATTTCTTAATAATTAATATGAATGACTATAGAAAAAATTAAGTATCAAGTAACAGCAAAGCCAAATGGAATCTTACATAGATAGAGTTTAAAAGCACATAAAAGTGCAACAACGGTGTTACAGATACCTCTTACATCACTTCCGGTCTGATCTTTACTTCCGGCCACGCCCTGCACGTTATGTCACGTCACATGACTTAATTTCCATTTATTTATGTGCACTGTGTGCACTATAGGTCTAGCAGCAGTTTCATTTATCACTTTCTAATTGTTTATTCACTTGGTAGCGTGAGGGACCACACTCTTCATTTCAATCTTCACAAATATTCATGACTGTTCGCACCGCCAGTGATTACCGGTGGAGATTATAGACACGCACAAAGTGCTCGGCAGCTGCAGCTATCTCCACCCAGTTGCCAATTGCAGCCTTAGGAATCAGTAGATTCTTGCCACTAGAATTTGCAGTGTGGCTAAATGCCCGTGTGAGTGCAGCCTTATGCGTGTCTCTGAGACTTTCATTTGTGTGACCGTAATTAAAGCCCAGAATAGCTATTGAAGAGGTACTTGGGATACTGATAATCAGTGCTGCAATACTGCAGAATGTTCAACCATTTTCTTAGGCCCAATATCCTTAGTGAGGCTACTCTTATCAAGTAGGGTTTCTCTAACTGGGTACCCTAACAGAGACAGAATTCAAAGAAAGACTGCAGGCAGAGCGCCCAACCACATTTTGCTTTAAATTACAAGTATTTGTATAGCACCATAAATTTACACAGCTTTTTATATATTATTTATTCACATTAGTCCCTGCCCTCGAGGAGCTTACAATCTAAGGTCCTCATCTCACATACATACATACATACATACATACATACATACATAGATGAACACAGATACTCAAGTAAATTTAAATGGCTGGAGGAAGATTTCAGCTAAAAGAAGAGGCCTCAGCACAAGGAATGTTTGGCATCATGCACACTAGACGCTCAAAAACCGGTAAAGAATGCTAACATCTTGCATTGTTGCCAGTGTTTTTGTAGTGTTTAGGAGCATTTTTAAAAGTGTTTAGAAGCAGTAGTATTTTTGTTAAGGAGCGGGTGGCCACTGGTGTCCTTAACAACCAGTAAATAGCTGGTTTATAAGGAGAGTTCTTGACAACGGATGGCTCATCTGGGTGGGGGCCCCCCAAATCCATACCAAGAAATAGGGGAGGAAAAAAAAGGAAAAAGGGAGGACGAGTGAGCACTTCCTGCACCATACCAGGCCACATGCCCTCAACATGGGGGGTGCCCTGGTGAAGGGGGGCTTCCCCAAGGCACCTTGTCTCCATGTTAATGAGGACGAGGACCTCTTCCCCACAACCCTGGCTCATAGTTGTGGGGTGCGGGGGGTGACTTATCAGAATGTGAAAGCCCCCTTTAACAAGGGGGCCCCAGATCCTGGTCCCCCATGCGAATGAGTATGAGCTCCCCAATCAGCTTTATACTGGTTGTCAAGGACGCCGACGAGCAACTGGCTAAGAAAAAAAAATGCTGGAAACTGATGCTTAGCAGCCATTAACACCGTTTAGGATTTTCTAAGAGCTGTCAGCTGAAGCTTAAAAAACACTTCTAGCCTACAATAGTGTGCACTGGGCAAGGCTGCCCCATGTCTATGGTTCATCATAGAGTCCCTGCCAAGATAGCTAGGGTCCTATTTTACTGAAAGTTTGCTGAAGCTGACTGGGGTACTTTTCATCAGGGGATCTAGTTTGGTATCACTGGAAAAGGGTCTGGAAGATATTGGAAGAAGGCAACCAATCATGCAAAAACATTAGTGAGTAAAGGCATTAGGCAGATGTGAGCGATCTTGGAGACTGTGTGCTACTGCCATCCCTCTTGTGGTGGAGTCAGTTTTGTTCAAAGGGGACAGTGGGGGTTATTTACAAAAGGAAAATTCACTTTGCAATAGAAGTGCAAACTACAAGTGCAAAGTGCACTTGAAAGTGCAGTCGCTGTAGATCCGAGGGGGACATGCAAGGAAAATAAAAAACAGCATTTCAGCTTGCACATGATTGGATGATAAAAACAGCAGAGCTTCACGTCATTTCAGATCTACCCCTCAGATTTACAGTGACTGCTCTTCCAAGTGCACTTTCAGTGCAATTTCAAGTGCACTTTGCACTTGTAGTGCAAAGTGGATTTGCCTTACGTAAATGTCTGGTGTTCTTGGGAAGCTTGGTCCAATATTTGCTTCAAGCATGGACCCTTGATCACCTTACTAAGAGGAAGTTTAGTGTCCTCAGGTTCAAAACTAAAAGTTACTGGGGTATCCCACAGTTGTCCTATGTTCTGCAATAAAGCATCAGAAGAGCAAACCCCTATACTGTTCGTTGAACCAAAATGAGTGACTATGTGCCTAGCTTCAGTGCAATTACTAGAAAAAGGATCTTGGGCATCTATTCAGTGGCCCATGCAGAGGTGACTGCTACAAATAAAAAAAGATGAGTGTCTATCATGACATGTATGTGTTTGTGTAGAAATATTAAATATGCAGACCTGGCATATCATCTTTATTATGGTAAGGGAAGACTAGGTAAGAATCATATCTCTCGAATCTCTTTGCTTTGTCTTTTCTCTTGTCTTCCAACCACAGGGCACAAATTACCGGAGCAGCACTGCGATGGTACATGGCTGTGCAAACCCAGTTTTACAAGAAAAGGATTTACAAGACTCTGTGCTGTTCAAATAGACACAGACATAATATCTTGCTCTGCAAGTATTGTGAGTGGGAAATTAATTGATTAATATACTGAAGCTCATTGTTGCACAGGTAAGACTGCCAAATACATTTTTTTTCTTTGTTGCCTCAATGTTCATAGATATTGTGGAAGGAACAGATCTCTTATGCTAGTTTAAAAACAAAAATACAACATGGTTGATATCTCTTTTTTCAACCATTACAGGAAAACAAAACAAATTGCGCACAAAAGAACATTCTGAATATCTAACTTTTAAAAACTAGCAAACAAGCTCTGAATTTCTTAGCTCTGCCCCTATAATTTCAATTGAGTTCCTTAACTTTTACATCAGTCAATAACTGCTTGACTGTGTGCCAGAAAAATGGTGTCCTCTATGTTCCCGCATTAAGCTGGATTTTTTTTCTAATGATGTAAGCACATCTAATTGTACAAACTAAAAGGCAGACATAGAAGATGGCAAGAGCACATGCCAAGCAACACAGGGAACAAACCAAAGGTCAACTGTAAATCAAAACTTTTTAGTTTGAATGATCAAACAAATGAGTGAACTGGCCCAATCTACGTTGAATCCTGGTTTACACAAATCAGTTTTCTGCTCTCTAATTAGAAGATTACATATCACAATAGTGACATTGTTCATTTATAAATACCCCACTGACTCTTACTAAATCACTAGGGCTTCCGCTGTTAGATGGAAAATTAAATGTTAATTTTATCCCTGCTGTTAGATATATTATGAATAAGTAAACTGCTCTATCACAAATCAGAAAGAGTTATTTCTTCATGTTTATTCAATTCCAAAATTCCAACTGCCTCTAGACATGCACATATCATATATTCTGATTTATACGCTATATGATTAAAAGTGGTGGTGAACACAAGTAGATACACTAGGTATTAAATCAAGGAGTCACCAAGGCTGTAATTCAGTTTTAGAAGGTATTACATCAATATTAAGCAGTGTGCTTTCCTGCAATGTTTGGTTAAATTTGATGCACTGCAAGTCCTTGTGGCATTTCATAATTAACTTCTTGTTAAAATTAAGTGCTGCGTTTTTGTTTTTTTATTTCACTGATATTAATAACCCCAGGCGTTTGCATTTTATTTGGTTAAGAGCTAAAACTGTGTCTATAAAACTTTATTTTTATTTTGGAGAATAAGGAAAGGTTAGAACCCCTGTCGGGTTTTACTGCTAACTGGGGTTCCCTTAAAGAGATTTGCTTTCTGTTCTGTGGACAAACAGACAGAAGTGAGGGAAAATCTAAAAAGGGGAAACAAAAGACAAAAATAAAAAGTTGTCAGAGGTTGTACCTTTTTTTCCTACTTAACCAAATATTCCTAAAATGTCACTTCCTACGTGTGAAAGATGAGAGGAGTTGATAGGTATTAGGGCACTGCCCCACTGTGCTTTAGCTAAAGGGCAGCTGACCCTTGTTTTTCATGTGGTTTAGCTGCACTTTCACATAGACTTCTATGTGGTCATGCAATTTTGGTACGGGTTCAGAAACTGCACCAAAACTCCTGCTTGCAGCATCTTTGGTTCACTTTCTGTAACCACACCAAAACTGTGGGACATTATAAAACTCTATGGAAAAGCTCAGCTAACCAACACAAAACCCGTGGCTTAGATGCTCTTTGTACAAAGCAGGGCGGGACTTCTCTGGGGCAGTGTGAAGCTACCCCTAATGGTGCTGAGTAGTGACAGTACAAATTTGGGTGCAGCTGAATGGTAGCTGTGACCAGGACCAGCTGCACATACACAAAGGGGTATGAATGCTTGTGACATCATTGATCTAATTTGGCTATGTGGCCATATTAGGTTGATGATGTCACAAGCATCCCTCTCCTATTGTGTACATGCAGCAGTGGGGTAGGAAATTTCCCGCCCATGACTCATTAGCCGGCACTGACAGCTGACTTCCTGGTTTGGTCGAACATAGGTTTAACCTGAACTTAGAGCCGAATCCAAGTCTATTCCAAGACCTGAGGACTGAAAGAATCTGCTTTACTGCAGCTCAAGCTATAGATGCTCTTTTACTTGTAAATATATGTAGCACCCTTGTGTTTATGCAGGGTTGCAAGTAAATTTTGTTTGCCAGGCCGTAGTTTCCCTGGTTAATTGTTAGTAGTTCCACTGATTCCGCTCTAGTTCTGGACTTGCTGCATCTCCTCTCTTCTGTCGCTAGGTGCCGTTATGTTGGTGACATTAGATAGACAAGGGCTTAGCAAGGTCAGGTTATGAATGGATGGGATGTCTCAGTCAATTGGCGGGGGGTTTCTTTAGTCCCTTGGCCTGCTGGGAGAGCCTATTTATTTGAGTGGAGTCAGGTGATCGGGTTCTGTGCCACCCGGTTGACTGTCTGGATGGATGTGTGTTATGCTGCTACTAGGCCGGAAGCCTGAGCTCTATCCTATGGGACATCTGTCTGCTAGGCCTATCCAGAATCAGGAGAAGCAGTGCAGGGTTGGGACTGCAGGATTGGAGTCCAGCCCAGAGTAACAGTTCAGCTGGATGTGGAACCAGTTGTGGTCGGAGGGAGAGGGGACGCTGTCACCACTAAGGGACCATCCACCTTGTTACCGGAGACCACTGTGAGTAAGCTGGAGGCAGTACAAGAGCATTCTTCTGGGAACAGTGAAGAAGTGGGAAAACTTCAGAAAGGGCCAAGCCAGGGAGCCAGCGGGACAGCAGTGAAGACGCTTGAGGAGCATCATTGAGTGCCAAGCCAGGGACCTAGCAAGTCAGCAGGGGTGACTCTTGAGGAGTATCTGTGAATTCCAAGCCAGGGACCCAGCAGGGAAGCAGGGGTGATACTTGAGGAAGATAACGGATTATGGAAGTGAAGGAGCTCTGGGGATCCACTGCCAATTGGGTCTGAGAGCTCAGTGAGTGAAGACCTACAGTGAGAGACTGTACAGTGTGAGGAGAACTATCTGTGTTACCAATAGTTAAAGTGGGGTACCCCCTAAAAAAAAAAAATTAAAAGTCAGCAGCTACAAATACTGCAGCTGCTGGCTTTTAATAATCGGACACTTACCTGTCCCGGGTTCCAGCGATGCGGGGGAACGAAGCCCCCCCCTCGCTCCCCGCTCCGCTCGCGGCGCCGTCATGCATACTGTGGGCACCCGGCTGTGGCTTCACAGCCGGGCACCCACTGCGCATGCGCGAGCGGCGCAGGGCGCCGTGATACGCCGTACAGTCACCTGGGACACGTGACAGGTCCCAGGTGAATGTGCGGCGCGAGGGGAAGTGATGTCACCAGCCCGGGCAATGAAGAAGGCAGACTACGAGGGACCCCCTAGCAACCGGTATTTAGAGGTGAGTAAAAATTTTTTTTTTTGCCAATTATTTTTTTTTGATTTTTTTTAAGATTTTTAAGTAGTTTTATTTTTTGGGGGGCAACTCCACTTTAAGTAAAGCTACCGCTAGTAACTGTTACAAGATTTGTTGCCTTAGGAGACAGTGGTCCTACCTATACAGAAGCGGTATCCAGCTGGAGGCCTTCCCCTGTATAGCTGTCTACCTATAGAATTCTCTGAGTCTGCCACTTAACAGTGCATCTACTTAAGGGTGTCCTGGCCCTAACTCGCTTTCACACAGTTCTGTTAAGAGACAAAAAATCTCTTTTGCAGTCAAAAAGTGTCTGGTGCCCATTACTCCATCTTGCATCACACCCACCATGCCTCCTAACCCACTCTACAAAGACGGATGTCAGCTATCCCTGACTCTGGAGGTCACCATTAGGCCTTTGGAGGTCCGGGACCTTGCTACATATACAATAATAGCAATAGTAAATTACTTTTTTTAAAGGCAGAGAGGCAGTTTTAAATGAACTCTGGTACCCACCCACCCTCCCATCGCATAAAATATAAATATGGATCACAGATTCAGAGGGATGGCAATATCACTGCTGAAACCCTTCCTGGGCTGGGTTATGTTTACATCCTGTAAGCATTGAGCCTGTGTTGTGAATGCCATTCCTGCACTAACACCAGCCATAAAATGTAATGAGCTAACATTAGAAACACTCTGGGTACAGGTAAAACATTTTTTTCCAACTTTGCATGTTTATAACAGACTTATATTATATATCACAGCAATACTAAATTCCAAAACAAAAATGTAATATATTGCAGTTTATCAATCCTTAGATGTGGTTGCATTAGTCTTCTTTTTTTTTATTTTCACCTGGTGATTTCTTAGCCCCCGTACACACGGTCGGACATTCTGCCAACCAAATCCGTCGGATTTTGTCCGACGGATTTTGTCCGATGGATTGTGTCCGAAACTGTTGCATACACACGGTCGGACCAAGTTGTCGGAAAATCCGATCGTTCAGAACGTGATGACGTTATTTTGTTACGACGGGACTACGTTCAGGCTAGTAGCCAATAGCTTTGGTGTAGGAATTTGATCTGAGCATGCGTGGAACTTTGTCCGAACAAAATTCTCTACACATGATCGGAGTATGTCCGATCGGACCAGTTTGTCGGAAAATATTTCCAACAAGTTGGAAAATTGGGTCCGACGGATATTCCGACGGAAACAGTCCGATGCATACCACACACAGTCGGATTATCCGACAAAACGGTCCGATAGGACACATTCCGTCTGAATCTCCGACCGTGTGTACAAGGGCTTAGGCCGCGTACACACGCGCGGACTGTTTGCCCAACCTTGTTCGTCAAACAGTTTCGTCAAACAGTCCGCTCAAAATTTGCATGAGCGGACTTGCCCACACACGAGCGGACTGTTTCAGCGAACTGTTTGCCAAACAGTTCGCTCAACTTTTGAAATGAACGGACTCGCCCACGTAAGGAGGAGGCAAATCCGCCCATTTCGAGCGCGTGTACAGGTAGGCGGGGCCCGCGAAGGAGACGTCGTGGGCTCCGCCGCCTGGAATGGGCTTAAAGGGGAACCCCAACTCCGAAAAAAATCGGCGTGGGGGTTCCCCCAAAGTCCACACCGGACCCTTGTCCGAGCACGCTACCCGGCCGGCCAGGAAAGGGGGGCGAGCGAGCGCGCCCCCCCTCCTGAGCCGTACCAGGCCACGTGCCCTCAACATGGGGGGTGCCTTGGGGAAGGGGGGGCCGCGCGGCCCCCCCACCCCAAAGCACCTTGTCCCCATGTTGATGAGGACAAGGGCCTCTTCCCGACAACCCTGGCCGTTGGTTGTCGGGGTCTGCGGGCGGGGGGCTTATCGGAATCCGGGAGCCCCCTTTAAGAAGGGGGCCCCCGGATACCGGCCCCCCACCCTATGTGAATGAGTATGGGGTACAATGTACCCCTACCCATTCACCTGTGAAATAAAGTACAAAAAAAAACACAACACAGGGAAAAAATATTTTATTGCACAGCTCCGGGGGTCTTCCGTCTTCGGGGGTCTTCTCGCCGGACTCCTCCGCTATCTGTGTGTAGCTCTTTTACTAGCGGAGGAGTCCGGCTTTCTTCCTCCCCGCCGCCGGCCTCTTCTCCCGACTTCGGGGGTCTTGTCCCCCTCTTCGGTTCTTCTGCCGGGCCACCGCGCCTTCTTATAGCTCTTTTACAGGCGGTGGCCCGGTCTTCTGTCGCCGCTGCCTTCCGTTCTTCTGTCGCCGCCTTCGGTTCTTCTGCCGGGCCACCGCGCCTTCTTGTAGCTCTTTTACAGGCGGTGGCCCGTTCTTCTGTCGCCGCTGTCGTCGCCGCCGCCGCCGCCTTCCGTTCTTGTTCTTCTTCTTGTTCTTCTTCTTCTTCTTCTCCTGGAGATGTTGACTCGACGAGCTCTCCGGCCGGAATGCCAGAGCCGCGCTGTGCTGCCACTTATATAGTGACAATGGGGCGGTGTCACATGGTATATGTCACATGGGTTGGTCACATGGGTTGATGTCACATGGGAACTATGACATCGTAAGGGGGCGGGGTCACCATGTGACCAACCCATGTGACATATACCATGTGACACCGCCCCATTGTCACTATATAAGTGGCAGCACAGCGCAGTCCCCCTCTTCGGTTCTTCTGCCGGGCCACCGCGCCTTCTTATAGCTCTTTTACAGGCGGTGGCCCGGCAGAAGAACCGAAGAGGGGGACAAGACCCCCGAAGTCGGGAGAAGAGGCCGGCGGCGGGGAGGAAGAAAGCCGGACTCCTCCGCTAGTAAAAGAGCTACACACAGATAGCGGAGGAGTCCGGCGAGAAGACCCCCGAAGACGGAAGACCCCCGGAGCTGTGCAATAAAATATTTTTTCCCTGTGTTGTGTTTTTTTTTGTACTTTATTTCACAGGTGAATGGGTAGGGGTACATTGTACCCCATACTCATTCACATAGGGTGGGGGGCCGGTATCCGGGGGCCCCCTTCTTAAAGGGGGCTCCCGGATTCCGATAAGCCCCCCGCCCGCAGACCCCGACAACCAACGGCCAGGGTTGTCGGGAAGAGGCCCTTGTCCTCATCAACATGGGGACAAGGTGCTTTGGGGTGGGGGGGCCGCGCGGCCCCCCCTTCCCCAAGGCACCCCCCATGTTGAGGGCACGCGGCCTGGTATGGCTCAGGAGGGGGGGCGCGCTCGCTCGCCCCCCTTTCCTGGCCGGCCGGGTAGCGTGCTCGGACAAGGGTCTGGTGTGGACTTTGGGGGAACCCCCACGCCGATTTTTTTCGGCGTTGGGGTTCCCCTTTAAGCCCATTCCAGGCGGCGGAGCCCGCGACGTCTCCTTCGCGGGCCCCGCCTACCTGTACACGCGCTCGAAATGGGCGGACTTTCCGAGCGGGAACAGTTTGCTCATTTCGAAAGTAGCCTACACACGGGCGGACTGTTCGCTCAAACACAGTTTCAGCGGACAGTTTTTCGGAATTTCCGAAAGACTTTGTCCGTCCAACTGTCCGCTGAAACTGTCCGCTGAAAGCCCACACACGGGCGGACTGTCCGCCCAAACACTGTTCAGCGGACAAGGTTGGGCGAACAGTCCGCCCGTGTGTACGCGGCCTTAGGGTGTCTCTACTCTGAATGGAGGAGCAATGGAGACACCTTTCGACAGAAACATTGTCAATCTGGAGAGGTAGTAGTGTTATATGCACAGATTTAGGTGGATTTGACTAAAAAAATCTGAGCCGAACTCCAGCTAACACATTTGAAGCATTTACAGCAACAGTCGTTTGTTTTCCTTATGGGATTGGGATAAAGCTTTTACATAAATGAATAAAGCTTGACCATTGTAAGCACTCCTGTCAATGTTAAATGGTTTGTCTCAACCCTCTAACTGTCACATTTTTGGACAGCTTGGTTGGAAAAATAAAAGATTTGCTGACTAGAAAAAAAAGAAAACAAATGCAGCCACCAAATCCAGGAATTGTTAAACAATGCAGTATATTATATTTTAGTTTTTGGGTTTAAATCTGCTTTATAGACTTTTATTGTTGCAATTCTCTTTTAATACGGTAATAATCTTTACAGTGATTACAGTAAACAAAAAATGTAATTGTACATTTTACAAACTAGAAGAACAGCAGAAGAAATTATGTTTAACATTTTCCTTTTAAGCGAAACTACTAAAGATGGCATATTTGAAAGTGGAAGTTACATAAAACAAATTAGAGGCATAGATTAGAGGTTCCGTATACGCTGTTTGGATACGAGGCATAGGTCAAATTAGGATAGGAGGTCACTGAGCTGTAAAATCTGCAAAAGTGTATTAAAGTCAAATTTAATAGATTTTATATTTTGTTGTGCTGTCAGGGAAATTTGAGATCCGAAAAAGAGAAGAATGAAAAGAAGACACACGTATTTTATGTATTCATGACACAGAGAAAACTGAAGATATGAAGAATGTTTGGAATTTAAAGGACCACCGAACATAAAATGTATATTATATTATATTCCTTAACCTAGCTACTTATAGTATAGACAACTAACCATGCAATATTACCCACACTTGTACAAGCCCTGAGAGACTTGATATGTATCTTCATGGCAAGCTATTGCTTTTTTTGTCAGCAATACTTGGTTTAGACCCCTTTCCCACCAGGGCGTTTTGCAGGCGCTATAGCGTTACAAATAGCGCCTGCAATCCGCCCTAAATAAGCTGCACCATTGTGTGTAGTGTGAAAGCCCAAGGGTGTGCTGGCAGGACGTCAGGGAAAAGTCCTGCCAGCAGCTTCTTTGGGGCGGTGAAGGAGCGGTGTGGTTACCGCTCCTCCACCGCTGCTCCCTATTGAAATCAATAGGGTAGCGCTGTAATACCACTGGCAAAACGCTGCTATTGCGGCGTATTGCTGGCGGTTTTAACCCTTTCTCTGCGCTTTTACCCCCCACTAGTGGCCGAAATGCGACGCAAATCCAGCAGTAAAACTCCCCTAAAAATAGCGGCGTTTTACCGCCCACGCTATGGGCGGTGTGGTGTGAAATGGGTCTTAAAGCAGAACTTCACTCCATCAATCAACACTGAATATTTTAAAACCTTATGCTGCTAGCATTAATAAACAGATAGGAAGGTATATTACATGTACTTGTTTGAAACTTTTTTTTAAGCATTTCTTCAGTTACTTATTGGTTTTCATGCCTAGGCAAATTATGTCATACATCCCATAAGTCTTTAGGAGAAGAAGAGGGGCTTTCCCAGCTAAGCACGCCCTCTTGCCTGAATGCCAGAGCTAAGGGCAGATGGATTCCACAAAGTTAACGCTACATGAATCATCTGTCCTCAAGATGGCCACGACCAGAAATGCTACAGGGTGTTTTTCACAGCAAAATAAAATATGGAGACATGAATGAATGGGTGAGTTTGCTTTGAATAATAAAAATGAGTCAAATAGTGTTTTTGGTTTACAGTGCTTAGATGCAGAGTAGTTCCATCTTAAGTCCCTTTATAAAATCTGTAATTAAAAAATATCCACAATGTCAAATAATAACAAATATCCCTTAATAATGTAAATATCTCTTGACACTAGCTGTACACTATCAATGCTTCCTAATTGTGTGCAAATGTTCTTTAATGATAGCAAATAAGTAAACTTGTGTAGTAGCTTCTGATTTGCTATGTGTTTTTTTTTTTTTTGTCATTTGTTAAGCAATCCAGATTGATGTAGTAGTACATGCTAGTAGTACATGCTAAATATAGCGATAGCTGTGACCATCTGGCTTCTGCTCCAGAAGCATCCCCTCTGTAAACTGAATAAAGGGATTTGCTTGCTTGGCACCACAACAATTTAAAGAAGGCCTTGTATTTTTTCAATGAGTACAAGGTGTACTTTATTGGACAAGGTGGAGATTGCGAAGCCATCCTCCTCTCTGCCTTATCCAATCTGAGATTCCTCCAAATGGAGGAAATGCAGCGCAATTGGCCGAAAGCCGGGCGACATCGGCTGATTCAATAAAAACCTGCGTGTATGGAAAACCAGCAGCCGACCATCTCCAGATCAGCGCTCTCAGCCAATGGCTGAAAGCGCCTTGACTGGAGTGCTTTGGCGGGGGGGGGGGGGGGGTCCCAATGTCAGAACACAATAGATCAGCAGGGAAGATCGCTGGACTATCATTGGATTGTTAGTATTATCTGAGATGCCAGTTTTTTGATAGTGTGTACTAGGCTTAAGTGACCCTCTTGTTGAGTGTGCAGAGAGGAAGTCACTGGAGCAGTACAGGAAAGATCATGGCAATCACAATATGTAGCTCAGACTACTAACATGGTTTTCATCATCCCCATATGTCAGAAATGGATGCTTACATTGAGACACCCATCCACTCTAACCCAGATATCCCCCCCACTAAAGGCAAATCTCTCATTCACAATAAACTTAGATGCAGTGGCATCACTAGGGTTGGTGTCACCTGGTGCGGTAAAACATGGTGTCACCCTCTCACCCCTCCTTTCTAGGCTGCCCAGCACCCTGCAGGAATCGCACGGAGTAGTATAGGGTGGTATAGTGGCAGGTTGGGGTGGTATAGGGCAAGTTAGGATGGCATAGGGCAGGTTGGGGTGGTATCTGGCAGTTTGGGATGGCATGGGGCAGGTTGGGGTGGTATAGGGCAAGTTAGGGTGGCAATGGGCAGGTTGGGGTGGTATAGGGCAACTTAGTGTGGCATGGGGCAGGTTGGGTAGTGTAGGGCAAGTTAAGGTGGCATAGGGTGGTATAGTGGCAAGTTAAAGTAGTATAGGGTGGCACGGGGCAAGTTGGTGTGGTATTGGGCAAGTTAGGGTGGCACAGGGCAGGTTGGAGTGGCACAGGGCAGGTTGGGTGGTATAGGGCAAGTTAGGGTGGTATAGGGCAAGTTAGGGTGGCACGGGGCAGGTTGGGTGGTATAGGGGAATTTAGGGTGGCATAGGGCAGGTTCAGGTGAACAGAGAAGGTTGGGGTGGTATAGGGAATTTAGTGTGGCATAGGGCAGGTTGAAGTGACACAGGGCAGGCAGGGTGATATAGGGCAAGTTAGTGTGGCATAGGGCAGGCTGGGATGGTATAGGGCAGGTTGGGGTGGTATAAGGCAACTTAGAACTGTGCATTGCATTAACTTACAGCATGCTTCATGCCTGCAGATGAACACCCGGGCGGGTGGACGGGGCTACTGTGTCCTCGCCTCTAGCTCCTTCAGCTGCAGGATCAGCCATAGTGAAGGAGCCTGTGGGAGGAGTGTAGGAGGCAGCCATACCCCCAGCTCTGCCCACCAACTCCGGTTCACCGGGGATATTAGCTTGACTGAGTGAGAAGTGTTACAGGCAGCCTCCCCCACATGGCTGAGTGCCATGCTCACTCTGTTGCAGGCAAAAAAGTACAGTGTTTAGCGGCGGCCCCGATGTCACCCCTCTGGCAGGTGTCACCAGTGCGGGTTGCCCCGCACCCCCATAGCGACGCCACTGCTTAGATGAGTGATCTGCCTACTACAGGCATGTCCAAAGTCCGGCCCGCGGGCCAATCGCGGCCCGCGGCCCGGTTTTGAACGGCCCACCTGGTTATTTGGACATACATATCTTTTGTGGCCCCCGACGATCTCCCAGCGCCGGGGCCACAAAAGATATATATGCTTCGGAAGGTACAGGGAGGACAGGACCGAGCGCCGTACACAGGAGAATTTCCTGTTTACGGGCGGCCTCTGTAATAGGAAGTCCTTCTCCTGCACTGCCATTGGACGACTGTTCTGTCCATCAAAGGAGGCGGGACTTTCTATTAAAGAAGCCGCCGTGTAAACAGGAGATTCTCCTTTGGCGCTCGTCAGTGCATTCCTGGCAATGGTGCTGTGTTCCTGGCAATGGTGCTGTGTTCCTGGCAATGGTGCTGCGTTCCTGGCAATGGTGCTGCGTTCCTGGCAATGGTGCTGCGTTCCTGGCAATGCTGAGTCATTCCTGGCAATGGTGCTGCATTCCTGGCAATGGTGCTGCATTCCTGGCAGTGGTGAGGCATTTGGGGAGGCATTCCTGGCAATGGTGCTGCGTCCCAGGCAATGGTGCTGCGTCCCTGGCAATGGTGCTGAGTCCCTGGCAATGGTGCTGCGTCCCTGGCAATGGTGCTACGTCCCTGGCAATGGTGCTGCGTTCCTGGCAATGGTGAGTCATTCCTGGCAATGGTGCTGCATTCCTGGCAATGGTGCTGCATTCCTGGCAATGGTGAGGCATTTGGGGAGGCATTCCTGGCAATGGTGAGGCATTTGGGGAGGCATTCCTGGCAATGGTGAGGCATTTGGGGAGGCATTCCTGGCAATGGTGCTGCGTCCCAGGCAATGGTGCTGCATCCCTGGCAATGGTGCTGCGTCCCTGGCAATGGTGTTGCGTCCCTGGCAATGGTGCTGCGTTCCTGGCAATGGTGCTGCGTTCCTGGCAATGGTGAGTCATTCCTGGCAATGGTGCTGCATTCCTGGCAATGGTGCTGCATTCCTGGCAATGGTGAGGCATTTGGGGAGGCATTCCTGGCAATGGTGAGGCATTTGGGGAGGCATTCCTGGCAATGGTGCTGCGTCCCAGGCAATGGTGCTGCGTCCCTGGCAATGGTGCTGGGTCCCTGGCAATGGTGCTGCGTCCCTGGCAATGGTGCTGCATTCCTGGCTATGGTGGGGGAATTTCTGGCTATGGTGGGGGCATTCCTGGCTATGGTGGGGGCATTCCTTGCTATGGTGGGGGCATTCCTTGCTATGGTGGGGGCATTCCTTGCTATGGGGGGGCATTCCTGGCTATGGGGGGGCATTCCTGGCTATGGTGGGGGCCTTCCTGGCTATGGTGGGGGCATTCCTGGCTATGGTGGGGCATTCCTTGCTATGGTGGGGGCATTCTTGGCTATGGTGAGTGCATTCCTGGCTGTGGTGGGTGTGTTCCTGGCAAAGGTGGGTCTGCAGATGTGCACTGATTAGGCTGCATTGGTGGGCACTGACCATTATTTTGCTTCACAGTTCTTTATTTAAACATTTTTTTTTTCCTGAAACTTCCCTCTTAAAGTGAAGGTGTGTGTTATACGCCAATTAATACAGTATGTACAAATACGCCCAAGCTCATTTCTTCCCACACACAGCCACAAAGGCAAGAGAATTCTTGTTGGGCAGTGTATTAGAGCTTGAACGAACACACTTAGACCGAATTTTAACGATTCAAAGAATGTCAGGCAAAATGGTCGGCCCTCGCGCATGTTCACTTCATCAAATCCAGCCCTCTTTGAAAAAAGTTTGGACACCCCTGGCCTACTATTATAAGAATACTGTTGTGAAGACTGTGATTCTTTGCTTTACCACTGTGCTTCTCCGCTATTCAGCCCTGCTGGCCCACCTCTTCCTTCCACATTCCACGTGGGAAAGCTTTACATCAATTCTTTACATCAATTAGTGAACCATACCTGAAGAAATAAAGTTGGCCGAGTTTGGGGAAGCAAAATCCGGCTGTGCTGGTAACAGCAACTGGCAGTGGGACTGTACAGGTCACAGTGTCTGAGGTCTGTCAGGGGCTGTGGCAATACTCTATTTGGTGCAACTTGGGTATTGCCAGCACAGCTGAGTACTCTATGGCCTACCATATACAGCAGAGGTAGGTAGCCTTGGCACTCCAGCTGTGGTGACATTACAAATTCCATCATGCCTCTGCCTCTAGGAGACATGCCTGTGATTGTCAGGGTGTTGCAATGTCTCATGGGACTTGTAGTTTCAAAACAGCTGGAGGGCTGGGGTCGCCTACCCCGATATACAGTATTTTGGATCCCATAGCAACTGTATGGGCTGCTATGGCAGTAGTTCTACCACAGCTTTTATCTAAACATGTTATTAAACTGCAATCAGTTTATGAAAATTATAAAAGTTAAGTGACCCTTTATGTCATGCGCATGAGAGACTGCACATTTCTGAATATGGCTTTATTAGCTTCTTCATGGCAGAAGCAGCTCATGATACTCTCTGATTGTTCTTGACTTGCACACTCACAAAAATATATGGTGGAGCTGTTCACAAAAACATAAAAACATAAAAATAAAAAATAAACCATGGAGTGCCTGCAGGCGCTCTAAAAAGGTTTGCTTCTGACTTTATTTTAGGCCTCCTTCACATGGGCGCTGAGACCCGGACACCAGGAACAGGCCATTTGTTCGTGTGCCCCTGGCCGGCAGGTGTTGCAATCAAGCAGCCCCATTTATGATAAAACAGAAGCTGCTCATATTATTGTGACAGGCACAAAAGTATGGGTTAGCAGGTCTGAACACACATTGTCTGAGTTTGGGGCCTTTCACCTGTACCTGCATGCCTGTCACATTCGGGAACACATAAACAAATGGCCTGTTCATGGTATGTATTTTGTAATTTTGTCTATAAGCTGTGTATGTGTAGTTCAGTGTATAATCCTGGCTGGGTGCTGGGTAGAATAAACTCTTGTGCAAATACATTATGTCATTATGGGCCAACAATTCAAGATGGCAGAAGATACCAAGCCTGACATCTTTGCAGACCTTCGTTAAGTCCAAATGGGGTGGTGCTCTTGCCATAATTTGCAAACATGCAATAGGAGTGCAGCACTGTTGTTTTGGTGACCCAGACTACTTTGCTCTGTGTTGGGGTGTGGTGCTCTTTCTGTGCTACTGGATCCGTACTGTTAAAAATTAAAGTAAGGGGCCCTTAAGCATTGTTGTTTACGCATCCTGACTCCATTTCAGTAGTAATATAGGAAGCTTCAATTGGGCTTTAAAAAATAGCACACAGTGGGCCATGATGCCAAACATACTCAAAAATAGATTTAAGGGTTACATTCACTTTAACCTCTTTACTTTTAGTATTATTATTATTACTACACACATACATTTTATTTTTTATAATACACTGATCATTTTTTCCCCTGCATTATAAACAGATGCACTTTTGTAGCGTGTCAACTCTCGATGCCTTTCTCTTCATCTCTAAAAGTCAACACTGATTTCTTCAGTGCCTAATGAGCACACATTTGCTAGTTTAGTACAAAATTATTTTGAGTGCAGTCATTTTAAATAATTATCAGCAGTTTCCAGACACACAGCACTTAATCTACTGACTTCTTGTAGTTTTTAGCTATAAATTGTGACATGAAATCCACCTGTCAGCAGCCTGCAATGTGGTATCTGTACATAGATGCATGTTTTGACACTTCTTAATAGTGCTGATTTATAACCAGAGCTGGGATAAGGGGTGGGCAGTAGGGTTGCTACATCATGCCTTTAATCCAGGACACACATTAATTACACAGGTTCTGTGACTGATTAAGGTGGTAATTAAACTAATTTGGTGCCTTATCTGCATTAAATCAGCCTCAGAACCTGTGTAATTCATATGTGTCCTGCAGGGGCGGACTGACAACTTATGGGGCCCCCCAGGCAATCAGACATTATGGGGCCACACAGTATACACAAACACACACACAGTATACACAGACATGTTTCTATTGGCTGAGAAGGTACTGTAGGGGTGGGGCAGCTATAATCTTGGGATTTTTAGACCAAAAAGATGTCGGTAAGGGACATTTAAAAAAAAAACCCAGATTTTTACATACATCCCTGGTTTTACTGAGGCTGGCAACCCTGATGGGGCCCCCTAGTGGCATGGGGCCCTCGGGCAGTGCCCGAGTGGCCAAATGGTCAGTCCGCCCCTGGTGTCATGGATTAAAGGGATGATGTAGTAACCATAGTGGGCAGGGGGTACCCCCTTACCACATGTATGTTCCAAATCAGTGGCTTGCAACCACTGGGCCACAGCTTCATGTGTGCTGTGATAGCTATTACTGTCACATTGTACTCTAGCATGCACACTCTCTACCCCAGTGTTTCTCAACTCCAGTCCTCAAGGCGCCCCAACAGGTCATGTTTTCAGGATTTCTCTAAGATGAAACAGCTGTGGTAATTACAAAGGCAGTGAAACTGATCAAATCACCCATGCAACATAATGGAAAGCCTGAAAACATGACCTGTTGAGGCGCCTTGAGGACTGGAGAAATAAAGCTCTACCCCATCCACCCACAGCTTGAACAAAAACAGACTATGCATTTGCAACTATCTTGTAGTGCTAAAAAGCAAACAATTGGCTATGCATGTGCAGTGCACATTGTACATCAACCAAGGTGGCAGAGAATGGGAACAGGGTGGTACACCCATTTTCGGGCATGCATTAACAGTGGGGGAAGGGGGTTGTAGTTCTGCATCCTTGCACTGGACAAACCTGTCCCACTTCTGTTAAATATCCTGTACTTTTCTTCCCCTCGCATCTTTTATTGTAGTGCATAAACATATACACTTGGAATGAGCATTCAATAAGACATAGGAGCATGGAACCAATGGAAATGTATTTGTTTTCTGTGAGGAATGGACAATTCCCCCTTTAAACGTTTTCTTGGTTGTGACATGCCAGATGGAAGCAATTTGAAGCAGTGAGAAGGACTGTCTTCTGCAATTGCCTGATCCCTGGGTGTTTAGCATGCTGGACTGGGTGCATGAGCCTGGGATTAGTGCCTTTTCTCTGATTCACTGGTTAAGCCCCAGCTAGTGTGTGAAGGCTCTCTTCCTGAAAGCCATCCTTCCCTACTAAAGAAGAAACTTCTCTTACCTCCATTATATACTCAATGGAAATACCTACCATTACTGGTTTCCTGTCTTTCGACCAACAAATAATATAGATCTGCCAAAAGTAGAGCTGTACCATAGAGGAATTTTGTTAGTAACTAAATTCCCCTACAAAAAGATGAATCCTGTGAATGGTATTTGAACTGGTGCCTATACCTTATCACAGGGGAGATGCTTACAAAATACCAACATACCAATACACCACAAAAGAAACTACACCTACCATGGCTACCATCCCTATCGCCTAGACTGCCCCAACAACTCCCTCCCCCACGCACCCCCAAGAATCCCCTCCAAACCCCTGTTACCGTATACCCACCCTTCCTCCTAGGTCCCTCTGCCCCACCCAGCTTGTACCCATGCAACAATATATTATTAATATTGTCTTTTGAATGTCCAATAAATGTACTTTTTTGAATTGGTAGCCATGGTAGCCATGGTAGGTGCAGTTTCTTTTGTGGTTATTGGTATGACTTTTAATGGTGACCAAATATTCTGGACTGCTGGTTACCTAATAAAAGGTTACTTGTCACAAACCTGGACAAATGAATCTGAGCAGATGGTTAAAAAATCCACTAACAGAATATACTTTTAGGAAAAACTGCATATCAAAATTATCACAAGAGCCTACATTATTGGCAACTAAAACTATAAGCAAATCTTTTTTTGGAGTTCAAGTAATATTATTATTCCCTTCTCAGAGGTTGTGACTGGGCTTGGGGGCTACTGGGCATGAGCTCAATCTAACATCCTGGCTATACAGTATATACAGGAGTATCCTTTGATATATGGTATTAGTATCATTATCCACAGTTCACAGAATCAGGATCACAGAATTAATAGCTGTGAGGCCGCGTACACACGCGGGGACTGTTCGCTCAACTTTGTCCGTCAAACAGTTTCAGCAAACAGTCCGCTCAAAATTAGCATGGACGGACTTGCCCACACACGACGAATGAACAGTTTGCTGAAACTGTGCGCGATGACGTGAACGGCACGTACGACGGGACGGAAAATACAACGTCCTATACACTGCATTACAACTTTCGGCGTGTAAATCCTTTCTGAGCATGCGCGGAACTTAGTTTGACGAACAAGCCTACACACGAGGGGACTGTTCGCTGAAACCAAGTTTCAGCGGACAGTTTTTCGGAAATTCCGAAAAACCTTGTTCAGCAAACTGTTCGCTGAAACTGTCCGCTGAAAGCCCACACACGGGCGGACTGTCCGCCGAAACACTGTTCAGCGGACAAAGTTAGGCGAACAGTCCCCGCGTGTGTACGCGGCCTCAGGTTTTAAATATTGTCATGGGGAAGGAGAAGTTATTATTTATGAGTATCTAATTATTTATTAAATACAAATACTTTTAGTGTTATTTAAAGCCAAGTACACACCACTAGTTTCTATTGTGTTCTGACAGGGGGATGGGCCACAACACACACCGGTCAGCGCTCCTAGCCATTGACTGAGAGTGCTAATCGAAAGCTGGTTTGGCTGCTGGTTTTCCAGCATGCTCGTCCCACAGAAGATGTCAGAACGTCCAGTTTCTGTTGGACCGGCTGCCATACACTCGGGCCGAATGACATTCAGCATTCAACATGTGTACTAGGCTTTAGAGTGTGGTTAATCCTCCTGTCTATTGTTCTTTGTTTTAAAATTATATTAAAACATTTAAACCCATATTTTTTTTAAAGAAGATAAGGTCTGCAATTGTATTTGAAGATGGTTCTTCTTCTTTGAAATTGTCTGTTATCTACATCCAGGGCTGGTGCAAGTATTTTTGACAACCTAGGCGAAACCTCATTTTGCTGCCCCCCTTGGCCCCACCTATGACTCCACCCGCTTTTCCCTACCCATGTATACCCCACCTTTTTAATGAAAAACCCATCAAATGCAGCCTCAACAGCGCCCATCAAATGCAGCCTAACAGGGCCCATGAATGAATGTTTGCTTGCTTCCATTCATTCGGGAGAGTCGGGACACAGTCCTCTGCTGCCTGCAGATGCTGAGACTTGTTGCAGGGAGAAGAGAGCTGCTTGTTGCAAAGAGAAGAGAGTAGGAACACCCTAGGCAGCAGTGCGCCCTAGGCGGCTGCCTAGTTTGCCTAGTGGTAGCTACGGCCCTGTCTACAGCTCAGGATCATCCCCGCCCTACCAGTTTGCTTCTGGCTTCTGTCTGGGGAAGCACTGCTGATCAGAGAGATGCAGTGGTGAATCCAGGGGACAACAGGTCCCTTTGGGAATGGGAGGGGGCAGAGAAAGGGCTCATTCACACTAGCGTGTCTAAGGAGCAATCTGCATACAGATCACTATTCAGAGTACTTTTGACAGACAGTGAGGAGGTATTGGCTCAGATTGGCCCCATTCACTTGAATATGTCATGTACGGTGGGCACTACACCTACCAAAAGCGACAAAGAGTATAATTCCTGCCGCAGCCACAAAGCATTGCGACCATAGCATGTTTACTCCCCTGGCCGCTGCCTCTGCAGCTAAAAGCATCAGCAGTTGAGGGACTGTAAAAGGATGACTTAACCATGGGTTTTACAGCCCACCCAACCACTAGTGTGACTAAAGCCTCATACACATGATAGGACTTTGTACAAACTTTCCCTTGGATTTTTGTACAAAGGGCGTCGGCCCTGAACTTGTATTGCATACACACAGCAGGACTTTTTTAGACAACTTTCACCAAACAACGTGGTTTTTCTGCTCTTTACCGCCACCTTTGGTCAACTTCTGTATTGTTGTCTGATCTTTTGCATTGGTTCTGAGCATGCCTGTTTGCACTTTGTACAAAAGTCCTATGGTTTTCTGTACACACGATCAGACTTTGCTCCATCGGACTTTTGTTGCCAGAAAGTTTGTCCGTTCACACAGCCAACAAAAGTCAGATGAAAACCAAAAAAGTTTGTCCGATGGAGTGTACACACAGTCGGATGTTGCTCCAAAACAGCTAATTTGCATGTTTGTTGTCAAAAAGTCTGATCGTGTGTATGGGCCTTTAGCCTATAAAGTTTAAGTTCAGCTTTATCTCTGGATTTACTGGCTGTTCTGACATGCAGTTCTCACAGAAGGTAATCTCTGCTTTTGCATTTTTCATCAGATGTCTAGTCTGAATTGCCAGGGGTTTGTGGCAGGTTTACTTAAACCTAGAAAGAATAATTACCATACCTAATCTTAACAGTAGCTATCTAATACACCACTGAAAAGGTTTCGTTTAACTTTGCTAAAAAATGAATATTCGAAAATAGGCATAATTCACAACAAGATGCACTAATTCTTCAGTTAGTAGTGTGGTAATTAGAGGAATGTAATAGCAAGTGCAGACTACTGACACAATGACTAATTATCAAATCTCCATAGCAACGAGGAATTGCAGAAAATATATGCTGTCTGTACTGTAGTGTTCCATTCAGTGATCATTCTCTATGAGAGAGATGGTCCAGAGACATCTAATAGAAAGTGTATTCATAGAGAGATGCAAGTGGAAAGGGTATGCAATATCAAGTCAGAAACTTCAGCTATGCATTATCATCAATGCAAGTTTGAAATTTAAAGAGTTACTAAACCCAGAACCCTGCATTCACTATATCTGGTCTCTCACAGTACACAGAACATGGAAATGCAATGGTTTTAGTAAATATGAACTTCTAAATACCCTTTTATCATTAGCAGTATATAGCAGTCTTGTGACTTCTATCAGTGTCTGGTTAAAGTTTGTCAGGAGAGTTTTCCTTCTCCCCTGATTGTCCTACGAGGATGCAGGACCCCTGAGCCTCTGTCTGGACAGTGCTGATTGGCCCTGTGCTGATCGCATGCACTCTCCCAAAAAAAAAAAATCTGTAGCAATACGCACCAAACTGAGCATGTGCAGCCTGGCCCCTACTCCTCTGTTCTATCCAGAGATGTCTTTTGTAAACATATTTACAGCATATCAACCTTACACTAACCCTCACATTAACAATATTTATCACACCAAGCTATCTTACAGACCTAAAACTAACCTTTCCTGCCCCCCTAAAAATAAAGGTAAAGCTCACATTAAAGTGATTGTAAATGCATTTTTTTTAAAAATAACAAACAGGTTTATACTTACCTATACTCCTAATGGAGAATTGCCCAAAACCTCCTCTTCTTGGGTCCCACACAAGTGCTCCTGGCTCCTCCTTTCTGGCAAGTAGACACTTTCTATTGGGATACTCATGCAAGCTCGCTCTTGAGCCTCACTGTCTGCATCTATAGACAAAGACAGCATGATTCAACCCAATCCTGTTCCCTTGTCATTGTCTTTAGCAGTGGGAGCCAATGGCTCCTGCTACCTCAGCAAAGCCTGTGAGACCATGAAGTGAGGGGAGAAAAGAGCTTCAGATGTGCACAGCGTTACATCATATTAGGGCTCGAGAAAGTAAAGGGGGAGGGGGGGTGAGAGGGCGATAGTGATGCCTAAATCTTTTTTACCCTTTTTAACCATGGAATGCTTTAAGATAAAAAATGTTTAGGCTTTAGAACCACTTTAACCCTCCCTGTTACCCTGACCCTAACATTATTCCTCATACTAACCCTCTCTGTAACCTCAAAACTAGGGGTGGGCCTTACGGACCCCTGTTCGGTTTGCACCAGAACTTTCAAACACTGAAAAAGTTCAGACCCGAATAACGAACCTCATTAAAGTCAATGGGACCCGAATGTCAAAAATTAAAAGTGCCCATTTTGAAGGCTTATATGCAAGTAATTGGGCATACAATGGTTATAGGGGTCTGGGCCCTGCCCTGGAGGACATGTATCAATAAATAAAACTTTTGTGGAAAAATGTTATTTTTAAATGAGCAGTGATTTTTATTTTTAAAAGTGAAAGCCTAAAAATGAAACATTCCTTCCAACATAGTGCCTGGGGGGCAGGGGTCCCCTTAGTCTACCTGTAAAGTGGCAGATCTGTAGCATGTCTAGAATCTTCTGTAGCAATAATTGCATTTATAAAGCCAAACAAAAATTACAACAGCAACAGCTAGGGAGCAAGTATGTATGATGAGGCCACAATGTAGTGCACTGGGAACAAGATTAGAGATTTTTTTAATACATTCTGGTGTCACTTTGACTTTGTATAGAAGTAACAAGTGCGTAAAAATTGGTCTTTGGGCATCGGTGGCGCCTTCCCTATAGAGCAAATCTTGATGAAAGCAAGAATTGGCATTGCTATAAAAAATTTCAATGATATGCAGCTGTCAAACAGGTGCAGAAAAATTGGTCTTTGGGTGTCAGTGGCACCTTCCCACCGTAACCCGATAGAGGTACTCTTGAAGAAAGCAAGAAATGGCCTTGCTGTAAAAAATTGCAATAATATGTACCTGTCAAACAGGTCCAGAAAAATTGGTCTTTGGGTGTTGTTGGCACGTTCCCACCGTAACCCTATAGAGGTACTCTGGGTGAAGGCAAAAAAAATTGCAATGATATCCACTTGTCAAACAGGTGCTAAAAATTGGTCTTTGGGTTAATTGTGCCAATGAAATCTATATCAAAAGCATTCTTCTAGATGAAATGATTGAACACCCTCAAAGCTAGGCAGCCTTGAAGTCCTGCATTGATTCCACATACCAAAAAGACTTAATTAGTGACATCGGCATCAGGGGCTTCATAGCTGGTAATCCAAGACTGATTCCCTTTTTTTTAAAGTCAAACAGTCCACGGAGTCTGTGGACAGAAGTTTTCTATGATCAGTAACAAAACTTCCTTCAGCACTGAATGCCTGAAAGCACACTGGATGCAGAGCAGCCCAACAACTCAGTAGCATACTGGGCAAGTTCTGGCCAGTGATCTATTCTCATGACCCAGTAAGTCATTGGATTGTCAGCTGGAAAGCTCTCCATCTCTGTTTTGGCCCTGAGGTCAGGAGAAGACCTCTACAACAGACGCTGCTGATGGGATGTGGAAGTGGACAGCCCTTGGCATTGAGGAATAAAAAAAATCTGAAATGCCTCACTTAGGCAAACACTTTCTCCAACGCTCCTCTCTTGACCAACAGAAGTCTCAAAACAACATTTTCCTGTAACCTACTGGAATCAGGAAAAATGTTCAATAAAATCCTCTTTAACGTTTCCTCAAGAGATTTTATCTTCTGCACCCTCTGTGGGGATGGGATGAGTTCTGAGATCTTCCCCTTATAACTGTGGTCAAGGAGGGTTGCCAACCAGTAATCATCCTTCTCCTTTGTGCCACATATTCTTGGGTCCTTTCATAGGCTTTGAAACATGAGGTTGCCCATGCACCTAAAATTTGCAGAGGCTTGAGAAGCAGACTCCTCGGGGTCACTCAGGATGACAGCATCTGGAACTTTCTCCTCCTAGTCACGTACTACTCCCAAGGGTACTGGGGTTGGAAAGCCATTGCTTACAGATTGACTCATGTCTTCCTTTTCTTCAAAGCCTATGGAAGTGCCAGAATCCTCCTCCCCTCTCTCCTTCTGTGTGTTCTGTGACATAGGAATGATGGTGTCTGGATAAAGTGGGCCTTGAGAGGAAAGTAAGTCCTCCTCTTCCTCCTGCTGCTCTGCCTCCAGTGCCCTGTCCATAATGCTTCAGTAGGAACACAACAGGGATTGTGTCACTGATGCATGCACTGTCCCGGCTCACCATCCTTGTGGCCTCCTCAAATGGTGACAATAGAGTGCATGCATCCTTAATGATCAGTCATTGACTTGGGGAAAAAAAGTCAAGGCGACCTGAGCCTGTCGTTGTGCCGTATTCACACAGGCACTCGTTGACGGCCCTCTGCTACATATATAGCAGCACTGAAAATATCGAGTTCCACCTGGTGGGCATGTCACAAATCAGGCAGTTTATGGGCAGGTGAATTTCCCGCTGAATTTCAGCCAACCGAGTACTGGCTGTGTATGACTGCCTGAAATGGCTACAGACTCTTCTGGACAGCTTTAGCACATCTTGCAATCCTGGGTACGTATTTAGGAAACGCTGCACCACCAAATTGAGGACATGCCAGGCATGGCACATGTGTCAACTTCCCCTGTCTAAGGATGGACAGGAGGTTTGAGCCATTATCGCACAACACCATTCCTGGCCTCAGCTGGTGTGGTGTGAACCACCTCTGGGCCTGTCTCTGCAGAGCTGCAAGAATCTCTGCTCCAATGTGGTTCCCGTACCCTAAACAAACCAGCTGAATCACTGCATGGCAACTTTTAGCCTGACTCATGGAATAGCCATTTGAACACCTTGGGGGTACCTGATGTTCATAGGTCAATTCTGCAGAGGAGGGCATGGAGGTGGCAGAGGAGGAGGATGAGGGGGTAGCACTCACAGGTCTGGCATCATCACCACCAGCTGTATGGAGACATGGGAGCACAACAAGCTGCAGTACCGAACCCTGTCCTGCATCCTTTCGAGTTGCAAGCAGCGTTACCCAGTGTGCTGTGAACAAAATATATCGTCCCCGCCCATGCTTGCTGGCCAAGTGTCAGCAGTAAGGTGGATATTACGGCTGACTGCCTTGCCCAACAATGCCAGAACATTCCCTTCCACGTGATGGTAGAGAGATGGAACGGCCTTACGTGAAAAGTAATAGTGACTGGGAACCTGTCATTGTGGTACAGCACATTGTGTGAATTCACAAAAGGGACAGAATCCACCAGGATGAAAGGCAGAAATTGGAGAGCCAACAGCTTTGACAAGCTGCCATTTAGCATGGGCATGTGGGTGGCAGGGACTGTATTTTTTTTTTCCTGCAGCAGCAGATGGGGCAGATAAATTTGCCGGCTACCATCTACAGCTGGTGGTGTGCTGCTAGGACCTGGGACACCCTGTGCTATACCATCATCCCTGTCAATGGAGGCTGCTGAGATGTAATGACTTGGTATAGTAGGGGCAGACTGAAGTGGGTAAGGAGGAGGAAGGACAGATTTGTGCCCCTTTTGTGTGGCTTTTAGGTGCTCTCACCAATTGGTGATTGGACATGAAATGCCTTGTTAAGCATGTGGTACCCAAATTGCTGGTATTTTTGCCCCGTTTGATGTGCCTGAGACACAGTTTGCAGATATCAACAGTGCGATCTGCTGCAGATGTGCTGAAAAAGGCTATAAAGCATCCAAATATAAAATGCACAGTGCAAAATGTCAAACAATGTGTACACCCTGTGTGTATCACACAGACTACTTCGGTGAACTGCAAAGAAAAAAATACAAAAGATTGCAAAAATGTAAAAATGCAAAAAGCGGTTGCAAATACAGTAATGTGGGCAATAAAAAATTGTCCTTCAAAGAAAATGTAAAATAGAGTTAAAAAAAAGTGAATAAATATAAAATGGCTTAGTTAAAAAACGGTCAAATAAAAAAGTTCATGAGTTACTCCACAGTTATTCTCCTTATGGCAGTGGTCTCACAGAACTCTCACCTCATATATATAAAGAAATCAGTATCAACAGATATCACCCAGTAGGATTGTCTTTCTGTAGCATCCAGATGGAACCCAATCAGATTCTCATATAATAACCATGGCACTGGCAGCTTCTCTTCAATTTCTATTTTACTCCATATATTTATCCTGATGTACTCAGGTATGATATATGTATTGCAATAGTGGAAAGAATACTGATCTGTTTGCTTGCGTGACAGAGGATGAGGAGGATAAAGCCCCATATACACTATCAGATTTTCTGATGATTTTTTCCTTCAGATTTACCAAAACCATATAATATGAGGTCAAACCTTAGGCGTTTCAATTTGTATGCAATCAGGCAGGCCCTTCTACTACATGGTTTTGGTAAATCTGAAGGAAGAAATCAGCAGAAAATCTGATAGTGTGTATGGGGCTTAAGGAAGGTTTAGTAAGCCAGTCCACCACCTCCTCTGCATGCAGTGGCTGGATAGCACAGGCTAAACTCACTAAACAGAGGAAATGATACCCTGCCTGAGGACTGACCACCAAATCCACCTTTGCCTATGGACACATTTGTTGCTGGCCCCCTTACAGTGCCAAGGGAACGTCTGCCTCTCCTTGTTGTCCTCCTAGACATTATTGGGATGGAGGGAGCGGTCATTATAGGCAAATGTAATGTAATGTATGTAAATGCACTTTAATCAATGTAAAGTGGTGTTTGGTGCACTCCACGGATACACTACATACATGGAACTATAGGGCATTAAACATGCAGTAACGCACACAGAAGTAAATGGCGTTAAACTTGCAGTAACGCACATAACTATATTGCGTTTAACTGGCAGTAACTCACACAAAATTATATAGCGTTTAACTGGTAGTAACTAACACAAAATTATATAGCGTTAAACTGGCAGTAACGCACAAAATGATATGGCGTTAAACTTGCAGTAACGCACACAGAAGTAAATGGCGTTAAACTTGCAGTAACGCACACAGAAATAAATGGCGTTAAACTTGCAGTAACGCACAAAACTATATGGTGTTAATCTGGCAGTAATGCACAGAGAACTGTATGGTGTTAAACTGGCAGTAACACACACAGAACTATATGGTGTTAAACTGGCAGTGTAGCACGCAGAAGTAAATAGCATTAAACTGGTAGTAACGCACACAGAAGTAAATGGCGGTAAATTGACAGTAACGCACAAAACTATATGGCGTTAAACTGGCAGTAACGCACACAGAACTATATGATGTTAAACTGGAAGTAATGCACACAAAACTATATGGCGTTAAACTAGCAGTAATGCACTCAGAACTATATGGTGTTAAGAGAGAGAGAGAGAGAAGAAGAAAGAAGTGGGGGTGAGGTAAAGGGAAGGGAGGGAAAGAGAAGGGAGAAGAACAGGGAAGGGGAAGGAGGGAAAGAGAGGAGGGATGAGAGAGAGATAGACAGGAGAGTGAGATAGACAGGAGAGTGAGAGAGACAGGAAGAGGAGTGTGGGTGGAAGAAAGGGGAGGGGAAGAAAGAGGAAGGAGGGAGGAGGGGAGGAGAGGGAAGAGAAGAGATTGGGAGCAGATGGGGAAAGGGAGAGAAATATAGAGAAAGAGGGAAAGAAAATTGGCAGGGAGAGAGAAAGAAAAAGAAAGAGAAAAAAGGGGGAGGAGGGGGAGAGTAGGGAGAAGGGTAGAAAAGGAGGAGTAGTGAAGAAGGAAAGAGAGATAGAGAGAAGGGGATGGTGGTTGTGGTGTAGTGCTGCAACATTTAGGTGGTCAAAACAGGTTTGTAAGGAGACAACATATTTCCTCCTCGCTCCCTGTAAAACACTCCTGAAAAAAAGTGATCTGAGTGTTTATCACTTTTCAGAGGAGTGGCACTCTTTGCCATACATTTGAACAAGCCCTTAGAGCAGCAGAGGGAAGGACAAATGCAAATGTCCAGGGGGAGGGGGTATTCAGTATGCCTGCATGGCCTCCTCTTTAAGGCACTCCCAGCAGTAGAGAGGCCGCTTACAGCTGGGAGAGGTGCTGAGTGCTGGAGCCTACAATAACATGTAATACAGCCATGTTAGCTCTGCTAAGACTTAGCCCTTGTACACACGATCAGAGATTCCGACAACCATATCCGTCGGATTTTGTCCGACGGATTTTGTCCGAAACTGTTGTATACACATGGTCAGACGAAGTTGTCGGAAAATCCGATCGTTCAGAACGTGATGACGTTATTTCGTTACGACGGGACTATGTTCAGGCTAGTAGCCAATAGCTTTGATGTAGGAATTTGATCTGAGCATGCGTGGCATTCTCTACACATGATCGGAGTATGTCTCGTGGGATTGTGCCGACCTGCCGCAATATAATGATGGCGGCTGGTCAGCAAGTGGTTAAAGTGGATGTAAACCCAATTCATGAAATTTGAGCTGGGCACATATATCTGCAGTCTATACTCATCTCTCTTCAAAGCACTAAGTTACATGGCTTTCTCCTGCTCCGTTCTTCTGTTATGAGCATGTTAACTTCAGACATGTTCTCCAACACAGAAGATAAAACCAGGCTGAAAATTGTGTTGTGGGAGTTTACTATAAATATATTAGCACAGAGCTAAACTATTCACAAAACATCTCTGCAAGTCTTTGCCTGTCTCTGCCTATGAGGAGAGGGGGTGTGTGCCTTTCCTCCAATCAGCTGTCTTGGCTGTGTGCCCAGACTTCACACTCAGTGCTGAACAGAAAGAGAAAATCTGTAACACAATCTGCACTTTCTAAAGAATATCTAAAGCTGAAGACAGCAGATATACATGTAAAACTTATGTAGGGAGATTTGTTTCATCTCTGTGTATAATCTGAGGCTGTTCACGTCACTGGTTACATGGAGGGTTTACATCCACTTTAATCGAGAGAATACATTAAGGTAAAAAAAAAATTCTGCCTTTAGAAACCCTTTAACAAGCATTTGTTTTCAGAGTCTTCACTTGGAAATGCGATACCCTAACTACCAAGAGCTGAGGTGTGCCTTGGCCTAGATGGTTAGTATGCCTAAAAGAGGGCATACCCTGAATGTATGAATATGTAAATTGTACAATGTGTACACGGGTACATGAAGATTTGGGAGAAACGGGTGGGTGGGAACCCTGGAAATGAGCCCATGCAGGTTCAGACAGAGGGGGGAGAGATATATACCCCTCAGACTCCTCCTAAAAATACAGCCTTCTTACTTGTAGTCAGAGTATTTTCTTCGAAATGCAATACCCTACCTACCAAGACCTGAGGTGTGCCTTGGCTTAGCTGGTCAGTACGCCTAAAATAGGGCAAAAAAGACATGAAAGTAGGAGTTATAAGAAAGCTTGATGAAGAGTAGGTAACAATAAGTCTAGTAAAGTAGCAAACGCCCGGATGGCTTCAGTATACGGATCCGGTATGTATCACCTATAACAGGAGGAATTCCAGCATCCCACGAATTGATGATAAGAAGGGACCCCCTGTTTGGAACCTGTGAACTTGCCCAGAACCCGAATAAATGTCCCGTAATATTTGTATTAAGCCTAATTACCGAGAAAACACAGACCTGAGAATGAACTGTTTGTAGTGAGAGGATATGTGGGGGGAAAAGGAGCAAGGGCTGATCCGATGATCCCCTGCAAAATAATTGCAGTGAAGATTGAACACTTCAAAACAGACACCAGTTAAGTAGCTCTGTGAAATTCCCAGAAAACCCCTGGCCTGTCTGTCTATTCTTGGTATGGGAGGTTTTGAGAGTGTGAGCCGCAAAAATGTACAAAATGGATGAACTGTCAGGAGTTTGCAGAGGTCCGAAGTGCAGGACACCTGATAGATGCTTGAAGTTGCTAGCGGATAAGGCCAATACACTGTGGCAATATGCATCAAAGCCAGAGTCAGGAACCTGAGAAATCTACCAACCCCCTGATCCATCTTATAGAAAAATTGGCTATGGCCAAACCCTCCATAACACTGGGCTCCCTGACCAACCAGTCCCTATGTGACTGTAACTGCCAGAATTGGGCAAATAATGTACAAATTATGCGCAAACTAGGGCAGATGAAAAAACTTCCGGGGGCCAAACCAATTGAGTCAGTAGCGACTGAAACACTCCGACAGCCCTGCTCATGGTTGTGGAATGACATGGAGATACCATTCCAGGTGCTCAAAAACTGGTCCCACAAGCTTAAAGTCGGGTCGTGCTTCTGCTCGTGACTCGACAACCAAGTCGGAGTCCTAAAACAGGGGAAGGAGGCTAGACTGAGAGCCCCCCTTTGAACAGACAGGGGATAGGACCAAAAATGAATGGTCTGATGTATCTGGCTAGTTCTCCAGGCAACCTCTCAAACAAGAGATAAGAGCCAACAGTGAAACCCAAACATAATGATATTTTTTTGGCCCGGGCCTACCACTTTGTCTGCAATCAGGGGACTTGGCTAAGCACCCACCCTGAGAGAGACTGCCCAATGCCTGGGCTGTAACCAGGGTCTTCACACAACGGGAATCAACAAAATGAATAAACCCCTGACCCCCCTGCAGTTACCCAAAATCTAATGGAGTGCTTGGCAAACGTGACAAATAAGCAAAGGCTGCTTTTGACCCAAAGGTTAACCTGGTGGTGAAATGACATTTGCACCATATACCATGCCATACTAGTGGGCAGGTCTAATGGAAGTAGTTTCAAAGCATAGGTAAGATCAGCTGAATAGCCAATACCCCCCCTAACTGTAGAAAGTGCTGAAACACCAGGTCCATGGACGAGTACTTCGATGAAAATACTTCTGTAGAAAAGAGGGTAGTCAAAATGGAAAAATAGATCAAAAACTGGACACCCTGGTGGGCCAACGCTCCACCTTCAAAATGATGGTGAAAGAACCGGACTAAGCACCCCTTGGAAATTACTGCTTCCTGTAACTTATCGACATTGAAAGCATGACTGTCCTCTGAAGCCAAGATACTACATGTGAAAGACTCCAACAAGATAGTGATGAGGCCTGCGTGAAAGCCTACCAAAGAAATTCCTCCAGCAGGGGCTGACTGAAGACCGGGCTGGGAGATTCCTACACAGCCCCTATCAAAGAAACATTACTTGGCTCAGACATATTGAACCAGAAGGCCTAACAAGACTGGTGGACTACAGGTGGGATTCCCACCTTGCCTGTGGAATGTAGGAAGAGTAGGAGCTGGGGGTGCGCTGACACCCTGCCTCTAACCAAGGGAGCTTTGATCACCTCCATCCTGTCTTGCAACCGTAACAGGCTGTGGAGAGCCTATTTAGCCAACATGAATCTGAGTTCTTTTTATGTCACAGGGAGCTGGCTCATGGTGCCTGATGTTGCTCCTTGTGCACACATCTGGTGCTGGGACAGTTTACAAACTGTTCTATGAATGGAGTAAAGTAATGCCTCCTGTGATATAGATGTCACAAATCCCAGAAGGTATTACTTTCCTCCATTCATAAAACATTATGTTATAAGACAAAATTCTAGATCTTTGCACATGCGTGAGATCTGGTTTGCATCCCCTATTGTATTAATAGGGGATGTACAGTAATGCCTTAAGGGATGTGACCATATAGAGTAAAATTTCATTCTCAGGGGTTGGAGCTTGGCAAGATGACATCATCATGCCCGCTGGATTGAGATGCACTGGATTTTTATGCTGTGCTTATTTCTTATCTTGTTGTACGCATACTGCTCCCATGAGTTATTCCGACTCCATGTAGAAATCTGTGTTTATTGAACGTACATCCTGGGAAAATGTTCCCAGGGCCGTCAACTAGGCAGCCGCCTAGGGTGCACTGCTGCCTAGGGTGCCCAGCCACTGGTGTTCCTACTCTCTTCTCTCTGCACCAAGCAACTAAGTCTCAGTATCAGCAGGCAGCCGCCGCTCTATTCGCACATAGTGTAAGAGGAATAGCAGCGGCAGAGGATTGTGTCTATGTCCCGACTCCGAAATGAATGGAAGCAAGCAAACATTCATTGATGGGCACTGGTAGGCTGCATTGATGGTGGTGGTGAGGATGCATTTGATGGGGGTTTCATTAAAAAAGTTGGGTATACAATGGCAGGGCAAAAGGGGTGGAGTCAGGGTGGCACCGGGGGGGGGGGGGCAAAATAAAGTTTTGCCTAGGGTGTCAAAAATCTTTGCACCAGCCCTGAATGTACCCGTGTTTTATTGTAAGCTGTTTCATATCTTTCAATAAAAATGTATTATAGAAAAAAAATGTCTTCTCTTGTGAATACCTATGGTTTTTACATTAGTAAACTCATTTGTACCGGATTATGCTATATGCCCTGTCTCCTTCACTGCTATGGCCCCAATGGGATTACCGGCCACTGAGTGGTGTCTTTTTGAAGGCTAAATTACTGAGCTAAAGTGATACAAAATTAATTAGCGCAACCGCAGTAATAATCAGTGACCTGTGTTCAAAAAAATCTGAATATTTAAAGTAACGTTACAAGCTAACACTCATTAACTGAATTTACAACACTCAGTAATGACATAAATGAATAAAAAAAAGTGTAGCACAACCAAAATCTACCATATACTAAAAGAACAATATTACAAAAAATTTGAAGATTCAAATAAACTTAAATTATACAGTGTATAACAAAAACTACATTCACATTCCAAAATTGTGTATAATCAAACTTTAACCACTTCAGGACCGCCGTATTGCCAATGTACGTCAACACAATGGCACAGGCAGGCACAATCACGTAGATGTACGTGATTGCCTTCCAGCGGGTGGGGGGTCCGATCGGACCCCCTCCCGCTGGTTACGGCGGTCCAGTTCGCTCCAGGAGCGCTCCGTGATGAGGGGATGGCCGTTGGTTTTCGGCCACCCCCTCTGGATCGCTCCTGGCCAATGAGAAGCTTCCTCCCACTGTGTATTGTTTACACAGGAAGGAGGAAGTTATGTCATTCTCCTCGGGGCGGTCTTTTTGACCGGACTACGAGGAGAAGACTAATAGTAAGTGTGCACCAACACTACACTGACATGTAGGTACACACAGGCACACAAACCCCCCCCGATCCCCCCCCGATCGCCCCCCGATCCCCCCCGCCCCCCTCCCCCCCCCAGTCACAGTGTCACTGATTGCATTGATCATTTCTTTACTGATCAATGCATTCAGTGTCAGTTGTGACAGTAAAAACTGTCAGGACAGTTAGTGTTAGGTCCAGGGTAGCCCCCTATCACCCCCAATAAAGATTTAACCCCCTGATTGCCCCTAGAGTTAACCCTTTCACCCCCTTTTGCCAGTGTCACTAAGCGATCATTTTTCTGATCGCTGCATGTGTCGCTAGGTAGCTAGTTATTTTTTTAGGTTCACCGCCAGGTTTTTATATCGCTAGGTACCCCGATATACTACCCAATAATGGTTTTAACCCCCTGATTGCCGCTAGTTAACCCTTTCACCCCCTTTTGCCAGTGTCACTAAGCGATCGTTTTTCTGATCGCTGCATTAGTGTCGCTACAGTCGCTAGGTAGCTAGTTATTTTTTTAGGTTCACCGCCAGGTTTTTATAGCGCTAGGTACCCCGATATACTACCCAATAATGGTTTTAACCCCCTGATTGCCGCTAGTTAACCCTTTCACCCCCTTTTGCCAGTGTCACTAAGCGATCATTTTTCTGATCGCTGCATGTGTCGCTAGGTAGCTAGTTATTTTTTTAGGTTCACCGCCAGGTTTTTATATCGCTAGGTACCCCGATATACTACCCAATAATGGTTTTAACCCCCTGATTTCCGCTAGTTAACCCTTTCACCCCCTTTTGCCAGTGTCACTAAGCGATAATTTTTCTGAACGCTGCATCAGTGTCGCTAGTGTCGCTAGGTAGCTAGTTATTTTTTTAGGTTCACCGCCAGGTTTTTATAGCGCTAGGTACCCAGATATACTACCCAATAATGGTTTTAACCCCCTGATTGCTGCTAGTTAACCCTTTCACCCCCTTTCACCAGCGATCACAGTATAAGTGTCACTGGTGACGCTGGTTAGCCAGTTAGTTATTTAGGTTCCCCGTCAGGTTTTTATATAGCGCCAGGGACCCCCATATACTACCTAATAAAAATTTGAACCCCCTGATTGCCCCTAGTTAACCCTTTCACCACTGATCACCGTGTTACGGGTGACTCTGGTTAGTTTGTTTTTTATAGCATCAGGGCACCCACCATTTATTACCCAATAAAGGTTTAACCCCCTGATCACCCGGCGGGTGATATCAATTAGGTTTTAGGGTCAGGGTCTGCGTCGCCCCAGGCAGCGCTAGGTTAGTGCCAGTACCGCTAACACCCACACACAAAGCATACACCTCCCGTAGTGGTATAGAATCTGAACAGATCAATATCTGATCTGATCAGATCTATACTAGCGTCCCCAGCAGTTTAGGGTTCCACAAAAACGCATTGTTAGCGGGATCAGCCCAAAGACCTGCTAGCACCTGCGTTTTGCCCCTCTGCCCAGCCCACCCAAGTGCAGTATCGATCGATCACTGTCACTTACAAAACACTAAACACATAACTGCAGCGATCGCAGAGTCAGGCCTGATCCCTGCCATCGCTAACAGGTTTTTTGGTAGCATTTTATATTCAAATCCGGAAGGCAGTGCTTGGTTTTCGGGGTCCCGTACGTGGCTAGGCTCCCAAAAAGTCCCCCACATGTGGTATCCCCGTACTCGGGAGAAGCAGCAGAATTTATTTTGGGGTGTAATTTGACTTCTGCCCATAGCATGTGTGAGCAATATATCATTTAGTGACAACTTTGTGCAAAAAAAAAAAAGTTTGTAATATTCCCGCAACTTTTGGCAAAATATAAAATATTCCATGGACTCAACATGCCTCTCAGTAAATAGCTTGGGGTGTCTACTTTCCAAAATGGGGTCATTTGGGGGGGTTTTGTGCTATTTTGGCATTTTATGGCCTTCGAAACTGTGATAGGTAGTGAGGAGTTAAATCAAAAATTTGCACCCTTAGAAATCCTGAAGGTGGTGATTGGATTTCGGGGTGCCGTGCGCGACTAGACTCCCAAAAAGTCCCACACATGTGGTATTCCCGTACTCAGGAGAAGCAGCAGAATGTATTTTGGGGTGTCATTTCACATATGCCCATAGCATGTGTGAGCAATATATCATTTAGTGACAACTTGGTGCAAAAAAAAAAAAGTTTGTAATATTCCCGCAACTTGTGGCAAAATATAAAATATTCCATGGACTCAACATGCCTCTCAGTAAATAGCTTGGGGTGTCTACTTTCCAAAATGGGGTCATTTGGGGGGGTTTTGTGCTATTTTGGCATTTTATGGCCTTCGAAACTGTGATAGGTAGTGAGGAGTTAAATCAAAAATTTGCACCCTTAGAAATCCTGAAGGTGGTGATTGGTTTTCGGGGTGCCGTGCGCGACTAGACTCCCAAAAAGTCCCACACATGTGGTATCCCCATACTCGGGAGAAGTAGCGGAATATATTTTGGGGTGCAATTCCACATATAACCATGGCATGTGTGAGCAATATATCATTTAGTGACAACTTTTTGTAAAAAAATTTTTTTTTTTTTTTTTGTCATTATTCAATCCCTTAGGACAAAAAAAATAAATATTCAATGGGCTCAACATACCCATCAGCAATTTCCTTGGGGTGTCTACTTTCCAAAATGGGGTCATTTGGGGGGGATTTGTACTGCCCTGCCATTTTAGCACCTCAAGAAATGAGATCGGCAGTCATAAATTAAAAGCTGTGTAAATTCCAGAAAATGTACTCTAGTTTTTAGACGCTATAACTTTTGCGCAAACCAAAAAATATACGCTTATTGACATTTTTTTTACTAAAGACATGTGGCTGAATACATTTTGCCCTCAATGTATGACTAAAATTTAGTTTATTCGATTTTTCTTATAACAAAAAGAAGAAAATATCTTTTTTTTTCAAAATTTTCGCTCTTTTTCCATTTATATCGCAAAAAAAAAAAAATCGCAGAGGCAATCAAATACCATCAAAAGAAAGCTCTATTTGTGGGAAGAAAAGGACGCAAATTTCGTTTGGGTGCAATATTGCATGACCGCGCAATTACCAGTTAAAGCAGCGCAGTGCGAAATTGCAAAAAGACCTCTGGTCCTTAAGGTGTTTATTGGTCCGGAGCTGAAGTGGTTAAAGTCCAGTCGATAAATAGTGTGTTCACCGCTGTGCCACTGTTATCCAAATAAAAGTGCTCCTTATCTCCACCATCATTTAAAGTGGAAATTCTGTCATTTTTTCATTTTTCCATCTATTAAATCTTCTGCCCTTGTTGTTTAAATTTTGGATAATAAAAAGAAAAAAAAAAAAATTCTGCCAGTAAAATACCTTATACAGCCCACTTCCTGTGTCTTGTCTGGAAAAAAAAGCCTAGGCTTATGTCATCATGCACAGCTCTCCTCCTCACTCTTGTGAGAGTGTGCCAGAAAGGGAGGGGTGATGAATCATAAGAGGGCCAATCAGAGCTGCAGAGCTGGAGGTGTGCCCTTGTGTCTGTGTAAATCCAGGAAGTGAACAGGTAGCAGTTTCAGTTGCCCACAGTTAAAATGGTTGCAGCCAGACTCAGTGGAGGGAGATTTCTGCAGCATATTTGGCAAGTACAGGATCACAGTATATATAAAATAATATGCAAAGTGGTTGGAGGAAAGCTTCAGAATGGCAAAGATTTTTTTAGTACAAATTATGTGAGCAGACTGCAGTTCCTCTTTATGCTGGCCGATCCCCTCAGGGATAATGCCTCTGATAGACCCATGCAAGTCCTGACTCCTTTCTTCTCACAATATGGGAAGGAAAGGGAAGCACACAAGATCTAATGCTCTCTGTTTCAAAGTTTTAATATATAAAAGATACGTATTACACTTACAGAGTTTTTATTCCACTATGCAATTTTGTCACATCTGATTTTTTGCCATCACTTTATGTCACATATCAAAAAATATTTGTTACCCCTACATTTCATATTCCTGATATGTGCCTGGTATACCATGTACTTGTATGAGAAAGCACCCTGTTCTCATTGTATTGCTTCCTTTAAGTGAAATCCCTGGTGTTCCTGACAGTTCCTCTTTTTTTCCTATGAAAAACTGACCACACTAACCAGGAGAACACACTGTGGTCAGTTTTGTAGCTGTGCTAGGGACTCAGCCTACTCTCCATCAAAAAAATCGGACTTGCTCTGACACGTCCCCGCTGCACAGCCATTCACTAGGAAGCTCAGTGTGCTGCTGCTTCCCCTCCCCTCAGCTCTTATGCAGCTGAGAGCAGAGGGACTGTGATCATTTATAAAAAGAGGGAAAAATGTATTTATAATGTTTTTTATATCTATGTAAAAATGTTTTGCCTTTCATTTCTATTTTAAACTGAATTGGTTGTTTTACAAGGTAATCATTTACAATTACTTTAAGTTAATCACTTTTATTCGCATTAGTGTTTTTTTTGTGATTATGATTTTTTGTGATCGCATGTCTTTTAACCGCTTGCCGACCAGCCGCTGTCATTATACTGCGGCAGGTCGGCACGATCCCGCGAGCCGTTGTAGCCATGCTGTGGCTCCTTTAAGTGGGATAGTGCGCGCGCCTGCTGCACTCATGGGGTGTCTATGCTCGTGGCCGACGGTCGTGATGACAGCCGACCAGGAGCGATCGTGAGCGCGAGAGGCAGAACATGGGCGTGTGTGTGTAAACACACAAATCCCTGTTCTGTGAGGAGACAGATTGTGGGTTCCTAATAGCTAGGAACAACGATCTGTCATTTCCTCTAGGTCAGTCCCCTCCCCCTACAGTTAGAACACACAGTCAGGGACACACATTTAACCCCTTGATCGCCCCCTGATGTTAACCCCTTCCCTGCCAGTAACATTTTTACGGTAATCAGTGCATTTTTATAGCACCAATCGCTGTATAGATACCAACGGCCCCAAAAATGTGTCAAATGTGTCTGATGTGTCCACCATAATGTCCCCATAAAAATAACAGATCGCCGCCATTACTAGTAAAAAAATAATAATAATGAAAATGCTATAAATCAGGGATATGCAATTAGCGGACCTCCAGCTGTTGCAAAACTGCAAGTCCCTTCATGCCTTTGCCTCTGGGTGTCATGCTGGGTGTCATGCTTGTGGCCAGGGGCGGACTGACCATTCGGGCACTGCCCGAGGGCCCCATGCCACCAAGGGGCCCCATCAGCGTTGCCAGCCTCAATAAAACCAGGGACAGTATGTAAAAATCTGTGTTTTTCTTTGAAAAATCCCAAGATTATAGATGCCCCACCTCTCCAGTACCTTTCAGTGTGTGTTTGTGTATTCTGTGTATGTATACATTGTGTGTATACTGTATGTGTGTATGTGTATACTGTGTGGCCCCGTAATCTATTGCCTGAGGGCCCCATAATCTTCTACTATTGCCCGGGGGCCCCGTAATCTCCTATTGCCCGGGTGCCCCATGGGTTGTCAGTCCGCCCCTGCTTGTGGCTGTCAGAGTCTTGCTATGCCTCATGGGACTTGTAGTTCTGCCACAGCTGGAGGTCCACTAATTGCATATCCCTGCTATAAATATTTCCCCTATTTTGTAGACGCTATAACTTTTGTGCAAACCAATCAATATATGCTTTTTACCAAATATATGTAGAAGAATACATATCGGCCTAAACTGAGAAAAAAATGTATTTAAAAAAAATGGGGATATTTATTATAGCAAACATATTGGGGGTTATTTACTAAAGGAAAATCCACTTTGCACTGAAAGTGCACTTGGAAGTGCAGTCGCTGTAGATCTGAGGGGGACATGCAAGGAAAATAAAAAACAGCATTTTAGCTTGCACATGATTGGATGATAAAATCAGCAGAGCTTCCCCTCATTTCAGATCTACCCCTCAGATTTACAGCGACTGCACTTCCAAGTGCACTTTCAGTGCAAAGCGGATTTGCCTTTTGTAAATAACCCTCAATGTGTTTTTTTTCAAAATTGGTGCTCTTTTTTTGAAAAAAAAAAAGCGCAGAGATGATCAAACACCACCTAAAATAAAGCTCTATTTGTGGGGGGAAAAAAAAGGACTTTATTACAATATTGTTTGGGTACAGCATCGCACGACCGCGCAATTGTCAGTAAAAGCGACGCAGTCCCGAATCGCAAAAAATGGCCTGGTCATTCAGCAGCCAAATCTTCCGGGGCTGAAGTAGTTAAAGGGGTAGCACAATATATTTATGTCAAAATGTCGTTCTCGTCTTGAACAGGCGTCCTGAAAAAAAATAAAAATAAAATGACAAAATAGAGTTTGAGGTGAAGGTGGGGATTAGATTGGTGCAAAGTTTCACTTTGATGGGTAAAGCTTATAGGAGAGTGGGGTGCTTGCACTTTAATGGCAGGGTTCTGCTGAACACTGTGAGGCTTTTAGCAGGATGCAGCACCCAATAAGCCTGTGATGTGCAGGCTGGCTTGTATGGGAATTGGCTGAGGCTTCTAGTGGTGGGGAAAGAAAAGCAAGACACATGAGCGTCGCCTTCTCCCAGGGTGCTGCAGCTGTGTGCTCCTCCTCCAGCCTCACCATTCACATACTGGACTAGTGCAAGTGCCGTCTTCTCCTCCATCCACACAGCCTGCTCTGCACGCACTTCTATCACACCTTCCTTCCATACAGTGTGTTGTCATCTCCGGGAGGAAGCCTTCATCTGCTCACTCCTTTCAAGCCATTCTACGCAGGATTAGCCAATCGTTTGCTCCTTTGCACAGACACGTTATTCCGCTTCGGTTTTCCATTGACTGACACGTCCTGCCAAAAAGGTAAGGCTTCCCATGTTGGGTTTTTATGACGGGGAACGCTCGGCCGGTCGTCATTGCTGTAATGCGGGCAGAGCTTTCAGCACCTGTCGCTGTCCAGTGCTGGCTCCGGGGAAATGCTCGGCTTTGGATGGGAAGTCCTGTCCCTCTGCCTGTGTGCTTACAGCTCATGTGCTGTTTATTAAGGGACCCAATGTTGGGGTCATCGGGACTGTTACCTATCATGGGGGTCATCAGGACTGTTACCTATCATGGGGGGCTATCGGGACTGTCAGCAACCATGAGGGTTATGAGGACTGTCCCCTATCATGGGGGTCTTTAGAACTGTTACCCACTTGGGGGGGTCATGGGACTGTCACCAACCATGAGGGTTATCAGGGCTGTCATCAATCATGGGGGTCATCAGGACTTTCACCAACCATGAGGGTTATCAGGGCTGTCACCAATCATGGGGGTCATCAGGACTGTCACCAACCATGAGGGTTATCAGGGCTGTCACCAATCGTGGGGGTCATCAGGACTTTTACCAACCATGAGGGTTATCAGGGCTGTCACCAATCATGGGGGTTATCAGGACTGTCACCAACCATGAGGGTTATCAGGGCTGTCACCAATCATGGGGGTCATCAGGACTGTCACCAACCATGATGGTTTTCAGGCCAAAAATGGGGGTCATCAGAACTGTTACCCATAGTGGGCTATCATCGGGACTGTCACCCACCACAGGGATTATCAGGACTATCTAAAGCCATGGGGATCTAAAGGATTGTCACCCACCCTGAGACTCATCAGGACTGTCACCCACCACAGGGATTATCAAGATTGTCTAAAGCCAGGGGGATCATCAGGATTGTCACCCACCATGGGAATCCTCAGTACTGACACCCACCATGAGTGGTCTTCAGGACTGTCACTCTCTATAGAGTTAATTATGCAAATTAACCATCATGGGAGTTGTCAGGACTGTCATCCACCATGGGGGTCAACAGGACTGTCACCCACTAGGATTGGTCATCAGGACTGTTACCTATCATGGGGGCTATCAGGGCTATCACCAACCATGATGGTTATGAGGACTGTCACCATTCATGGAAGTCTTTAGAACTGTTATCGACATTTGGGGGGGGTCATCAGGACTGTCATCCACCATAGGGGGTTGTCAGGACTGTCACCAACCATGAGGGTTATCAGGGCTGTCACCAATCATGGGGGTCATCAGGATTGTTACATATCATGGGGGCCATCAGGACTGTCACCAACCATGAGGATTATCAGGAATGTCGCCAAAAATGGGGGTCATCAGAACTGTTACCCACAGTGGGTGGTCATCAGGACTGTCAGCCAACACAGGGATTATCAGGACTGCCTAAAATGATGGGGATCACCAGGATTGTTACCCACCAAGGCAATCATCAGGACTGACACTCACCATAAGTGGTCTTCAGGACTGTCACTGAATATAGGGATAATTATGTATATTACCCATTATGGGAGTTTTCAGGACTGTCACTCACCATGGGGGTCAACAGGACTGTCACCCACTATGATTGGTCATCAGGACTGTTAATTATCATGGAGGTCATCAGGACTGTCACTCACAATAGGGGGGGGGGGGTGTCACCAGAACTGTCACCCACAATTGGGGGTCATCAACACTGTTACCTACAATGGTGGTCGTTAGGATTATCACCTATCATGGGGGTCATTAGGACTTTCATCAGCCCTGAGAAATCCTCAGTCATCCCTGATGACCTTTCATGTTGGGTGAAAGTCCCACCAGGACTGTCACCCACGTTAGGGGGGTCATCAAGACTGCCAACACACAAAAAGGTCCCATCAGGACTATCATCCGTAATGGTGGTCATTAGGACTGCCACTCAGCATGGGAGTCATCAGGACTGTCACCCACCATGGGAGTCATCAGGAAGCAAGGCAGAAATACCTCCATTTATGTATTATCGTTGTTTATGAAGCCAATGGATGTAAGGTTATGATTGAGTGAATGATTCAGTAAGGTTAGACAAGATGCATAGACCTCCAGGCTTATTCCACGGAGCAATGGTAATTTTTGTGTGGCAGTAACCCATAGCAACCAATCATGTTGCCTCTTACTGTAGTCTGATAACCTAAAAAGATTGGTTGCTATAGAGTAATGC